>NW_023494794.1:22559895-23007395 GCF_904425465.1 Colossoma macropomum
GTCCTATTAGATTCAATGCTCTGAAGCCAGATTAGGATGGTCCAGATCTAGAACTTTAGAGAAGCTAGAACTTTAGAGAAGTTATGAGAGCGCAAACACCTGTAAAGCTCGTGCGTAATTGGACCTAAAAGCAGCTACCAGTTTGTTAGTTATGATGATCCGGCGCACATTGCGCAATCAAAGGTGCTGGACCAAATAAACAGCCCAGAGGTCACTTATTAAGCTTTTAACTCTGACCACAGTCACCAAAACTCAATTGGTCCAACGCACTTTTGCGCGCGCCCATTAACAGCTAACGTTCCCAACTGATGGATTTGTTTTCTTATTCTGTTTTGTTTTCCAGACAACAGCAGCAGCCAATTGCAGAGCAGCAAGCGCATGCGCACGGCGTTCACGAGCACGCAGCTGCTGGAGCTGGAGCGCGAGTTCACCTCCAACATGTACCTGTCGAGGCTGCGGCGCATCGAGATCGCCACCTACCTGAACCTGTCCGAGAAGCAGGTGAAGATCTGGTTCCAGAACCGCCGCGTCAAGCACAAGAAGGAGGGTAAGGGCGGGGGCGCGCACCGCGCGGGCGCCCAGCACCAGCACCAGCAGCAGCAGCGCGCCTGCACGTGCTCGTCGTCCCTGTCGTCCGCGCGCTGCTCCGAGGAAGAGGAGGACGCGCCGGGGTCACCTTCATCCTCGGGGAAAGAGGACGCAGATCTGTCCGTCAGTCCGTGAAACGCGTCTCGACGCACGCAGAGACTTTACAGAGCAGCCAAAACAAAACAAAACAAACAAACAAACAAACAGCCGGTGGCTACACACCCAAAAAAGATGGTTCTCCAAGGGTTCTTAAGCAAAGGTAATAGCTCAACTCAGACCCATGAGTTCTGTAAAGAACCCCTGCATGCGTAAATAGTTCTTTACATGGTGAAACGGTTCTTCAGATTGAAGGAGAATGTGTTTGGTTCTATATTGCACCAAAAAAGCTTGTATATAGAAGCAGAACCCTGTTTGGTGCTTTACTAAACCATTTTCATATATAAGCATTGTTTTGTATATGGTTCTGTTTAGAACCAAAAAAACGTTCTGCTGCTTTTACGATAGCTTGTTTACAACAGCAGAACCCTTTTTGGTTCCATACACAACACATTCTCCATCAATCTGAGGAAACATATCACCATGCAAATAATCACGCACGCAGACCTCATGGTGCTATATAGAACCATTGCTTTTGCCAAAGAACCCTTGGAGAACCTTCTTTTTAGGTGTGTGCCATGCAACTTAAGTCTGAAGTGTCTTGACTTTTGGCTTAAGTTACCTGTTTTATGGAACACACCTGCGCGCGCGCCGTCTCACCTGTAAATATATATATATATGTGAAGAGAGAGAGAGAGAGAGAGAGAGAGAGAGAGAGAGAGAATAGAGGTTTTATATTAAAAACTGTTGTATAATTGTATACATGTTGTACGATGTTAGTTTTTTTTTCTTTCTGAGAACAGATTACGGTTCCGTCTCCAAACACCTTCCAACGTCACCAAAACGAGTTTGGTGATATTTGCATATGCAAATATTGCAAACATTCCAAACAGAAAAATATAAACTATCCTGTGCTGACTGTTTTGTAAGTGCATCTCAGTCTGGATGGGTGTTGATGATGTTGATGATGTTAATGTTGATATTGTTGTTGTTGCTGTTGTTGCTGTTTGGGAAACGGAACGGACTGAAATGGAGGAGCTGTGTTCGTGATGAACGCTTGCTCTCCAGATATCACTTCCACGACAGAAGCCTGTTATTGTATGCTCAATGTAATGAGAATATTTATTTATTTAAAAAAAACTTATTACTGGAAATAAAGACTATTTCTTAGTGAAACTGCGCCTTGTGTCTTGCATTGCGCTTCGGTTGCGCATAAAACTGAGTTAAGCTGCTCCAAACAATTTTCTATATCCATAACTGCCTTTACGCAGCGGGCAGAGCAGCATGTCTTGTAAATGTAATTCTTTTTTTTCCATATCTTGTGGTCATCCAGTGTTTTCACACATTAAAACTGCTGACCATGCAGCAGGTGCTCCTCCTGTTCCTCTAAACGTTCTCCAGGCTTTTAAAAAGAGCAGATCGCGCCGTTGCGCGCGGCAGATCTGCCCTGTTGGCTGAATTGTTTACGTATTTACAGCATAACTACATCGTGTACAGTGTTTGGTGCCAAAAAACGAATTCAAACAGCAGAAATGGGTTTTATAATTTGGCTTCTTTGGGCTACGCAGCTCAGCGCGCGCTACGCGTTCACAGAGAATGAATGAGAAAGTCAGTTGCACGTAAAGCTCCAGCAGTAAGTGAGACACACAGATATTAATGGGATCTGACCTACACTGTGGACCAAAGAACAGAAAAGGCCTATATCAGTTTTTAATAGTGCAGTGTGCGCGTGTCTACAAGCTGAATTAAAGGGGAATTCCACACATTTTATTTAAGCATAATTTTAGCACGGGAAAACTTTGGTAGTGGTGGTTTGGTATGAAATGGTTCAGATTTCTTCACAGTGGTGCTGATAGGAACCAGGGGTCACCATGACTACAACACAAATATAGATATTTTATTTGCTATCAAAACCACAAGTGAACCTACATGGCCTTCTGAGTTTTAAATGGAATGTTTGCCTCACAACGTCCTACATGTTATGTATCCGTCCACCATAAATTTTATTTACTATCATAACCACCAGTGAACGTATACGAGTTTTTATATGTAAATATGGTGTGGTATATATATATATATATATATATATATATATATATATATATATATATATATATATATATATGTGTGTGTATATATATATATATATATATATATATATATATATATATATATATATATATATATATACAATCTGTTTGCTTTTAGAGGTGGACGTCTGGTTCCTATCACCACCACTGTGAACAGTCCTGACTCTGTAAGTTTCTCTAGAACAGAGCATTTCACACCAAACCACTCTGAATGACTTTGTTTACATCTTAACCCCTTAATTATGCACATTTTTGAAAAACTGTTGGAGTGACTTCACCACTGCACACCTGCAGTTTAATAAAAGTGCTGATATTTTGCATCTCGTTGATCATTTTGTGCAAAAGAGCTTCCAAGATGCGGAGATGTGAAGAGTGGGTGATCGTTATTTCAGTCTTACCACTCCTTTCTCCCACTCTACACACGTTTACTGCTTTTCTGCCACCTTTTCAACCTGCTGAAGGGCGTGATGAGCTGATGAGCGGAGCGAGGCAGGTGCGCGGGGAGCAGGAGGGCTCTGACTGTGACAGGGGGCTTAAACAGGAGCAGCGGTCGCGCTCGGTGTCCACACTGGCCTTTATGTAACGTGTGTAATTCGTCTGTAAATGCTCGGTTTGTGACCATCCACTGTCACTGGGGTCTGCGGTCTGTGCTGAGCGCGCAGCAACAGGACAGATAATCTGCCTCGCGAAGCGCGCGAGGAGAAGAAGCGCGTTAATCGGCTCCTCCGTGGCTTTTCCCCGGGGACGCGGCTCAGAGCGCGCTGCGAGTTCATAAAAAAAGAGAGAGAAAGAAAGAAAGAAGGAGAGAAAGAAAGAGTCCCAGCGAGGATATTCATGCGTGGACACGATAATAAGCAAATGAATAAAATATGGGAGTCAATGGGGCCAGATGAAGCGATGTTGATATTTAAATTTATTTAAAGGGATTGAAGCGAGCGCGCACTTGGCGAGCCTTCTTCTTTGCACGCGCGCGTCTTTTTTCCCCCTTAATTTACCTCGTTTATTAAAAAGGGTCTTCATGTGATGTGTTGGGTGCTCATCTGTAAAAGAAAAGGAGTATAAATGGTGGAGAAATGTATAAAGGTAATGCAAATGTCAGCGCAATAGTAATAATAATAATAACAATAATAAAGGACGCTCAGTGCGTCCAACGCTGGAGCTGGAGATGGTGAGTTTTTAGGAATCATGACTCGATTAAAGCCCAATATGTATGTATCCACATATATTTTATTGCAGGAATAATGCATTTTGCTGCAACGTGCTTTTTGCTCCACATCTTTGCGCGCTGGCCGGTGCGTCCGCGGCGCGTCCTGCTTTCCTCGCGCGGCACTAAAACTTCATTTAACCCATTAAAAACGGACTTAAATGGTATTTAGTTTCTTCCAGCGTCCCGCACAAAGGCTCCAGTGAGCTCGCTGCACATTTACTAAATTATTCCGGCCATTGTGCCCCTTAGGGGATGCTGGGGGCTGCTCTTGTAAACTCTCTCTTCAATTCTTCACTTAAACATTTTAACAAAACTGCCAATATTTGCATTTGTTAAGATATGGGATTAGAGCATTTTGTTAATTGCGCTATAGAGTCTCCCAGCTCTCTTTTTTTCTTCTTTTTCTTCTACTTTTTTCTTCTTCTTTTTTTTTCTTTTTTTTTTGCGTCCTTTTTGCTCCATTCAGCCACGCTCGAGGCTGTGCTACGCGCCCTGGGGGAGCTTTAGAAGCCCCCCCTCCACCCCGCCCGGGCCAATGCTCAATTTATTTATTCTTAATTTTGTGCCGATCAATTCATTGAAGCCAGAAAAGGGGGCTACAGTGTCTTTCTGGCGAGAAGAAAGGCGAATTGTTGACGTGACCCTGAGAGCGGAGCGCTTGAGTCAACAGGCCCCCAGCCATCCCGCAGCAGCCTGGCCCTCGACTAATTTTTCATTGACGGCCTTTTCTCAGACTTGTCTCTTATCTATCAGATTAAAAGAGCAGCTCGTAACAAATCAGTCTGCCCGATTTTACAAGAGCATTTCAAAGAGGACAAAAGGGGCAGGGGCCTGCCCGGTACCTGAGTCTGGTAGACGGTGCGGCGGCGCTGCAGCTGAGTCGATGGGGCTTGGAAAGCGCGCACGAAACAAAATACTCGAATCCTGGAGAAAAAAGAAGGAGCCTTTGTACGTTTCTTTAGAAATCAAGCAATTCTGCATGACAAAGGACAATTAATAAGCCGTCTTTTCACGACCAGCAGCTGGTTTCCCCGTCAAGGAAAGTAAGTTGGGGAGGAAGAAAAAAAAAAAGAGCCGGGCTGAATGCGCGCAAAAGCCCCTTTGCGCGCGCAGACAGCTACCCAAGGTGACCCATTTGGCACAGTTAAAATGAGCAGGCCGAGGCCAAAGCGAGGGAACTGTCAAAAACATTTAAGCTGGAATATCTTGAAATTGCAAATCCCTTTATGTGGAGGGACGCTGCCGATGTGGCTGAGGCGCACAATGGAGGTGGTTAAGTTGGAGAGGCTTTGGAAACGGACACGTGGCCTCTCAATGAGGGCTGCTCCAAACTCGCGTGGCTCTCGCAGCCCCCGGCGCGCTCTTAAACTTTATTTTGCTCTCCTCCAGGGACGCGTTTTATCCTCCCAACCCTGATCTGAGCGACTTCGTACACTTTATGCACAAAATATAAACAGACGTGTTTACTTTTTTAACGAAATTAAACGTTTACGCAGCAGAAGCGGGGTCCGGTCTCGAGCGCTGAGCCCCCTTTTCGCTGTACCCGATGTTGAAACGTTAACACTTCTGTGCTCAAATGTTGCTTCACAAGCAAGAGAACACTTTGTTGTTGTTTGTTTTTTGTTTTAAGCTCTATTTATGTGGTAAAAACAAACAAACAAACAACAAAGCAAGCTTTGGGAAGGTGGAAACCGCTGCAGTGTTTTGGACACGTGAAACGCGCCGTTTTTACGTGCACCCTTGTTTATGATTGTCATTTTTGCACTTCAGGACTCACTTTCGTCGCTCCCGGTGGATGGAACTGTTAAAGAAGCACAAGGTGGCTTTGTAGTTGTTGTTATTGTTGTTCCTGTTGTTCTTGTTGTTGTTGTCGTAGCACTTAAACAGGATTTGATGCGGACCGTGCTCATTATTGTAGCAGAATTAATTCCTAAACCTTTTTGGGAGAGGGTGGGAAACCTGTTGGACTCCAGTTTGGACAGTCTTTAATGGGATCCCCTGGCTTTGGATCGCAAAGAAGCTCGCTACCAGTCCCAAAAAAACAAAAAAACAAAAAAGCTTTCGGACTGGTGGCGAGGTCAGTGCGGATACAGCCCTGATTGTGGCGATGCATCCAGTCAGGAAATCCATCACGACAGGACAGGCATTGATCATGACCTTGCAAGTGCATTACACCCCCCCCACACACACACTCCCCCCCCTTTTTCCCTCCCTATCAACTCTAAATCAACGTCCAATTCAGACATCTGATCTATGACAATGCATGGATTTCAAATATATGACGTGTATTGGCATATATGACTACATATGAGCTTCCCTTATATCGACCACAGATTTGGTCATATATGTGACGTATATGACAACTTCTAGGTCATATGTTTTAACATTATATCAACATATATGTTTAAAATATGTCTAGTTAACATTATTTATATGTGGAATATATTACTCATATATGCAAGCTTATGTAATTTTTTTGCATTTTATTTTGATTTTTTGCTTTAAATCAGACAAATATCATATCATACCCTATATATATATATATATATATATATATATATATATATATATATATATATATATATATATATATATATATATATATACTTCAGCCATATATCAACTTATACAAATATATGATGTAAAACGTTATTCATAAATAATGGAATATGTTACTCATATATGTAATCATGTAAGCTTATGTAAGTTTTTGATGCACATTATACACATTATGCATCCAATATCTTATATATATATATATACATATATTATATATATATATATATATAGAGAGAGAGAGAGAGAGAGAGAGAGAGAGAGAGAGATACATTTTGCATCCAATATTTCGTACTTATATATATATGCTATCAGTTACACATATACGACCATATGTTTTCGGAAATATATGCCTTTATGATAACCTATATTTCCATATATGGCCATATATCAGATTTTCCAAATGGGGAATCACACATTGGGTCCAAGGTTGCTGCAATGAGAGCAGGTAGTTTGGCATTTATGCGGCTGTATAACACAGACAGCTATATTATAAGAACACAAAGAAATTCCGCGTGCGGCGCTGATAATTAACTCCATGCAGTCTGACGCTCAGGCCGAGAGAGGGAGAGAGAGGATCCGCAGCTATCTGAGCGCTGCACCTGCGATGTCAAGAGGTCGCGGAATAATGAACTCTGCTGACTTAGAAACAAAGCGCCAAGCACTTCGCTCTCGAGTGGTAAGTTTCCTAATGCCGCTGTAGGCCGGGCCGAGCGGCGCAGCTCCCAGCCCTGCCGCTCTGACTGAGCTCTGCGCGGTTAAACAATCCCGATCACCTCTGCTCCCTCGGCGCCATTGAAGTCTTTCTGAACCCATCAAATGCGCTTGGCTGCAGCCAAATGGGCGCAGCTTTCTCCCGTTCACATTTAAATATGGGAATTAGTCATGAGCCCTGACACAAGCTGCAGAAATTGCTCAACTGTTGGCCTTTTTTTCCCTCTCCTCCTCCAGCGTGGGGGCTGCATTCATCAGTGTGAGTTTAGCGTCGAGGTGAGGGACCTCTCTGGCAGCCTTTTACAGGGGTGTCATAACGAGGAACCGTGCTGGAAATGAGGAGGAGCAGCGCAGCTCTCAGCTCTCAGCTCACGACGTGGCTGCACAACAGTGTGAGACGTTGAGTTTTTAATATGGTTAATTTCTCTTATGACGCAGCGACCACCAACCAAAGTATGGTCACACGTTCACGTTGTGCTCCAGGATCTGCATTAGCCTATTGGAGGTGCAGGTTCTGGAAAGAGGACGCAAACGTGCACCTTGTGCGCTTTTTAAACCTTCTGATCAGTGCCGTGCGCCCCCTAGAGGGGACCACCCCTCAGCACACGCATCTCTGACTTTTACTGAAAAGTTTTATCACTAAATCCTTCTGCGCTCGGTGCCACCTCAACACCACACACTTAGAACAAGAATGTTCTTCAAGATGAGCCCTATATGGAAACTTAATTGGTTCTTTGCATGGTGAAATGGTTCCCCTGGTCAATGTTGATGGAGAGTGTGTTGCATGTGGTTCTATATAGCACCAAAAAGGGTTCTCTTGACAGCCCTTTTTGGTGCTATATGAACCCATTTTCAAAAACATTCTATGTAGAACCATATACAACACATTCTCAGCCAATCTTAAGAACCATTTCACCATGCAAAGAACCCTTTCATCATGCAAATGCGTCTATGTGGAGCTCATGGTTCTAAATAGGACTGAAGAACCCTTGAAGAACCATCTTTTTAGGTGAGCACCTGTGCGCTGAAACATGCAACTGTCAAATGTTTCATCGTCGCAATGTACACACTCTTAAAAATGATGGTTCTTTAAGGGTTCTTTAGTCAAGAAAATGGTTCTCTATAGAATCATGAACATTCAAGGAACCTTCTGCATGACTCAAGCACTCTTTGCATCATTAAATGATTCTTCTGATTCATGAAGAACGTGCTGTAGATGGTTCTATATAGAATCTTTTTGAAAAGGGTTCTGTATATCACCTGTAACAAGAGAAAAATCTTTTTTGGTGCTACATAGAACCCTTTTTCTATATAGCACCATCTACAGCACATTCTCCATCAACCTGAAGAACCATTTCATGCTGCAAAAACCCTTTAATCATGCAAAGGGTTCATTAAGTGTTCATGGTTCTATGTAGAACCATTTTCTTACTAAAGAACCATTGAAGAACCATCTTTTTTAAGTGTGTACAGGTTACAATCCCTGCTGAAGAAAGACTATTAGGATTAACACCTGATAGTTTTACTTTCTAATAGAAATTGGCTTTATAGTTAGCATTAGTGACCACAAGTTTTGTGTAAAACACGTTTAGAACCCATTACGAAACCACTAAATACATCTGGAATCAGTCCTAGAACAGCTGTTAAACCATTAGAGTCCTTCAACCCTTCAGGAAAACACAGAATACCATTACTGACTATTCGACATAATCAGGAACCATCACTTTTAACGGTTTCTATGATTTTTTTCAGCAGGGTTGCCACTTTACAATAAGACTACACTAACAAAGAGTTTATTAATGGTTTGAAATAAGTCTATTAATGGTTATTAATTAGGTCACATACACCTTAAATACATTAACGAGCAGTTGGGTCATTCTACAGAAATGTCCACTTTTTTAGTCTATCCATAGGAGTCACTGGTGATACCGATCGTCATTGGAGTTACGCATAAGAAAGGTAACACCAGTGACAGTAATAGCTGCTACAGAGTATCAAACCACATGTTGTCAATCATGGGATGTCCGCGAAAATACATAATTTAATCCATTTGTACTCTAATTTTTCACAATTACCTAAGAATAAAGTAGGTCACACCAGTGACTTCGACTAAAAGCTTCATAGGAAATCATGAGCTAAATGAGAACATTTCTGATAACTGAAAGACACAGTGGACTCACCATGTGCTTTTCTTCACAGATCCTCAGAAAATAGGTAAAAGGAAGTCAAGTGACGTCATCAGTGTGATTTTTATTTCAAAATAGGAGATTTTTTGTGACGCAGTAACACCAGTGACACGACTCCTGGGGACAACAACTTTCATTATATATTTTATAATATTTATTTGTTTTCTTAGAGTCATTTAAATCATAGATTTTATAGTCATGTTTAGATTATTGCATTTAAAATTGCATAAAAAGATGGTTTTTTTTCCCTTCAAAATATGGCCTCAGCCTTTACACATGACTGTGGGGACAAGCTCTTCTGTGGTGCTTGGAATTCTATATAATTGATTTAAAAACAATATTGCTAAATTGAGGCTCAAGAAGGTGTAATTGTTAAAATAACTTGTTTTATTTTAAAACAATAATAAATTGTAACCCTAACATGTTTTTCAAGTGTAATATATCTGTAAACGCTAGGGACACAAAAATGGACGTTTTCATAGAATGACTCAGTTGCAACACACAGTTACAAACAGCTTTTATATCAGATGAATATGAATATCTCAAGACTGTAACAGGTCTAATGCTGCCTGATGGAGAGGACAAATAACATCAGCAACCAGCAACATCTGAGGTGTAACACTATAGATGAATGTGGGCTCACTATCTGGCAAGCAACAGGTCACTGCCCCTTATAACCACTTATTAATGACCATTAATAAACTCCTTTTAAACCACTCTTAAACCCTTCAGAAGCCAGGTCTTGTTGTGGTACCCAGACGCCACTTTCAGAGGAAAGATGCCAGCTTTAAGTTGCTCAACCTCCATTTCAGAGCTGGTCTCAATAAGGTGCCACCTGTCACTGCCATGCCACCAAATCAGCAGCACTTCAGTGTTGCCCATATACCAATTTGCAAGTCTATCAATCATCCAGTCACCAGACCGCACACAAAGACTCGTCCACTCAGCAGCGGTCAACTCCAAAGGTCATCAAAGTGAAGCAGTTACCTGGAGATGGTCTGTGGATCGCTCTCTGCTGTCTCCTGCCACAATAATAGGCTCCATAGTCCGCCTACATGCCCTCCTGATTCAGGCGACAGGGTCCCACTGACCCGCCACTGGGCTTGTAGCGCCATCTGCTGACCAACCACGTTATACTTTGGGACTTTTTAAAACAGTAAAACAATCCTGGTTAAAAGAAGAGGGTTCTTTACTAAAGGCAATGGTTCTATTTAGAACCAAGAGCTCTATATAGGACCATTTGCATGCTTAAAGTCATGCTTAAAGTCATGATCTCAAGATAACAGTCCAGTAAATTATAGATGCCTCATAGCCTCTCTGGACATTTATCATCCATCTGTGGGTCAAATGTTGAGACAATAAGATACAGTACCACAACTTATTTTTGTTATGATCTCAATGTAACAAAAGTTTTTTCTCAGTACTAAAACTTATTTTTGTTGTGATTTCAAGAAAACAAGTTTTTTTCTCAGTAGCACAACTTATTTTTGTTGTGATTTCAAGATAACAAAAGTTTTTTCTCAGTACCACAACTTATTTTTGTTGTGATCTCAAGAAAACAAAAGTTTTGTTTTTTTTTCCCCGGTACCACAGCTTATTTTTGTTGTGATCTCAAGATAACAAATTTTTTTCCCAGTACCAAAACTTATTTTTGTTGTGATTTCAAGATAACAAAGTTTTTTTTTTTCAGTACCACAACTTATTTTTGTTGTGATTTCAAGATAACAAAGTTTTTTCTCAGTACCACAACTTATTTTTGTTGTGATTTCAAGATAACAAAGTTTTTTTCTCAGTACCACAACTTATTTTTGTTATGATCTCAATATAACAAAAGTTTTTTCTCAGTACCACAACTTATTTTTGTTGTGATCTCAAGATAACAAAAGTTTTTTCTCAGTACCACAACTTATTTTTATTGTGATTTCAAGATAACAAAAGTTTTTTCTCAGTACCACAACTTATTTTTGTTGTGATTTCAAGATAACAAAGTTTTTTTCTCAGTACCACAACTTATTTTTATTGTGATTTCAAGATAACGAAAGTTTTTTCTCAGTACCACAATTTATTTTTGTTGTGATCTCAAAATAACTAATGTTTTTTTCTCAATATCAAAACTTACTTTTCTTGTGATCTCAAGATAACTAAAGTTGTTTTCTCAAGATCACAACATATCTTGAGATCACAAGACAACCCTGCTGAACGAACCTTTAGAAACCATTAAGTATTTCTGTTGTTTCCTGATGGTTTTATAATGTGTATTGGCTTTTTTAATGGGTTAATATCACAATGTAATGACTGATTCTAAAGGCATTTGATGGTTTTCTAACGGGATCTAAAGACGTTCTACAGGAAACTAGTGGTCACCATTAAGTCAATTAAGAAGGCAAAACAATTAAGTTTTAAAATGGTAATTTTCAGCAGGGAAATAAGTTGTGAGATCTCAAAAAAACAACTTCTGTAAGGCGTGGGAACGAGATCCTAATGCGTGGCCACAACTTAGTATGGTGTAGGAATTAAATAATTAAGTTGTGGCCCGACTTGGTAAGGCGTAGGAACAAGATCATGCCTTACTAAGTCGAGCCCCACTGGTGACATCCTGTATAAATGAAAATAATACATGGCCACGAGGTAGTAAGACGTGGGAACAATATAATTAAGTCATGGCCACAACTTAGTAAAGTGTGGGAATGAGATCATGCCTTACTAAGTCGAGCCCCGCTGGTGACATCCTGTATAAATGAAAATAATGCGTGGTGATGACGCAGTAAGGTGTGGGAACAAGTAAAAATAATGCGTGGCCATGCCTTATTAACACGTAGGAATGAGATCTTAATGCCTGGCCACGACTTAGTAAGGTGTGGGAATGAGATGATTAAGTCGTGGCCATGACTTAGTAAGGTGGCCATGCATTGGAATCTCGTTCCCACGCTTTACTGAGTCGTGGCCACGACTTAATCATCTCATTCCCATGCTTTACTAAGTCGTGGCTACGAATTATTTTTATTTATACAGGATGTCACCAGCGGGGCTCCGTACGCAAGCACTGAGCTGAGAACTGCAGTCTGTTTGTCAGTGATTTGGCTGCAGTAATCCTCCACGACAGCAGAGGGCAGCAGGCTCAGGTGAAGCTCTACTGACCTCACCGTCGTCTCCCATCAGAGGAGAGCAGGCTCGTCCTCGGCGTGTTGTGGTGTCTCCGCAGAGCGCGGAGCGGCAGCATGGCGTCCGCGGTGCTCAGACAGTCCTGCAGGCTCCTTCCGCTCAGAGCACGCTCGCTCTCCTGCGCGCCCCGCGCTGCAGCCGGTGAGTGCTGGGTGCCTAACGCGGACAGACCGGGGGGCTCCGCTCGGCCAGTGGGGGGAGTGGTGGAGTAATCAAGGGCGCATCGCAGTCTGGACAGTCTGGGCTGCTGATACATCCAGTAAAACCAGACTGTAAAAACAGACCGTAATCTGGCTTTGGTACAGTCTTAGGAAAGATGGTTCTTCAAGGGTTCTTTAGTAAAGGCAATGGTTCTCTTTTAGAACTAAAAAGCCCAATAGAGTCTGACTGCGGATGGTTCTTCAAGGGTTCTTTAGTAAAGGCAATGGTTTCATAGTAAAGCCAACCATTTCATGCTTTTGCATGGTGAAATGGTTCTTCAGACTGATGGGGAATGTGCTTTATACGGTTCTATATAGAACCTTTTCGAAAATGGTTCTGTGTCGCACCAAACGGGGTTCTTCGGTTATTAGAAGATTGACATCATAACAATAGCAGAACCCTTATTTGTGCTATATAGAACCATTTTTTTTAAAGGTTCAGTATAAAACCATACACAACACATTCTCCATCAGTCTGAAGAACCATTTCATCATGCATTCATTCATGACAAGGGTTCTCTGAGTGTTCCTGGTTCTATTCTCTTTACTAACGAGTGTACAATAGAAGAACCCTTCTAGTGTTATAGAACCATTTCACCATATAAGAAACACTTGAGTATGAAATGGCTCTATATAGAACTCATCCCTGCTGAAAGAGGACAATTAGAAGCATTACACAACTATCAGGAACCAACAGGAACACTTGTTTCTGTGGGTTTCTTTCCAGCAGGGATGGTGAAATAGAACCATTGCCTTTACTAAAGAACCCTTGAAGAACCACCTTTGTGTATGTAAGTGTGTACTGTGTTTACAGGCTGTTTAACACGCCGAGTATTAAATGCATTTGAAATAAGGGTAAATAGTGATGTTTTGCGTGCCGGATAGAGTGAACACACTCAAGTCTTACTCCCAGTTAATGTTGTCCAAAATATTAAATATAAAAAAATATTTATATTAAATGAGTAAAAATATGGAAAGAATACAGCAGCATAGCATTATAAAGGCTATGAAGGCGCTTCGGTGGGCACGACCACCCACACAGGCAAGCCTCAATAACACATTCATATTATTTATAATGCTGAAATCTATATTTCTGGGCATTTTCTCTCGGTTTGCTCTCGTCAGGAGCTGCTGATGAGCTAACAGGTCTTACTGCTCCTTCCATTCTGATGTATGTATTTCTGTGTAATCGCACAGCGGCTCACACAGAATCAGGAACCGCGCTAGAGCTATCAGCTATTAGCAGTGTGTCGTTCGCGAACGAGTCGGCTCTTTGAGCCGGTTCTTTTAGATGAACGCTGGGAGTCGACTCGCATCCGAAGAGCCGATTTTTTTCTCTTTTTTGTAAGTTCGCCAAAACAAAACTTCATTTTTTTACTATTACCTGCCTTTATTCATAGCTAGTTGATGGATTTACCTGCATTTTGCTTGTCTTGTGCGCATATCGTGCGATCTCTGTCTCACGAAATTAATTCAGTGAAACTGCAGATGTGATTCAGTGGATCAAAAAGACACGATGCTATTTCTGTAGATTATTTAGTAAAGTCATGCCTTATTAAAAATAAATGATAGACATGATCGCTGACTTGGCTAATTTGTTGTGGGATGAGGGGTGGGGGGGTTGGAATAACACAACAGCGCTGCCGTTTGGGAACCGAAAGAGTCGACTCGTACTGGTGAGCTGAGCCGACTGATCTGACTCACTGGAAAGCGGAAAGGTTCATCACTGATAGCTAGCATTTAGCGTTACATACACAGATAGGTAGGAGGAGTGCTGCAGTGGGTTTATTAATAAAAATAACATGCTAACTGCTCGAAGGAGTGAGAGAGCAGGTGTGCAGGAGGGTGAGTGAACCCAGACAGGCCTCAGCTTAGCCAGGAGCAAGTTAGCCCGTTAGCTGTTGAGTAAGGGAGCAGTGAAGTGTCTGAAAGTAGCTAGGTTAGCCAGGTTAACTAGCTACATAGTGTGAACTCTACTATTTAGCCGTATAGAATACAGTTTTGTCACAATTTTGGAGGTTTACATCCATGTAAGACCAGAATATAGGAAATCTAGTCTAATACCCAGCTAGAAAAACATTGTATGCTGTGTTTTGGATGCTGGTATGCTAGTCACCTATCATGACTGTGCTGGGTGACCTGCTAAACCAGCACCTGACCAGCATAAACTGACGTCTTACTGGTCTAAGTTGTTTTTATTTCCCCCCTCTTTTTTCTTGCTAGCCTAAAAAGTCTACTTATGAGCCTGTTAGTGGGGGGTTGGAGGTGGAGTTGAAAGATGAATCATTTTTCTATTGAAATCGCAAAAAAAGAGTGCAATTTTCAAACCGCAAACGCTGAAATTTTTATTATATAATACATTATCAACAATGTTGTCTTAAGTTTTAAATGGATCAAAATTAAACTAAAGCACAGAGCTTGTTTGTTTTACACTCACACAGTGAAACGGATCCCTGAAGTCAAAAAAATTTGAACCCCTTTTTTAATTATCTTACACGCTGTGATCTTATGGTTTATTTCTAAACGAAAGTAAGTTTTTAGATGGCCACCAATGAAAGGCTTTCAGCAGCAAGGTCTCAGCAGATGTGTGTCAACAAGATTTTTGGTCTCCACAAGAGTTATTTTATGACTTGATTACTTGTTATTCTAAAGTGTGCAGAATAAAATTAAATAAAACCTCTCTAAGAGTAAATGTGTCCAGACTTTTGATCGTAGTGCATATGCAAAAAACTGAAAAGGGTTGAATAAATCCTCTGTTATGCACACTCACTCTTAAAGAAAATGGTTCTATATGGAACCGTGAACACTCAAAGAACCCTTTGTTTGATTAAAGGGGTCTTTGCATCATGATAGTGTTCTTCAGAGTGGTGGAGAATGTGCTGTGGATGGTTCTGTATAGCACCTTTTTGAAAAGGGTTCTATATAGCACCAAAAAGTGTTTTTCTATTGTTATGATGTCACCAGCTTTCCAAAAAGGTGCCATATAGAACCATTTTCTTTACTAAAGAACCCTTGAAGAACCATCTTTTTTTAAGATAGCCGTGGACTGAATAGTCACCCTGTTCACAGATTATGAATACAGCACTGCAGTGACATGGAGACATGGACTGACCCTGAGTCACTGTGTTTGTTCTGTGCAGGAGTCAGGCATAAAACCACGATCCAGTATGCCACACGTCCAGACCTACCCAGGCTGGCTTACAGGAAGCTGAAGGGGAAGAGTCCAGGAGTGGTGTTCCTCCCCGGCTTCGCCTCCCACATGGGCGGTCAAAAAGCAGAAGCACTGGAAGAGTTCTGCAAGTCTCTGGGTCACTCCTACCTCAGGTAGTCAGTGTTCTAGATCAGAATTTACAGTATTAACCATGCTAAATTACTGTTTTTGTTGCTGTTCAGTTGATTGAAGACATGTATCACTGCTGTCGGAAGAGAACCTTGTATCTCCATTTTTGTTGTTTTTCAGTTTTTGACATAATTTGAAAATGCTTGTTGTCCTTTATACTGGGTGTAAATTTCGTGATGAATGGACCCAAAAAAATGGCCCAAAATTACACAGAAAAAAGTCTGGTTCCATTGACTTACATTAAAAGTAAAGTAGGGTAATCTAAAACGAAAATCTAGACTGTGATTGTCTAAATCAGCACGTCTTGATTAGTCAGAAATCCCTTACAGCCACATAAAGGGGAATTCCACCAGCTTTTTAAAATTTCTGCATAATTCCATAGTTAAGTCATTCAGAGTGGTCTGCTGTGAAATGGTTGATTTTAGAGAGTCAGATTTCTTTACAGTGGTGGTGATAAGAACCAGGGGTCACCATGACTACAGCACAAATATAGCCATTTCATTTACTATCCAAAACCCTTGGTAAGTTCCTCTAGAACAGGAGTGCCCAATACGTCGTTCACGATCGACTAGTCGATCTCACAATGCATGTGGGTAGATCATGCCTCATTCAATCAGGCTATCAAATTTCAACACTTCCTTGCTTCTGGTGGCGGACAGGTCAGCATTATTGACGGGAAGTGTGGCCAATGTCTCTTTGATTTACTGCTTGTTACCATTGCTATGCCAAGCCGCCTAAAGCACTGCTGTGACTTTGCCTCTCTAGCGATCTAGAAAGTTTTCATTTATCTGTAACCAGTTTGTGCAGCGCCATTTTTGCATTTTTCCTTTTGTATCCTACACTGAATCTTTCAGAAGATGAGTGTGAGACCAAGAACAAAGAAATCAAAAAATTTACCTCTTCCGTGCAGAGCAGGAGGAGGGCTATTTTTTCACAGTGTTAAACTCCAAATGCATGTGCTTGATTTGCAAAGTATCCATCACACTTCCAAAGAAGGGGAACGTCGGGAAGCATTTTCAAACTATACACAGAAACTACAACTACAAATTTTCAGCAAAAAATTAACTTCAGATTTCACAAACCTGGCTGACAATAAGGTTAATGTGATTTTTCAGTTGTTATGCTAAATATCAATATAGGCCACAGAAGTGCATTAAAAAAGTTTCGAAATTTTTAAAAAAGGATGAGGCCTTTTTTTTTCTTAAGGAAGATCACAATGACCTGTCCACTGGAAAAAGTATATCTCAAGCCACAAAAGTATGGGCACCCCTGCTCTAGAACTTCATGTTTCATCATATACATCTTAACCTTTCAGCTGTGCAGAACATGACACCCAGCCCTAGTCCTGGACTAAATTCATTCTTTTTTTTCTCGCCTTGGTCTGGATTTAATCTGTTATTAGAGAAATGTACCATTCAAAGCAGCCGAGTTCAGTATATAGATACATGCCTGTCTGATAAGTGTCTGCGACCACTCAGGTTTGACTACACAGGCTGTGGGGCATCTGAAGGGCAAATGGCGGATTACAACATCGGCACATGGAAGAAGGACGTCCTGTATGTGCTGGACGAGCTGGTGGAAGGGCCTCAGGTAAGAGAGGAACTAAGTTTACTTTGCAGTACCTGAAACAGTCTCAAGCAGGGAGTGAGTTCGTTCACTGAATTTGCTGGACTGGCTGTGTTCCTCTCCCAGATCAGCTTGTTTCTTCATGGTGACTTTAGACCTAAAAACAGACCCTAGATCAGCACTCCTACTAACAGGCTTTCTAAATAGCCGCACTGATCTGCTGTCCTGAAATGCTCTCAGGCAGAAGTCCAGTCAGTTTCCATGTTGTTTACTTGATTGATGCTAAAAATATGGTGCATGATATCATATTATATAGGGTGGGCGAGTGCAGTAGAAAGCTGCACATAACTTGCTGCAGGTCACATTAAGAAGACCACGTCGCCAGGTTGGTAGGCAAGCTGGAACTCAGTTCAGGAACTCAGTGCTCAGTCTCCAAAATATATACTAAGAAGAGAAGATTAGCTAGATTGGTGGACTGGATCCATAAAGCCTGCACGTCTCCAGAGTTCAGAATAGTACAGTGTGTGATATTTTATAAAAATTAATAAGAGTGGCTTCCAAAGCTGCCAAAGCTCTTCAATAATCATACACATACATAAACCTAAACTTAGCATCTTAGAACTTTGTATCACACTTGGCTGGTAACATAAAAGGAAACTACAGAACAAGACAACAGTGCATATTTTTCAAGCGTCTCGGAGGAAAAATGCTGACTGGGTATCAGGACCCTTTCATTCTTATGTTAAAACCTGATTTCAGATCAGCATTCTAATAGACAGGGTCCTCAAAGTGTCCACCCTCTTTCTCTTTCTAATGTGACTTTCTCATTACTGTAGATACTGGTTGGCTCCAGTATGGGAGGCTGGCTGATGTTGCTGGCTGCTCTCGCAAGGCCGGAGAAGATCGCTGCCCTGGTGGGCATTTCCACAGCTGCCGATCACTTTGTGACAGCTTTCAACACTCTGCCGATAGAGGTGAGAACACCTGGACTTCATCACAGCTCAAAAGGCAGGAATTTATTAGTTTCATCAACTATACTGAGTTGGCAGTTTATTAGCCACACCCATCTAGTAATCCATCTTGCATCTCCTTTGGGCTTCACAACAAGATGCTGCATTATGTAAGAATGTTGTACCATGCGGAAATGATCGCATTGCACGAGAGTCACGTGATGCCGGACGTTTGGACTGTACAATTTGTGTGCATGTAAAGTACCTAACAAGCTGGCAATTTATGTATTGTGTATAGAGGTCTGTATAGGCTTAATTATTAATGTCACTCAACCACATATCGCACCCACCTGCACACCGGCACCTGCCCACAGAAACCTAGTGCCCTTATTTATCACACTCACCTTCTTCAACCATGTCATGGCAGTCTGCGCATATAATTTGGGCTGTGGTCCTTGTCCGCACTTGCCTACATTTATCATGTGTAATCTGCACCATTGGCCTTCAGCATGCCCACCCAGCCTCCACAGCATTGCAGATCAGCCTCCAGTCCCGCCGTACACCTACACATCCTGCTACACAAAAGTAAACATAAGTAATTTAATATTTTGCGTACTTTTAGGATAAACAAAACTGTACTAGGAAGAGTTTTACTAGTGCTGGGAGGGTTTTTGGTTGTAATGGGAGGGGTTTTAGTTGTGCTGGGAGGAGGTTTGGGTTTTGGTTGTAGTGCGAGGGGTTTTAGTTGTGCTGGGAGGGGTTTGCTTATACTTGGAGGAGTTTTGGTTGTACAGGGAGATGATTTGGCTGTACTAGGAGATGTTTCGGCTGTACTGGGAAGGGTTTTGGTTGTACTGGGAGGGGTTTTGGTTGTCAAACATGTCTTGGAGAGACTGACGCGTTTACACTGCTATATTCAAGTTATAGCTTTGTTTCAAAAGTGTCTTGTGTTTACACTTGCATTTTTTTGTGGTTTGGCCTCATCCAGATATAATCCTAATACTCAAGACGTATGAAGTGACCAGGTGTACACGGGGTTCATGTCAGCAGACAAGTGCATGGTAGCATAGCCGAGCAGCTTGGCTTCACTTTGCCACTGTATCAACATTATTTTATAGCTAATAACGCTAAAAAGCATCTACAAGTCAACCAGATTTATATTAAAGTCAGCATAGTTAGATAGATGTGGCTTGCAGTGACGGGAGTTAAAAAGCCAAAACAATTTCCTTGGAAAAAATGCAGTTAGATTTTATGCAGAAGTTCTTTAGCGGAGGTTATATAGTTTCATTATCTGTATGCAGTATCTTATAATTACTAACATTTTTCTCTGGGGCACACTTGCCCGCCAGTCGACTTCCACAAGGAGCCAATAATTGTCTGAGTCCTCTTTACCTAATGAGTTATAATACCCACCTGCAAAACATCAGTTGGCTGATTTCCTGCTATGACTGCAGTGGCTCAACATTAAACCTGCCTGCAAATCGATTTGCAGATCATGCAGGACCTCTTGCAGAGAGTTGAACTTGGTATTTTCCACTTGTTCTATCTAAAAGTTTTACAAAGTGTGAAAAGGCAGGGAAGACGCTAAAAACTTGTGAAGGCATCCGAATACTGCTGAGTAAATGCTGCTCTCATGTTTTTGTGTTGCCTCTGTCGCCCCCTTTCAGACAAAGAAGGAGATTGAGGAGTGTGGCTCGTGGTCTTTCCCCACCCGGCACAACGAGGAGGGCTCGTACACGCTCAGCCTAGACTTTCTTAAGGAAGCGGAGAACCACTGCATCCTGCAGAGCCCAATCCCAGTGGCCTGCCCTGTGCGCCTCATCCACGGCATGAAGGATGCTGATGTTCCATGGCATGTCTCTATGCAGGTGGCTGAACGAGTGCTCAGCAACGATGTGGACGTCATACTCCGCAAGCACGGCCGCCACCGAATGTCTGAGAAGGACGACATCAAGCTGATGGTGTACACCATCGATGACCTTATTGACAAGCTGACCACACTGGGATGAGGTGGACATAGTATCAGTTGGGGTTGGAGAGGGCCTTGATTGACTTTGAAGGAAAGAGGCTGCGTTGGTGGGAGGGGAACTGGGGAGAGGAATCCAAGTGTTACAGAAAACACAACTGTCTGATATCACATGTGGTCAGAAGCCATGTAGTTATATTTTAATGTCCAAATGCTCAGCAGGTAAATGACACCTTGCTTGTAGGTAGTTGTTCTTACCTTTGGGACAACACTGATGTAGTGAACGCACACACAAACTTATATACAACCCTCCTCAGGCAAACCTAATCTTGATCTGTGTGAGAGCACCACAAAACGACAACGTGCAACATGTTCAGCAAAAGGAACTCATTCTTCACGCCTTCGTTCTTTTTTTGTTTTGTTCCATCTTGTTATGGTTAAGAGTTTTTCACCTTTTTACCTTATCTAAGGCTTGACCCAACTGTTCCCTTTTTATTGGTCCCTCTATACAGTAGCTCAGAAGGGACAAATCACAGAAAGACATGCATTAGAATGCGTGCCTTTATTTTTGTTTGAACATTTCCTCTAATTTATCACCAGAGAGTCTCATCTCACCACATTCCTACATGGTTTTTGAAGACAGTGGGACATTTTTGCTCTAATCCTGTTCCAACACACCTGTGCACAGGTGTTCATTGTTCGTAATAGCTGGTTCAGGTTAGTTTTGCGGGGCTAAACGTGATCTGGTAATGAGAACATCTGTGGACGACTGTGAGAAATAGTCTATGACAGCAAGCCTGTCGTTAGCCCATGGATGTAATGTAAGTTAGCATGGCTCAGAATCCCCCAAAAAACTCCAAAGTGTGTAATAAAAATTACAAGAGAGAAACAGCTCTGCTAGCTAACAAGAGTTTTCACTATGTAGCTTGCTTTGCTTGTGTTATCAGTTGTAATCTAGTGGGTATAGCTGCAATCCAGCACCAAAAGTTGTTTAGCCCAGATGCTTTTCATTACGATTACGTGAAGGTGAAATGCTAAAGTAAGCCTGTCAGGATAATAATGAGGGTTGTTAATGGCATAGAAGAGCGAGATGCTGATTGGTTGCATAACCATGTGTTATCTGTGGTTATTTCATACATACCTAGCTGGTATTTGTGACATTTTCTTTCCTTAAAGTGGATTTTCTTTTCAAAATGTCTGCATAATTCAGTGTGTGAGATGTAAACAGTCATTCAGAGTGGTTTGGTGTGAAATGGTTCAGATTTCTTTACAGTGGTGGTGATAGGAACCAGGGCTCACCATGTCTACAACACAAATGTAGACATTTTATTTACTATCCAAAACCACCAGTGAACGCACACGTGTCTTCTGTGGTTTTATATGTCATGTTGATGATGGTAAAATAATGGAAAATCTGAAATAAGAAGTTTTCTTTGGGGACTATTTTGCCTCAACATCCTGCATATTATGTAACCCTCCACCATGAATGGGTTTTAAGGCCAAAATCCCCTCAAAACTATCATAAAACGGTGACATCAGGTATTCATACCAGTTCATGTAATAACTTTCTATGAGAGAGCTTTTAGACATGGACGTCTAGTTCCTATCACCACCACTCTGGTGCAAACCACTCTGATTTTCTTTACGTCTTAATGATTTAATTATGCAGAAGTTTTGGAGTTCCCCTTTAATTTAGGCAAATTCTATAGCTCTGAAAATTTTCTTACCAGCATGACACAAAGGGAATTTTGGTCTTCTAACACGCACATAATGTCACTCAGAGCAAGTATTTGATAGTCAAATCATTGGATTTGATGTGGTTGGTCTGCTGGGAGCCTAATATTGATTTCTGGCATGAACAGCACTGCCTGTGTTGGAGTTCAGCTGCCTGTGTATGTTACTGTGACACTGCATATGCATATGACGAATCGGCACTTGCTTTCACTTCTTTTTTTCTTTTTTTCTTTTTTTTATTTGGTCATGTTCAAAATATACATTAGATCATGTTTGTTTTGTGCTTAACGATCAAACAGTGCATGTTTTCGTTGTGATCCCGTACGTTCTGGGAAGGGGGAGGACTGTACAACTGTGAAAAGAAGCCTCTGGCTGTCCACATCGCTGTGAATTTTGGGTGAAAACTTCCTGTCATACTGAAGAGTGGTGCAGGCTCTCTGTCTTTGTGTACCTCCTCTAGGCCGATTGCACTGTTATACCCTGTACCCTGCTGCATTCTTACAGAATTCTGCTCAGATTTGGGAATTGTGGTCTGAAGCCGATGTTATCGGACATCCAGACACAGTTCACTTCCTCTGTGTGCTGTCTGAAATATTCTTTATGGCTCATTTGAGTTTACACTGCCTGCAATGCTTTACACAGACAAATCGTATCTGGGAGGTTGCCCAAGAGCTCCTCCTGCCAGTCCTTTATTATTTTCGTAATGAACAATATGCATTTTTGATAATTTATCATAGGTATGGATGGTGTGTGTGTGTGTGTGTGTGTGTGTGTGTGTGTGTGTTAGTTATTGTAATAATGAACGACTGCAGCTGTGTTGCAGTGCCGTTGGCTTTGTTCAGCACACTAAAGTCCACACAAAGGCTAGTGTTAGTGTGATGGACTGGCTCATACTTCTGAAGACAAAAGCCTGTTTGTCTTCCTTCCTCAGTTTCTTGACAAATGGCCAGACAGCAAAAGACAGAGCCGTTTTAATTCCTTAATTACGCAAAACTAAATCTTTTTTTCTGTGCTCATCCCTTCTGTTCACCAGTTTTGGCATGGAGGAAGTTTATACCCCTCGTAAATATGTTTCGCTCTTGCTTTTGGAGACTCCAGTGCCTATAGGGAGTCACTCATCATTGGAGATTCTTTAGGCTTAATCTGGGTCTGGTAAACTGGTTCATTGTGTTTTAGTATTATTTCAGATTAAGCACTATATAAAAGTATATTGTGTTTTAACTAAGTGTGCACATGTGTATCTGTATCCCCTGTACATGAATAAGATTTTTCAATAATAAAATGTAAAAGATAGTAGAGAATATGTCTGGTATTTAGTTTTTTATGTTCAAGAACGTTTGCCGAAGGTTTTTCCTGTGTTTTCTCTGTATTTCTGTTAAAGACTAACTGGTTTCCAGGAATTGAATATCACTTCAGTTACCCTGGCAGTCAGTCAGTTTAGCCTCACTATAGTGTGTGTGTGTGTGTGTGTGTGTGTGTGTGTGTGTGTACATATTGGTGTTTTTCTGAGCAAATAAACGCTTACTGTGTAAACAGACTTTTAAAGGAAATTCCTTCAGAAGCCTATATATATATATATGTGTGTGTGTATATATACCCCAACAGAGCAGGTACTATTTGGGTGGTGGATCATTCTCAGCGCTGCAGTAACACTGATGTGGTGGTGGTGTGTTAGTGTGTGTTACGCTGGTGTGAGTGGATCAGACACAGCAGTGCTGCTGGAGTTTTTATAGACCTCAGTGTCGCTGCTGGACTGAGAACCACTGACAAAGGACTAGAGGATGATTAACACAAACAGCGGCACATGAGCTACTGTCTGACATCTACAAGTTGGATCAAGAAGGTGGGAGTAACTAATAGAGTGGACAGTAAGTGTCAGACAGTGTTTAAAAACTCCAGCAGCACCGCGCAACACACTAACACTGGTTTTAATGGTTTCTTTTATTTTTATATATATATTGGCCCAAACCTAAAATTCTGTCTAGAGCAGATCCTTTTTTCTCTCACAACTATCTGCTAGCACTGATTTGATTCCAATATGATTGCGCATCCTTTTTTTTTTTTATAGCAGGGGCTCCTCAAGACTGGGACTGTAAACCACTGAGTGAGTGAGATCCTAACTGAGTGTGAATGCTTCATTTCTTCAGCTCTGGCTTCAGTGGTGGTGTGTGTTCATAGCTGCTGACGTACAGAGAAACCTCAAGAATTTTCTCCTTTACTGAAAGAGAGCCCTGTTTCTCGTCTGCCTCATTCTGGCCTCGGCTAGCCCCTGTCCAGCCCTTCTCCAACAGCTAACCTGAGACCTGACACACCACACAGTTTCCACCACTGCAAGGCTTTGTGTTAAAAGGTAGGTCTTTTAATTTGTAATGAATGAATTCTGGTAAGCTGGCTCATGCTGTGCATCTGAAAGTTGTTGGTGTATAGTACTAAAGCCTATAGACATGTCTGAACTGTGGTCCTCAGTTAGATTTTGTCAGCTTGTTGCTTACAGAGTTAGCTTATCACCTATTTTCTGTCTAAATGCTGCTCAGCTGGTGTTGGTCTATTCTCAGCACTGTAAGTTTAATTCATATAAATGACTAGAGCTTTATGTAGTCCACAGTGCTGAGCTAAACCACACTGAGTCAGGGTCAGCCTGTGCTGCTGCCATGATTATCAAGGTAGTGAGATCTGACCTCTCTAAATACTTCAAATGACTTGTGCTCACATCAAAGACTTGGATTTTTGTGGCTACAACACTTACAATCTTCTATTATACACTTACAATGTTCCATTAGACTTTCATTAGTATAGTGTGGTAATGTGGTATAGTACAGTATAGTATAGTAGCATGGTATACTAAAGTATACTATAGAATAGTATAGTACAGTAGTATATGCTATAGTATAGTAGTAAGTGGTGTACTGTAGTATACTATAGAATGGTGTTACAGTAGTATGTGCTATAGTATAGTAGTATGTGGTATACTGTAGAATAGAATAGTGTAGTATAGTACTAACTAAGTGGTATACTATAGTATAGTAGTACTGTAGTATACTATAGAATGGTGTAGTATTTTACAGTAGTATGTGCTATAGTATAGTAGTATGTGGTATACTGTGGAATAGTATAGTATAGTATAGTATAGTATAGTAGTTTGTGCTATAGTATAGTAGTATGTGGTATACAGTAGAGTAGAATAGAATAGTATAGTAGTTTGTGCTATAGTATAGTAGTATGTGGTATACTGTAGAATAGAATAGTATAGTATAGTAGTATGTTTTGTAGTATAGTAGTAAGTGGTATACTATAGTATACTATAAAATAGTATAGTATAGTATTATGTGCTATTATGTTTTGTAGTATAGTAGTAAGTGGTATACTATAGTATACTATAAAATACTATAGTATAGTAGAATGTGCTATAGCAGTAAGTGGTGTCCTATGGTATACTGTAGAATAGTATTGTATAGTAGTATGTGCTATAGTATAGTAGTATGTGGTATACTGTAGAATAGTATAGTATAGTATTATGTGCTGTAGTGTAGTAGCCAAAGTTAAATCACTGAGATCACTACATACAGGTTTGCACTGGTTACCGCTTTCTCACCAATTTACCTATATTAGTTCTTACTTTCAGAGCCCTTCATGACTGACATCTGACAGATATTAAATACATTTCCATTCAAATTATTTTTTGTTTCCATAAGTTGGTTGATGTAGGCAATGGAAATAGAAATTGTCTGTAACATTTTATGAATGCCGAAAAAGCTTTTTCAGCAAAAACATTGTGTATCAATACCGTAAATGTAGCAAAACCTACATTTTTTTCCAGGAAGAATATTTAGGCATTGATTCAGGATCAGATTTCCCTCACATGCCTCTTACAAAAAACCCAAATTGTGTGGTGGAGAGGTAGAGCTGCCCTGAGGAGGAGAGCAGAGTGCAAAGAAGTGCTGCTCTTATATGGAGAGATGAGCAGAAATCCTATAGCCTTTCTAAACGGAAAGAGCTCAAACAGCTCAGTATAGCAGAGAAACAGCATCTCTCACAGAAAAGTTGGAAGATAATAATAATACACATTTGAAAATAAAATATATTTTTCTTATGAGGTTATGGGAAAATATATTCGCATAGGATACTTTGGGTTGCCAATGTAGCTGTTTTTGCGCACAAATTTTGGGAGGTGTTATTTAGAGAAAATATATTTATAATATCTGTTGTTTGTTCTTTTATAATAAATATCTTAATTCTCTCTCTTTCTTGCTTCAGATGAGAAGAATGATGCGTATAGTGTTGCTTTTGGTCCTCCTGGGAGGTGAGTTAATTATGAGATGTTATTTAAATGCACGTAATCTATATAATTATTATTTTAAGCTTTTTATAGTCCCTGTTTACTGTTTGATTGTTTCTTTATATAAACAAAAATCAAAAGTATAAAAATACTGTGTGTTTATTGATCCTGTATGAATGTGATTATTGTGTATTTTTGAAGTTTTTTGATGAAGCCACTGAACTGCTTTGCGTGGTTCATTTAGGGGTTTTCACAGCTCCGTTTGTTAATGAGGAGCAGGCCAAGAGGTTCATTCGTCCAAAGAGGCAGGCAGGCTACTGGGACCCCAACCACTCACAGAACGTGTGGGGCTACACCATTCAGGAGCAGGTGATTAAATGACCATAGCCGGCTCTCTCTCTTCCACTGTGTGCATGCGTCTGCAATTATGCAAGTTTAATGGTCTGCTTTCTGCAACAGGCCAATGAATACTGGACTGCTTTGAGAACAGATGCTCAGTATTACATGGACATGGGCAACCTCATGTTTGACCGCTCTGTGGCTGAGTGAGTGACTGTTATGTGTTTATATCTTTGGCTCATTCATTCTTCAGATTAGAGTAATTCATTATGTTTAAGCTCTTAAACTAATTTTCACTGCAAGTCTTGTGTATAAGGGCCATTCTCCATTTGGAGTGGGAAAGCATGTCACAAAGGTTACAGGGCTTAAAAAGATGTTTAAAATATTAGACACAGCTCCAAAAGTCGGTATGTACATTTACACAGTTGACCTAAGATTAAATAACACTTTTCCCTTATGATTTCTCAGATTTCCTAGACGCTCTGCGTATGTAAAACAGCTCATCACAGCCAATTTTCAACATTTGAGAAACCATTTTTTAATATAAAACAGTATTTTTAAGAGGTTTAACTTAGGAATTTGTATAAAACAGATACATGTTTACTTTTTATATCATTAACGTTATTCTACATTTAGAAAATATGTATTTTATATAAAAAAATCATTTGTCTCAGAGATTTTGGTCACTGATGTTATCAGCACTCTTATTTTACATTTTAACGTAGTATTTTTAGCTCTATTAAACTGCCTCTTTGGTTCGAGTCTCATCAGAGAGGAAGCATCCCAAGGCATGAGAAGGCGAGTCACACTTGCCCACTATATTTCATTAATTTTTTTATTAAGAATTTTGTTTATCAGGCAGCACATCTTCTATGTGTCAGTGGTGTTATGTGATTTGATGGCTGGTTAATTAAAATTTTGTCAAAATAATGCCAAATATCATTTTTATTACTGATTTTAAATAGTTGCAGAAGGTCACCTGACTGCTGGATTACAAAATCCTCAGTTTTAACCAGAATGTCAGTGGTGTTACACCATATTCATGTAACACCAGTGACTGTAAAATATGTTTGGAATTAAGCTCTCCTTTTTGCATATATGATAATAGGAGATGTTAATGGACATATTAAGATTATTTAGTTTTGGGATGAAAGAAACTGATTTTTTAAAAATGTATCCACCTGAATTCCCACTGTCAATGTAGAAATGACCCATAAACTCTCACCAAACGCTTGGTCTTTACATTCATGACCCGAAGGACCACCAGTTAGTTTATGACAGGGGGAGAGAAAGGTAGGAGTGTAGGATTAAACTCTAAAAATGTTCACATTTTAAAATGTAATTTAAATACTATTCAGCACTTTACCCTGGACTACAGTGACCCCTTCTCTGTCTGCCAGACTGTTTTCCTTTGTCACTCTCCTGTTCAAATTATACATCAAATGAATCTTTCAGTTCACATTAATGAGTGAATTCAGCATTTAAGCATAACTTTGGTTAATTGGCAAGTTGCTTTACAAGTGATGATGCTAAATTTAGCTATGCTCTCATTTCTTTTTGGACACAAATACAGCTACAAGACTGCTAGCTAGCAGGCCGGAGCAGTAAGACAGTCATTAGCCTTGTATTGGCATCAAGACTGATTTTTACTTCAAATTAAAGCACCAAAACAAATAATTATGACTAAAATGTTGACTATTTGAATGATATCAGTCTAATTTTAACTGTTGAGTTTCATTGATAAATATTAATAACAAATAGGCACTACACCCAAAGCAACTATTTGCTAGCTATCTAGCCTAGCTTACCTATTATTCATATTGCTGCATTAAAGCGAAATAAAATTACATTTGTACACTGCTTGATGCACATAAACCATACATTTATGCAGTCTCATATGTAGAGTCAAGCTTAGAACTTACTCTGAGAGTGAAAATATGAACTTAGTCTCTCTCTCTCTTTCTCTCTTTCTCTCACTACCCGCTAGCACACATGCTAACAAATGTCTTTACAACATGTTAAGAACACACTTAAAAAAGATGGTTCTTGAAGGGTTCTATAGCAAAGACGATTATGGTATATAGAACCGTGAACACTCAAAGAACCCTTTGCATGCTAAAAGGGTTCTTTGCATGGTGAAAGAGCTCTTCAAATTGATGGAGAATGTGCTGTAGAAGCTTCTATATGGACCTTTTTTTGAAAAGGGTTCTATGTAGCTCCAAATGGGGTTCTGCTATTGTTACGATGTCAAGCTTGTAACAATATAAGAACCTCTTTTGGTGCTATATAGAACCCTTCTCAAAAAGGTTATATATACAACACATTCTCCATCAGTTTGAAGAACCAATGCAAATGCAAATGGTTCTATATAGAACCATTGCCTTTACTAAAGAACCCCTGAAGAATGATCATTTTAAGTGTGTAAAAGTGGCATCAATGTGGTGCATTGTGGCATAATTAATCATCACATAATAGTGCTGGGTGACTATCTGACAGACTAAAAGCTAATAAGTTGAGCTGCTTCTTAGTTATTTTGGTGGCACTAACTGCCAACTGAACTGAAGACTTGAGAAGATCGAGATCACCTAAACCCACATTACAGAACATGATTCCTGGTTCAAAGCGAGATATCTGACCCCTCATTCATACTGGACATCTGGCTGATGTTATCCAGGCGAATGAGAAACGTTTCTTTGCGTAATAACCACCAGGTGAAGTGTTGTCAGTCTAATTTAAGGACTGGCATTAAAAAGCATTTCAAACAGGCAGAGCTGGAAGCCAGTGAGCTTACAGTGCATGTAGACAGAGACGAGAAGAAAAACTAGCTTCACCATATCTGTTCATATTGATCTGCTGTTGTTTTTTGATTTGTAATGCTGTTGTACATATAGTTATGGAAACCATCGCTCTCAACCATTATACCATTATAGTAGATAGATAGAGAGAGAGACAGATAGACAGATAGATAGTATAAAGAAACTCATTATATTCACCACCTCCAAACTGTATGAATATGATATTTCTTTTGCTGCAGACTAACAGAGACTCCTTTTGGCACAGCTTAGTATGTGTGCGGTGCATTTTCACAAAAAATTATTTTTAAACTTAAAAATAGGCTGGAAAAGTTTAAGTAAATTAAACTTTAAATAACACATTGACAGAGCATCAGATACAAATTCTTGTTCTGTTAACTTACTATTAGATGTTCAATTAACTCAATATTTTAATTTTGTTAAAATCAGCTTTTTAAAGATAATTTCTTTATAACAGTATAGGAAATTTAATAGCAAATATAAGAATGTATTACACAAGAATGTAACTATTTTCCTTCTTTGGGAACCTGTATTACAGTAGATTCCCATATCCCACTCTTATATGACCATATACCTCCAAGACCTTCATATTTTATACAGGCAACTCAAATGGGTTGACACCTGTGCAGCTGTTCCTGAGCTGAATATGAATAAATTATACTTATTTGTCGCTGTATGTGTGTCGGATATGAAAAACCAAATGACTGGTGGCTGAATTTTTACAAACAATAGCATCATAAACCTCTTAAGCATGCTGGCATAAGAGTCCCTGCTGTAAAATGTAAAAAATGATATAGTTTTGACATCATGTTCTCTCAAAACAAGTGAGCACTCACTTACATTAATATCATAAAACATTACATGTGAATCTATACTGTGTTATCAGTAAAATTGAGCTACTGATAATGTGAGAACATAGTTCCTTTCCTTTTAGCATCACCATTGTTTTTTTCATATTATTTAATATTTAATACATTAAATTTTTTTGCTGTTTTGTGGTTTTTTCTTTGTTCAGTGAGACTAACAGGCTGTATGCGGAGATGCTGAGGAATGTGAGGGCGCACCTCGATGCCCAGACGGCCAGACACTGATAGATCTAATCAGCCGACTCAGTGACTGATGCTGATTCATGACGGCCAGGCACCAGTAATGACTGTAGAGGTCAGCAGGAAGGAAACAGCACTGTGGGTGGACTTGCATCGTACTGGCTTGCTTTGTAGTGTAGATCTCCAGTGATGTTACACCTATATGGTAATGAATTAGCAACTCAAACAGTCCTACATACTCAAAAATAATGGTTCTTCAAGAAAATGTTTCTATAAAGAACCATGAACACTCAAAGAACCCTTTGCATGATTAAATGGTTCTTTACATGGCGAAGCGTTCTTCAAATTGATGGAAAATGTACTGTAGATGGTTCTATATAAAACCTTTTTAGAAAAGGTTCTATATAGCACCCTAAAGGGGATCTTCTATTATTACAAGCTAGACATCACAACAATAGCATAACCTTTTTTTGGTGCTACATAGAACCATTTTAAAAAAGGTGTTATATAGAACCGTCTACAGCACCTTCTCTATCAATCAGAAGAACCCTTTTACAATACAAAGAACCCTTTAATCATGCAAAGGGTTCTCTATAGAACATTTTTGAAAAGGCCTCTATATAGCATCTAAAACAGTTCTTCTAATATTACAAGCTTGACATCATAACAATAGCAGAACCTTTTTGGTGCTGCATAGAACTTTTACGGAAAGGTTCTATATAGAACCATCTACAGCACATTCTCTTGAAAAATGTGAAAAACACTTTCACAATGCAAAGACCCCTTTAATCATGCAAAGGGTTCTTTGAATGTTCATGATCCTACATAGAACCATTTTCTTTACCAAAGAACCCTTGAAGAACCATCCATTTTTAAAAGTGTACAATCTCAGTCATGTATGTAAAAACGTTTTGAAAAAAAAACTAAATAAAAATCAGCTTAATCAGCTGAAACATTTTAAGCAGTAAACATGACATTTTGTAGAAATCAGTCAAACCCCGGTCTCCTGGGTCTCTTCTGTGGCAAGATCAAAGATTTACGTCAACACTGATGCACATTATAATATTAGAGCAAGAGGAGAAGATATCAAGTACTCACATACTGTTCATACCATCCACTACAGACATTAATAAACATCTAGAACGTCAAACAGGCGATTTGGGATCTCTCTCCAGGCCCATGCTCTCCATCAACTGTTCACTGACATGAGAAATTTTCACTTGATCATCATCACTACTTCCACCGTATTGCTGAAACAGCCTTGAGCAACAAAACATCTTTTATAACCAAGATATTTACAAACTGTGCGTCTACACTGGTCTAAGTACTGTGATGGCTAATTAAATTGTTCTTTTGTTATATAAAATTTCTGAACTTTGAAAACATATTTGCATACATTCTACAGCATCATGGACCATCAGCGCATGCAGAGAGGAGAGCACAGGTGAGCCAAAACATTATGACCACTCACAGCTGAAGTGGATAACCTCAAATTTCTCAAAACAATGGTGCATGTCAAGGTCGGGAATATCAGACGATAAGTGAACGGTTCTCGTAGTCGAGGTGTAGCGCTGAGCAACTTTGACAAGGACCAAATTGCTATGTCCACACAACTGGGTTGGACAGTGGTCCAAGGAGGGACGGACCACGAACCAGCGACCGTGTATTGAGCACACAAGGCTAACTGATGCCTATCCTATCCTATCCTATCCTAACTTTACAGCACTCTGAAAAAACATTTATGATACCCGATATGCATCACTAAACTAGTGTTGGAACACACAGAAGGCACCACTGCTGCCACATTTAAAAAATTTTAAAAATACCGTAAGTGCAATGACTTTTCTTCATCATTCCACATGCTAGAGGAGTTTAAGTCTCTCGGGATGTTGCTCACGAATGATGGGAAGAGGGATTATGAGACGGCCACAGGCTGGGGCAGCAGTATTGCGGTCACTGTACCAGACTGTAATGGTGAAGAGGGAGCTGAGCCATAAGGCAGAGCTCTTTGTTTACTTGTTGGTCTACATCCCAACCCTCACCTGTGGTCATGAGCTTTGGGTAATGACCAAAAGAATGAGATCATGAATACAAGCGGCAGAAATGAGCTTTCTTCGCAGGGTGGTGGGATATACTCTACTTCGCAGGGTGAGAAGCTCGGCCATCCGGGAGGTGTAGAGCTGCTTCACCTCCACATTGAAAGAAGCCAGTTGAGGTGGTTCGGGCATCTGATCAGGATGCCCCCTGGACGCCTCCCCATGGAGGTTTACCAGGCACGGCCGGCTGGGACAAGACTTCGGGGTCGTCCTAGAACCTGCTGGAAGGATTATATCTCCAAGTTGGCCTGGGAGCGGCTTGGCATCCCCTGGAATGAGCTGGAGGAAGTTGGGGACAGGGATTCTCTGCTCTCCCAACTGCTACCATGACCCTATCTGGACTTAGCATGTTCATTCATCATCTATAACCACTAATTACGCTCTCTTTGAAATCAAACCTGCAGTAATGTACAGATGATACCCACGATATGATCAGCAAAGAGTGTTGTGGGGTAATTTATCATGATAACAATACAACATTGTCATATTGCCCAACCCTATTCTGAGCACCGATGCTCTTCTCTCTCGTGTGAACGCCCAGGTGCTGCTGGAGAATATGTTTCTGAGTAAAACTCTTCCCGCACTGTGAACAGCAATACGGCTTCTCTCCTGTGTGAATGCGCTGGTGCTGCTGGAGATTAGTCCACTGAGCAAAACTCCTCCCGCACAGCGAGCAGTAGTACGGCTTCTCTCCTGTGTGAGTGCGCTGGTGCTGTTGGAGATAATCCCGCCGATTGAAACTCTTCCCGCACTGCGAGCAGCCGTACGGTTTCTCTCCAGTGTGGATGCGCTGGTGTGTTTTGAGATGACCCACTTGGTTGAAACTCTTCCCGCACTCTGAGCAGTGATACGGCTTCTCTCCGGTGTGGATGCGCCGGTGTTGCTGGAGAGTATGCGAGTCGATAAATCTCTTCCCACACTGAGAGCAGTCATACGGCTTCTGTCCTGTGTGAATGTACTGGTGCTTTTGGAGGCTGTTCTTATGGATGAAGCTCTTCCCACACTCTGAGCAGCAGTGCGGCTTCTCTCCGGTGTGGATGCGCTGGTGGAGCTGGAGATGACCCACCTGAGTAAATCTCTTCCCACACTGAGAGCAGTCGTACGGCTTTTCTCCGCTGTGAATGAGCAGGTGCTGTCGGAGAATGCTCTGACGAGTAAAACTCTTCTCGCACTGCGGACAGTGATACGGTTTCTCTCCTGTGTGGACGCGCTGGTGTGTTTTGAGATGAGTCTCGTAAACGAAAGTCTTCCCGCACTCGGAGCAGCGATACGGCTTCTCTCCTGAGTGAATGAGGAGGTGTCGCTGAAGACTGTTCTGCTGAGTAAAACTCTTCCCACACTGTGGGCAGTGGTGAGTGGGGGGGTTTCTTCGTGTCCAAGCCTTTCTGGTGGGGAGCAGAGCACCAGGAGACATTCGCTGATCTCCCTCGACTTCAGCTGCTGGGGGCATGTTCTGATGGGCACAGTGAAATTCAGAGTAATTATAAAATTCATGGAAATCTTCACAACTTTCATTACTGGATTTCATAATACTGGAAATGAATTTGCAGTATTTCCCTCACAATTTAAGTGTCCCGGATGGGTTTAATTATAAAAACGGTGAAAATATAATACTGTATGTTTTTCCAAAGGCATCTATAGATGACAAAGCAAAACACCTTCTTTCTCCAGCAGGGAGCGCTATTATCACACAAATCATCATGAATCTACACCAGAAGGAACCTCATAACTGCATGTTTGCAGTAAAATCTGTTAAAACGATATCATCTTCAAAATATTTTGGGTTACTCAGTATTATATCACTTTAAATTATTTTATTAAAAAAATTTATTAAAACAGTTCATGTTTAAAAAGTCCAAATCCATAGTAAATCTTAATTATATCAATAAATTAATGGCTAACAAATTATTAAAACCATCAGATGCTTACAATGACTTGAAATTTACTCACATTACTAAAACAGTCAACTTAATTACTTCATCGTGCTATTAAGCCATTACATTATCTGTCTAGTTTTATCATTTTCACCTTAAAAATAGAATTAAAACATGACTTTAGTGAATTTGAACACACTCAGATGATTACAACAGCGGATTATAAAGTGCTATAATATTATGTGCTGACATTAATACAGTATTCTTGAAAATTCTGCCACTCGGTTTATAATATAATAAAGGCACAAAATGTGAAATCTTACTACATTATGCACCAACATTTTATTAAACTATTGTACGAGGATTTTATTACATTATCGGCAGTTTATTACATTATGAGTTTCTATAACGTTTGCGTTTATTACATTATTGGTAGTGACTACTTCATCTCAGATGTATGTCATATTGATATCATATCGTTATATCGTTTTAATTTTATGTTTTTATTTCTTGTTTTATTTCTTCTTAGTTACGCTACTTCTGTTCTTTTGTTATTGTCTTTACTGTTTTAATGTTTCATTATGTTGTGAATCACTGGGCTGCATGTTATGTGTGAAAGGTGCAACATAAATTAGTTATTCTTCTTCATATTGTTATTATTAATGTTGTTCTTATAATAATAAAAAAAACAGTTATTACACAAACTAAAAGTTTACTAACAGTTTAAATGCATCAGTTCCACCAACCAAATATTAAACTCATTCACCATCAATGTCAGTAACATCCAGCTAAGTTGTGTTATTTATTATATTAACAGAACTGACTTTTACAACAACAACAACAACTTGTTAATACTGCGCTGCACACTTTACGTGGTGTGTTAGTGTGTGTTGTGCTGGTCTGAGTGGATCAGACACAGCAGTGCTGCTGGAGTTTTTAAACACTGTGTCCACTCACTGTCCACTCTATTAGACACTCCTACCTCATCAGTCCACCTTGTAGATGTAAAGTCAGAGACGATAGCTCATCTGCTGCTGCACAGTTTGTGTTGGTCATCCTCTGGTCCTTCATCAGTGGTCACAGGATGCTGCCCACAGGACACTGTTGGCTGGATATTTTTGGTTGGTGGATTCTCAGTCCAGCAGTGACACTGAGGTGATTAAAAACTCCAGCAGCACTGCTGTGTCTGATCCACTCAGACCAGCGCAACACACACTAACACACCACCACCACATCAGTGTTACTGCAGTGCTGAGAATGATCCACCACCCAAATAGTACCTGCTCTGTGAGGGTCCATGGGGGTCCTGACCACTGAAGAACAGGGTAAAAGGGGGCTAACAAAGTATGCAGAGAAACAGATGGACTACAGTCTGTAACTGTAGAACTACAAAGTGCACCTATATAGTAAGTGGAGCTGATAAAATGGACAATGAGCGTAGAAACAAGGAGGTCATAATGTTATGCCTGATCGTTTTTAAGTGCATGGTCTAGTACAAAACTATTAGTTCAAATTAGATTAGATTAGATTACATTAGATTATTTTATTGTCCTCCAGAGAAATTTGTTTTCAAAGCCTGTGCCATTCTTACACTGCCCTGGGACAGACATCTGAAAAATTACATATATTTGGCTAAACACTGTCAGGACAAAACAAAGTACAAGCAACAAGACCAAGACACACATTTAAACACATGAGGTCTGAATCAGTTACTCTCTTTCAGAGCAAGCTTTGAAACATCTATTTAAACAAGGTAGCTTGTTACGGGCTGATATGGCTGAAGGTACAAAGCTTTCTGCAAAGCTGGTTTGTTTACACACTAATGTTCTGTATCTCCAGCCTGATGGACGTAAGGTAAAGAAAGAGTGGGTGATCTGGGTCCTGGACTATTGTGGTGGCCCTTCTTAAAACAGCCTTATTGTTTAGATTTGACAGGTTGTGTGTGGGGAGGCCTATGATTTTGGAGGGAATGTGTAATGCATAACAATTTGTTCATGTTTGACACTTTTAACACTGTAAAAAAATCATGTTGAACAGTACAGGATAATGGGTTCAATTATGCTTCTATAGAGGAGCAAAAGCAGTGAAGGTGCTACATGAAGTGCCCTTAGCTTTCTAATAACATAGTCTCTGCTGACATGTCTTATATACAGGGTGTCCCTAAAAAATTGACATAATTTCGTAGTCTAATAACAGCCAATTCTCCCTCAAATGATCTCAAATTTTAACAAAATGTGTAAAAACGAACCAAGTTTAATTTTTAATGTTGTTTTTCAGGTTGAAGAATGACGTTCACTAGAAACAAAAAGCATTTTCTGTGTTAGAATATGCTCGAACACAGTCAAATGAGAGTGTGCAGCGAGCGTTTTCGAGAAAATTCAATAAAAATGCACCAACTGGAGAGCAGATTTGGACACGGCACAAAAAATTCAAAGAGGAAGGCTGTCTGTGCAGGGCAAAGGGATCTGGACGACCACCAGTATCGATTCGGAAGATATTGCATTTGTGAAGCTTCGTGAAACCGGTTATAAAATCTACATCCCTCTGAATTTCTTGTTCGAATTTTGATAAATAAATCTTGTATTGTTCAACATGAAGCCTATTTAATGTCGTTTGTCTCGGACCTGTAGTTAGTCAGATATTCATAGCTCAAATGGTGTCAATTTTTTGGGGCACCCTGTAGGTCCGTTACATGTTGGTCAAAGCTGATTTCTAAGTCCTAAGTACTTAAAACAGTCCACCACCTCCACATCCTCCCCCTTGATGGTGACTGGGTTATGAACAGTGCAGTGGGAGTTTAGGGAGCTGATGATCTCCTTTATCTTTGAGACATTCAAACTGCAGAAGGTTATCTGTGCCCCATTGAGTTAGATGGGAGATGGAGTAACGTTACTGATGGGCTGTGACCGAGTTATTGTGGTTGAGAAGTCCAAGTATAAAGTCAAATGTCTGATTATTTAAGTCTGAGTGTTTAACTTGGCAGCTTTCAGCAGAAAAACACCACTTAAATACTGTACATCACTGCATTATCCAACAACTGCACTAAAACAGCTCCAATAAAGTAACAGATCAGTTTATACTGCTCCATTTAGAAGCCACACAGCTTCCACACCGTCCTCCTCCGAACTCAGCTGACCGCTCCGTTTTCTGGACCATCAAAAACGAGTTTAATCTCAAAAACGAAACACTGCAAGAAATGTTTACTTACATCTCTGCCTCTGTACGTGCCCAAAATGATGTCCGACTCACAGCAGCAACCACCGAACGATCGTTCCGCCCAAACCGCCAGTATGAAACCATTCTTTGTTGTTTATTTGAAGTCTATCGCAGCATCTCTGGGGCCTGTTTATCTGGTGGCTGTGTGTTTCACCTCCAATCCTCAAGGGTGCGCAAACCTGCCTGCTGAAAAGGGACAATTAGAAATCATTAGGATTAAAACCTAACGGCTTTGCCTTCTAATGGGAATTGGGTTAATGGAGACCACTAGTTTCCTGTAGAACATCTTTAGATCCCATTAGGAAACCATCAAATGCACTTAGAATTTGATCTTTGAACTTTTAACAAAAGTTGTTATGTTAAGATGAGTTATTTATCTTGTTATTTGAAGATAACAAAGTTGTTATCTTAAGATAACGAGTTATCTTATTATCTCAAGATAAAAAAAAAATCAAAGAAAAAACGAGTTAATTATCGCAAGATAACAAAATTGTTATCTTGAAATAGCAAGTTGCTTAAGTTACGCATTAGGATCTCACTCCCAATAAGCCGTGGCAATGCATTATTTTTATTTATACAGGATGTCATCATCAGGGCTCTGTACATGGCCTCTCTGGACTTCTGTATAAAAATGATTCTTCTTAAAAATGTTTTCTGTTGTCACAAGCTAGACATTGTAACAATAACAGAACCCTTTTTTGGTGTTATGTAGAACCATTTTCAAATTTGTTCTATATAGAACCATATACAGCAGATCCTTCAATCTGAGGAACCATTTCACCATGCAAAGAACCATTTAAGTATGAAATGGTTCTACATAGAATCACTGCCTTTACTAAAGAACCCTTGAAGAACCATCTTTTTTAAGTGGGTAGTAGACTAATAATAAACTCCAAAATGGAAAAAAAGCCCATCAGATCTGGCAACCAACCAGTAACCACCATGACCTACATGATCAATTAAATATCTTCACTTCTGAAAAGTTATTAGATTTAGAAAATGCTACCTACCAGCACACGTCTGAGCAAATATGGTTAATATATAGTCATCTATGTATTAACTATGTTATATGTCAACTGTTGTCAACATATAGTTAATATAGTACAATGATATAGTCTAAATATACTTTGATTTTAGTTAGCTTTTAATTTGATTAATGTAATATTTTGACTTACATTAATTATTCTTTTTATTTATTAGAAACCTTTACTTTTTAGTTACTGCTGAGTTATTTACATTATCTGTTCTTTTACTGATTTTTATCAATTCATCTCTTTTATCTGTCAGTCAACAAGTTATTTTATTTTTGCAGTTTTAAAAATGTGGCTGTATCTGAGGTGCATCTGAAACCTTTTCTGGGGTTTAATGCAGGCAGACTGTAATCCAAGCACATCTTCAGCTCAATATAGTTTAATTCAATATACTTATATGAATGAAAATGATGGTGTAAGGTTCATGTAGCCTAATAACCTTAAAAAACACACACAAAGATAAACACACACTGCAGAGAACTTGATAACTGAAACTAATTGAAAGAATACAGGCTTGCCCAGTGGTGTACCCAGAGTGTCAGGAAGCAAGGTGGAAGAATTCCAAGATTTAAATGTTTAATAAAGAAATAAGCTGAGTCAGCGTGTTATCCGTGCAGGCCCGGCTCAGCAGTTTGATACAAGGGCATCTGTACTTTATTATTTTGGGGAGAAAAATAATGTCATCATTGCCATATTCTCCGTAAATGTATCTTTTTCCAGCAACAACAGAATTTTTTTTGTTTTTTTTTTAAATTTAAGGATGCAAACACCTGGACGTGGCCTGTAACACACTTAGCAGTCTAATGAAGCTCCACTAGGGGGAGCTATGAGCGCTCATGTAGCTTTTGTGTAGATCACTGAAAGAAAGAAAACCAACAGCAGGATTTCACGATTGCAGTCAAATGCAGTGTACAGTTGATGTTGCTGTTGTTTCAGTACAACAGCTGTTTACTGAAAAGTACCCACAAAAGTACCAAGAAGTACAAATCGAGAACACAGGAATGCATTTCAGAGTAAAAAGAACAGCTCAGAATATACAGAGAAAAGCTTGCATGACTTGCATTTGTGTGAAGGTACCATTGACACGCAGGCATATACATGGATTTTAGAGAGACATATGCTACCATTGAGATGATGTATTTTCCCAGGAAGCCCATAGTTATTTCAGCAAGACAATGCCAGGCCTCAGTGCACATGCTACAACAGCGTGGCTTTGAAGACACAGAGTGCATGTGTTTGACTGGCCTGCCTGCAGTCCAGATTTGTCTCCTATTAAAAAAGGAATTGTGCATCATTAAGGGGAGAATCAGATGACGAGCACTGACTGTTGAACAGATGAAGTCTCGTATCAAGCAATTAGCAAAAAAAAAAAACATTACTTACAAAACTGTAACAATTAGTATTCTCAGTTCCCAATTTTAAAAAAGCTGTAATTAAAAGGAAAGGTAACATGCCTCTGTCTCAGCTTTTTTGAGTATGTTCTGAATTCTAAATTTGTTTATATTAACAAAATACAATGAAGTTGGTCAGTGAAAACAGTGGAAATCTTTTCTTTGTACATTTATCAGTTAAATAAAGGTTGAAGAGAATTAACAAATCACAAATTCTTGTTTTTACTGCATTTCACGAAATGTCCAAGAAATGGGCTTTGTACTTTATAGCCTGTCACTCGACCCTAAGTGTCAATATAGCATTTATACCGGTACAATCTGATCAATGGCAGCCTCCTCCTTTGTGTGAATGCACCGGTGCCGTAGCAGACTAGTATTATAAGTAAAACTCTTCCCACATTGTGAACAGTTATATGGTTTTTCTCCTGTGTGAATGCGCTGGTGGTGATAGAGGTGACTCCACTGACTAAAACTCTTCCCGCACTGCGAGCACTCATACGGCTTCTCTCCTGTGTGAATGCGCTGGTGTTGCTGGAGAGAATCCTGACGAGTAAAGCTCTTCCCACACTGTGAGCAGGGATACGGCTTCTCTCCTGTGTGACTGCGCTGGTGGTGATAGAGATGGCTCCACTGACTAAAACTCTTCCCGCAGTGTGAGCACTCATACGGCTTCTCTCCAGTGTGAACGCGCTGGTGCTGATAAAGATGACTCAGCTGATTAAAGCTCTTCCCACACTGTGAGCAGTAATACGGCTTCTCTCCTGTGTGACTGCGCTGGTGTTGATGAAGATGATTCCGCTGAGTAAAACTCTTGCCGCACTGTGAGCAGTAAAACGGTTTCTCTCCAGTGTGGATGCGCTGATGAGTCTTAAAATTGCTCTCTTGACTAAAACTCTTCCCGCACTCAGTGCAGCAATACGGTTTCTCTCCTGTGTGAACACGCTGGTGCAGTTTGAAATTAGTCACGTGTTTAAAACTCTTCCCGCACTCAGAGCAGTAACAGATTTTCTCACCTGTGTGAACGTGCTGATGTTTTTTGAGAGTACGCATGTCAACAAAACTCTTCCCACACTGCGAGCAATCGTACGGTTTCTCTCCTGTGTGAATGTGCAAGTGTGTTTTAAAAGAACTTCTGTCACTAAAACCCTTTCCACACTCCGGGCACTCGTGTGGCTTCTCTCCTGTGTGAGTGAGCTCATGTTTTTGAAGACTGTGCTTTTGAGTAAATCTCTTCCCACACTGTGGGCAGCCGTGCGGCTTCTCGCCAGTGTGAACGCGCAGGTGTCTCTGGAGACCAATCTGCTGAGTGAAACTCTTCCCACACTGCGAGCAGGCATACGGTTTCTCTCCTGTGTGAATGCGCAGGTGTCTTCGGAGACCAATCTGCTGAGTAAAACTCTTCCCACACTGTGGGCAGTGGCGAGTGGGGGGGTTTCTCTTTATGCGCGTCTTTCTGTTGGGGAGGAGAGCACCAGCAGACACTTGCGGATCTCCCTTGACTTCATCTGCCTGACGTTCTTCTCGTGGTGGCATGTTCTGATGCATTTGTGGAAGTTAATCTGAGTTGGACACAAAGAGCAAGACTTAGTCAGAACCTAGAAAGTCCACTCTGCCAAAATAATGCTATATTTTCTCAGAACGTAGACATATTTAACATTTCTGATGGATTTCTGACACACTATGTCAGAATTAGCTGTTACACTTTAAACAATAAGTAATTCTTTAATTCCTTAAGATGAGTCACCAATAGTAAATCATTATTCAGACACAAAAAAAAGATACGAAGATGACAATTATTTCAGAATACTGAGCAAAAAAATGGACTATATTCCCAAGAAGACTGAAAAAAATCATTTCACATACCGAGAAAGTGCATTATCCCTCCTTCACTAAACTTTACAGTTGGCACAATGCAGTCAGCCAGGTAATGTTCTCCTGGCATTTGCCAAACCCAGACTCGTCCATCAGACTGACGCTTAACAGCCGCTAAATTTTGTTTGCAGAAGAGGCAACCACACTGGACAAAAGTACTGGGATACACCTCTTGATCACTGAATTCAGATGTTTCATTCAGTCTCATTGCCACAGGTGTATAAAATCAAGCACCCAGCCATGCAGTCTGCCTTTACAAACATTTGTGAAGGAATGGGTCGTTCTAAGATGCTCACTGAAGTCGAGCGTTGTGCTGTAACAGGATGGCATCATTGCAACAAACCAGTCTGTGAAATTTCTTCCCTCCTAGATATTCCACGATCAACTGTGAGTGGTATTACTGAAAAGTGGAAGCGTTTAGGAACCACAGCAACTCAGCCATGAAGTGTCAGACCACGTAAAGCACCAGGAGCTTCACAAGATGGTTTTCCAGGCTAGCCTTACATCACCAAGCACATTGCAGAACATTGGATGGAGTGGTGTAAAGCACGCCGCCACTGGACTCTGGAGCAGTGGAAACATATTCTGTGGAGTGACGGATCACGCTTCTCTATCTGGCAGTCTGATGGACGAGTCTGGGTTTGGTGAATGGCAGGAGAACGTTACCTGCCTGACTGCATTGTGCCAACTGTAAAGTTTGGTGGAGGAGGGATAATAATATGGGGTTGTTTTTCAGGGGTTGGCCTAGACCTCTTAGTTCCAGTGAAGGGAAATCTTAATGCTTCAGCAGACCAAGATATTTTGGACAATTGTATGCATCCAACTTTACACAGTTTTTTCAACAGTTTAGGGAAGAACCTTTTCTGTTCCAGCATGACTGAGCCCCAGTGCACAAAGCAAGGTCCATAAAGGCACGGCTGGGTGAGTTTGATGTGAAAGAACTTGACTGGCCCTCACAGAGCCCTGACTTCAACCCCATCAAACACCTTTGGGATGAACTAGAACGGAGATTGCGAGCCAGGCCCTCTCGTCCAACATCAGTGTCCGACCTCACAAATGCTCTTTTGGATGAATGGGCAAAAATTCCCGCAGACACGCTACAAAATCTTGTAGAAAGCTTCCCAGAAGAGTGGAATCTGTTTGAGCAGCAAAGGGGGACCAACTCCATATTAATGGCTATGGATCTAGGATGGGATGTCATAAAAGCTCCTGTAGGTGTAATGTGTAGGTGTCCTAATATTTTTGTCCATATAGTGCAGCTTTTTTAGTTACAGCCTTGCTAGTTCACTGTGTGATATTAGTCAGCAACATTAAACTGCTCTCTGAAATATGCTGCATGATGCCATTTCGTTCCCCTCAGTGGTATCACTTGGTTTAGACTCTAATGAGGTCCACCAAACCTGCCATTTGCCTGTTGATGACTAAATTAGTTTTTCCCTACTAAATATTTAAACTTATTAACTCTCAAAACCTTAGCTATTCGATGTAACACACCATAAAGGGCTTGAGGTGTGTTTCTTTACTTTTTTAATTTGTTTACACTGAGCACAACTACACTCTCAGAAAAAAGGTACTGAACTGTCACTGGGTCGGTACGCTTAAAGGGTACGTCTCAGAACATAACTGTACCATATTTCATTTAATTATATATTTTTTAAGTTGTATTGACTCCACACGCTCTGTCCGGTATGTATGCTTTATTTTACTGTTCTGTTTTAAAACATTAGGTTGGGAAAAGCTACAAATATGTACATTTCCTTTCAAAAATAAATAAATAAATAAATAAAGAAATATACTGGTATATAGTATCACACTCAACTCCATCCTCTGAAACTACCATCTCAAACCAGTCTTTCTTCTAGCATCTTACTTACCTGCCTTATTACCCCACTTATCTTGACTGTCACCTCACTGATCCCTTTCTCTGCCACTATACACCCTTTAACTGCTGCTGCACTCAGCACTTTAACTTTAGACTCATACTTTGCACAATGTAAAGTTTGACTGTGTGTGTGTATGAGTGAGTGAGTGATGGTAGGAACGCATGTTTTATTTTATTTTATTCACTACATGTAAAAGACTGTGTATGTGTGTGTGAGTGAGTGATGGTAGGAATACATGTTTTATTTTATCTTTATTTATTTATTTTTTTGTATTTTATCTTATTGTATTTTATTTTATCTTATATTTATTTTATTTTATTCACTACATGTAAATGTTTGACACTGTGCACTGTGAGTTCCTGTAACCAGAACCAAATTCCTTGTATGTGTAAGCAAACCTGGCCAATAAAGCTTGATTCTGATTCTGATAAACTTATTTAAAGTGAACAGCTGGCCCTTTAAACCACTTTTTGTACATGTTTAAAAAAATATGGCTCTTCAAGGGTTCTTTAGTAAAAGGATTGGTTCTGTTTAGTACCATGGACTCATGTATAAATGGTTCTTCAGATTGATACCTAATGTGTTGTAACTACCTCTGTACAGAACCTTTTTGAAAATGTTCTACACAACATATCTTTTTGTTATGATGTGAAGCTTGTAGTAATATTAGAACCCTTTTTGGGGCTACAGAGAACCATTTTCATGGTTTTTTTCTGTACCATCTTTTTAAGAGTACCATTTACACTGTACCTTTTTTTTCTGACAGTGTAGGCATAAAACAAAAAGTCTAAATCTGTAAAATAGTTGATAATAGATTAATATATAACCAAACAAACAAACTTTTGTGTAGAAAGAAAGAAAGAATCATTTACACTCCTGCAGCTTTGATTCCCAGCCAGCTGTGAAAAAAGGCTACAGTGAGGAAAACCTCACAAAATATAGCATTAAAACAGGTTTCATCTGTAAATATACTCGTCACCTGACAGTCAGACCCTCCGCCAGGAGACCCTCAACCCCTCCGCCAGGAGACCCTCAACCCCTCCGCCACAGCTGGACCCCCGAATAAAAACAGTACAAGAAGTGTTTACATAGCAGCTCCCCTCTCCCCGTTCAGTACGTGCTCAAATCATGTTCGGCTTGCAACCGGAACCACCAAACAAACGTTCCGCCCAAAACATACCAATATTACTCATTCTGTGGGAACGAGATCCTAACAGTGGTGGACGAAGTACACAAACCATGTACTTGAGTTAAAGTAGAGATACCCAAGGTAAAATATTACTCCAGTAAAAGTAGAAGTTCCTCCCTTTAGACCTCCACTTGAGTAAAAGTACAAAAGTATTTGCCTTCAAATGTACTTAAGTATCAAAAGTGAAAGTACTAAAAGATTAATTATGACTTTAATGTCCTATTATCATTTCTGTAACAAGACTCTGCTTCATTAACTCATTTTAGGTGAAAATACTCCAGTGTCACTCTTGGTAAACCAATATTTTAATAGAATGTCATTAATTAGTGACGCTGATGTCTATTAAAATTATCATAAGCACAAAACACTGAAGGCAAACAGTTTCCATTAGGTAGAACTGAGTGGCTCTGAAATAACCTTTTGCAAACAAGCAAAGTTTCAGTTTAAGATTTATTTGCAACTTAGTTACAAGTTTAAGTTTAATAAAAACTTGCTTTAAACTCAGATTCACAAATGAGTTTTCCTTTACTAAACTGCATCTGTAGGTCTCTGTTCATAAACATAAACTAGCCAAAACAAATTTTACTATAAAATAAAAGTGTTTGTACAAATTCAGAAAAAAGACACATCAGTCACAACTGCATATGTGTACATATTTCTATATTGTGATCTGTTTACACAAAGGTAGGTCAGAGTCAGGAGTTTCTACCATCATTTATTTTGAATAGACACTCCCAAAATTTTACACTGCTGCACTGATGTTGAACCGTATGCTGGCACTGGGTTGGTATGTCCAACAGGTCAAAACAAGCTCAAAACTAAGTGCGCTGTGCCCTGATTGGTGTTCTTGCTTTACACTTCTTTTGTTTTGACATGTTATGTTTTTATGCACACATAAGCCAAAAGGAACGACAGATTTCTCATAATGTAGTGGAGTAAAAAGTAAGATATTTGACTTTGAAATGTAGTGGAGTGAAAGTAAAAAGTCGCCCAAAATGGAAAAACTTCAGTAAAGTACAGACACAAAAAACTACTTAAGTACAGTAACGAATTACATTTACCTCGTTACTGTCCACCACTGGATCCTAACGCGCGGCCATGACTTATTAAGGCCTGGGAATGAGATCATGTCTTATTAAGCTGTGGTCAAGTCTTAATTACCTCATTTCCATGCCTTACTAAGTTGTGGCCATGACTTAGTTATCTCGTTCCCACACCTTGTTAAGCCATGGCCATGCATTTTTTATTTATACAGAATATCATCAGAGGGGATCCGTATGATATGAAACGTTTTCTAATTAAAAGTCGATCGTTGCGTTTCCCTGCAAGGGGGATGAAATAGTAATGCGACCGCCTCGTTCCCCATGCAGGGTCTTTTATGAACAACCCAATTATTTTATGGTGCAACAAGAACGAAAAAGAATCGTCAATTCATTTTGATCAGGAAAAGGAAACTGATAAAGAGCACAGATGATAGAAAATGATCATCATGAAATATAATAAATAACCAAAATAAATACTACATGCTGGTTGGGGCCATCTGATGGCTCGGAAGCCTTAAAGGGGAACTCCACCGATCTTTGAAAAATTCTACATAATTAAATGAGATGTGAACAAAGTCATTCAGAGTGGTTTAGTGTGAAATGCTCTGTTCTAAAGAAACTTACAGAATTGTTCACAGTGGTGATGATAGGAACCAGACGTCCACCTCTAAAAACTCCCTCACAGAAAGTTAATACATGAAATGGTTATGAATACTGCCTGATGTCTGAGATATTGTTTTATGATAGTTTTGTGATCAGGTTTTGGCTTAAAGTGTATTTTAATCCATTTATTTTAATTCATTCATGGTGGAGTGGTACATGCAGGGTGTGATGAGGCAAAAGTCCCCAAAGAAAACGTACTATTTCAGATTTTCCATTATTTTACCATCATCTACTTTCCATATAAAACTCAGAAGACATGTATAGGTTCACTGGTGGTTTTGCATAGTAAACGACTGTATTTGTGTTGTAGTCATGGCAACCGCTGGTTCCTATCACCACCACTGTAAAGGAATCTTAACCATTTCACGCTAAACCACTCTGAGATGTAAACAGAGTGATTCAAAGACTAAATTATTTAGAAATTTTTTAAAATTAGTGGAATTCCCCTTTAAGCACAGTTTGTACCACTTATAGCTACATGGTCCTGCCCCTATGCACCTTTTACATCCCCGTTTGATGAATGATGTTTTTGCTAGGCTATCACTTAAGATGTCAATTATTGATATTTTAATTGCATTTATATTTTAGATCAACACTCAACATAGCCTGGGATGTAGTCCAGCTAACAGCTACTCCAACACGAAGCACTTCCACAGATGGAGCTATTAGCCTGCTGGTAATTTCCTAAACTTGCACCTTAAAAAATTAAACAATACACATTTAGTACACAAAGAATAGTTTAATAAACCATACAACCCATAATAGACAGTTTTTCAGAAAATGAAAACGTAAGTAATTATTCAGTTACAAATAATTTCACAAACCAGACTTTCACAAACCGATGAAAACAGAAAAATACCAGTACTCATTTGCACACTACTGGGAAATGTGGTTAAACTACATGTGCCCACTGGTTATTTCTTATTATTTTAAGGCAGAAACAAAAAATAATTTTGAACAGAATGTAAACAGGCCTGTCATTTGAGCTGATTGCAATTATTTTCCACAGGTGTTAGCTGCCACAATTATACATTTACATCACAACAAAAAGAAGGTGGGGGTTTTATTAGTTGTGTTGAGGCAAACCCACGTAAATAAAACAAAGCAGAAAAACACAGACCAGTGCTATAACACCAAAGGGCAGCAGTGAGCAATGTTTCTTTATCTGAGCTCAAGCTGTCTGTCTTCATTAAGAACAGTGGTCACCAACCCCACCCCTGGGGATCTACCTTCCAGTAGGTTTCACCTCAAACCCAAATCTAACACACCTCATTCAGCTAGTTAAGGACTTCTGAAGGCAATAATTAGATACATCAGGTAGGGTCAATCAGTTAGTGCTGCAGCTAAATCTGCAGGAAGGTAGATCTCCAGTGGTTGGTGACCACTGATTTAGGAGCTGCATATTGACGGCAGAAAGCAAGGCTTGTGTTTTAGCACAATTTAACTGTATTCCAATAACAATTAGATTGTTAACTGCAATAATATATATATATATATATATATATATATATATATATATATATATATATATATATATATGGCAATTTATCGTCAGCTAAAATTTCATGATCATGACAGGCCTAGATGCAAAGCACCTCATGGACCTGGCTTGTAACACATTCATACGTTTATCAGACTAAAGATTTTCCAGGAGGGGGAGCTGTTAGCACTCTTGCAACCTTTACATGGAACAGTGAAAGAAAGGAAACCCACACCAGCAGGATCTCACAAATACACGCTTGCAGTCCCAAACTGTGTGTGCATTAGTGTCAAAAATATATATCGATACATCTTGATACTGAACATTTTGAAACAGTGCAATACTCAGCTCCCACAGTATCGACACAAATTCTTTGTGCCCACATGGGCTTCCATAATGCACCATTAGTGAGGAGGTCTCACTAGCGGTGTGGTTTGTTATGCTAAAATTGCAGTTGCAGTGAGTTCACAGCCTTTGAAACTCAACAAAGAAAACAGCAGGACATACAGCTCTGTGGACGAACTTTGGCTTTGAAGCAAATTAGGATGCAAAGGCAAAGACATGAGCAAGAAAGTATGCAGACGGTGCTTCAGTCAGTTCCAGCTAAGAGAGCTGACACATCAAATTGGTCCAAACACCCTACATAAATTTCTAGGCAGGATATTTTGGTAAGGTTAAATTTCCTTATCAAAAGATACTACCAGCATTAAAACTACAAAGCTGAAGTCAGCTTCTCATTCGTCAGTGTCTTGTTTGAATTTTCCCGGTCCACCTTAAGTGGTCGCGCCAGAATGTAACTACTGCACCATTTAAGGTAGAACGAGAAAGTTCGAACAAAAAGCTGGTAAATAGGAAGCTAACAGCAGAAAATGTTAGCAGCATTAAAATAATAATGATATTTTCAGAGCCTAAAACAGCTTATCAGGAGGAAGTAGTAATATTAAGCTGAATCTGTACTGTATTAAAATTAAAAATACAATAAAACATTTAAAATACTAAGTTGTTACACTACACTAATGATATGTGCATATAAACATGAATCTCACTTTAGTTTGGACTAAAATACAAACACTTACAAACACACATCTGATGCGTTTCATGTGTTTTACATGTGTGAGTAGTGACCATTATAAGAGTAATTTTACGTAAATTTTGGATATGCTTATCCAAAAAAAAATAAAAGACCCTCAATTTTATCTGCCTTTGGTATCGAAAATGGTATTGGACAATTTATTTCAAAGTATTGTATCTAAGTTGACATTTTTAGTATCGTGCCACTAGCGTGCATGTAGAGAAAAGCCTGAAACATACATGCTGCCAAAGACCTGTTTAACGATACCTCCACTAGGTTGTGGAACATACCATAAGCAAAAGATATTTTCAAACAGAAAACAAAATAATTAGAACAGCACAGTTTATACATTATCACACATGTTGTGATTTTGAAGTAAAATTGTCATTTTGTTGTATATACACACACACACATACATACATACATACATACATTATATATATATATATATATATATATATATATATATATATATACACTGATCAGGCATAACATCATGACCACCTCCTTGTTTCTACGCTCATTGTCCATTTTATCAGCTCCACTTACTATATAGGTGCACTTTGTCGTTCTACAGTTACAGACTGTAGTCCATCTGTTTCTCTGCATACTTTGTTAGCCCCCTTTTACCCTGTTCTTCAGTGGTCAGGACCCCCATGGACCCTCACAGAGCAGGTACTATTTGGGTGGTGGATCATTCTCAGCACTGCAGTAACATGTAACTGACATGGTGGTGGTGTGTTAGTGTGTGTTGTGCTGGTACAAGTGGATCAGACACAGCAGTGCTGCTGGAGTTTTTAAACACTGTGTCCACTCACAGTCCACTCTATTAGACACTCCTACCTTGTCAATCCACCTTGTGGATGTAAAGTCAGAGACGATCTGCTGCTGCACAGTTTGTGTTGGTCATCCTCTAGTCCTTCATCAGTGGTCACAGGACGCTGCCCACAGGACACTGTTGGCTGGATATTTTTGGTTTTTGGACTATTCTCAGTCCAGCAGTGACACTGAGGTGTTTAAAAACTCCAGCAGCACTGCTGTGTCTGTTCCACTCAGACCAGCACAACACACTAACACACAGGGTAAAAGGCATGCAGAGAAACAGATGGACTACAGTCTGTAACTGTAGAACTACAAAGTGCACCTATATAGTAAGTGGAGCTGATAAAATGGACAATGAGTGCAGAAACAAGGAGGTGGTTATAATGTTATGCCTGATCGGTGTATATATAAATGTGAAAGGATCACCTAAAACATGATGGACCCCCAATGCGTTCAGAGAGAATATAATTTAGTTTAGCTTGTCCTTTACACTTAATTATAAGCATAATAATAACATTCATAAAGCTACATCTAGAGCACTCACAGGCATCTCTCCTGCGTGAATGCGCTGGTGCCGCAGAAGACTATTCTTACGAGTAAAGGTCTTCTCACACTGAGAACAGCAGTACGGCCTCTCCCCTGTGTGAATGCGCTGGTGCTGTTGGAGACTATTTTTATGAGTAAAACTCTTTCCACACTGTGAACAGCAAAACGGCTTCTCTCCAGTGTGAACGCGCTGGTGTTGATTCAGATTAGCCCACTGAGCAAAGCTCTTCCCACACTGTGAGCAGTAATACGGCTTCTCTCCAGTGTGAAGGCGCTGGTGTTGATGGAGATTAACCCGCTGAGTAAAGCTCTTCCCGCACTGCGAGCAGTAATACGGTTTCTCTCCAGTGTGGATGCGCTGGTGTGTTTTGAAATTGCTCTCTTGATTAAAACTCTTCCCGCACTCTGAGCAGTGATACGGTTTCTCTCCTGTGTGAGTGCGCTGGTGCATTTTAAAGTTAGTCACGTGATTAAAACTCTTCCCGCACTCCGAGCAGTAATACAAGCTCTCGCCTGTGTGGATGCGCTGGTGTTTTTTAAGTGTACGCAAGTCGATAAATCTCATTCCACAATGCAGACAATCGTGTGGTTTCTCTCCTGTGTGAATGTGCTGGTGCGTTTTGAAAGAACTTCGGTCACTGAATCTCTTCCCACACTCTGGGCACTCGTACGGCTTCTCTCCTGTGTGAGTGAGCTGGTGCTTTTGGAGGCTGTGCTTTTGCGCAAAACTCTTCCCACAGTGTGGGCAGTCGTAGGGCTTCGCTCCTGTGTGAGTGACCATGTGGTGCTGGAGATGACCCTGCTGAGTGAAACTCTTCCCACACTGCGAGCAGACGTGTGGCTTCTCGCCGGTGTGAATGAGCAGGTGTCGCTGGAGACCTATGTGTTGAGTAAAACTCTTACCACACTGTGGGCAGCGGTGAGGGGTTTTTTTTTTGCCCGTCCATGTCTTTCTGTTGGGGAGGAGAGCACCAGGAGACACTTGCTGTTTTTCCTTGCCTTCATCTGCCTGAACTTCTTCTTGTGGTGGCATGTTCTGATGCATTTGTGGAAGTGAATTTGGGCTGGACGCATAGAGCAAGACAAGACAAAACTAAAATTCAGAGAAAATGTCATTTGTCAAGACTAGACAGAAAAGACTAGACAACATGCCTGCTGGGGTGTTATCTGTAACTTACATAAACCAAAAGGAGGGTACAGATTACACCCCAGCAGGCATTTTGGGATGCCAGATTGTTGTGACAACACTGTCTCTCACTGTTGAGTCAGTGTGTGGAACACAAAAGTTTAATTTTCAATCCTGCACTGGAGGGGAGCAACGATTCTGAAACTGAGACCAAAACCACCATACTATCATCCATGGTCCCACCCACACCCCCTGACCCAACCCCCCCAACCCAAACCCACTTTCAGAGACTATTTATTTATTTATTTATTTATTTGTTTTTGTCTTTTATTTATTTGACTTTTTGTTTACTTAGACTGGTCTTAAAAGTACTGTTATGTATGTATTTTCATTTACATAGTTAATTTATATGAAGTTAATATACCTTGTTATTTCGTGTTCTCTTTAGTGTTACGAATTATTGGTGATTTAATAAAACTTTGATTTTTTCTGTTTTTTTCCTTATTCACCCCCTATACGCCAAAAAAAAACACAGATCTGAAGTAAATCAGGGATTTTAAGTATTGTTACATCCCTACGGCCCTGATGTATCTCGTATATGAAACATATTATCTGTGTTTACATACAAATATTAAAAGCAAACTGAAACTTACTGTTGTTCAAATTGTACTGATAAACAAATGTCACCTAATGTCAGTGCAACACTGAAATTCGGCTGATGCACAAACTGACAACCTCAACGTCACAGCATTGTCAAACTGACATCAACGTGGAGAAAGAAACTTCAACTTACGGAGCCCTGCTGGTGAAATCCCTTATAATTAAAAATAATGCGTGGCCACGTCTTAGCAAGGCAAGATAAATAAGTCGTGGCTATGACTTAGTAAGGCATAGGAACGAGATCCTAATGCGTGGCCACTACTTAGTAAGGCGTAGCAATTAAATAATTAAGACCTGACCATAGCTTAATAAGGCATGATCTCATTCTCACGCCTTACGGAGTCGTTGCCACAAATAAATGTCTCGTTCCTACGTCTTACTATCTCGTGGCCACGCATTGTTTTTATTTATAAAGTGATGTCACCAGCAGGGCTCCGTATCAACTTGATTTTGACGTTGTGACAACGCTGAGTGCCTCGACCCATCAGTTCCACCAAACGGGTACAAAACGGTGTTTATTTCCTGCCACATCCAGCTAAATCAGCACTCGATACGATAAAAGTCCCCTTTTAAAAACTGCCTTTAATACTGTCACAACAACATCATCTAAAATCTACAAGTCCAAAACTATCAGCCCAAAACTCTCCTTTCAGCAGCTCGACCGCGCTTCTACAGTCATTTATGAGCCAGACTCCACTAACGGCTCACTTTGGATATTTAAAACCATCAACAACTCATTTTTTAAATATAAAACAGTGACAGAGATGTTTACTTACATTTCACACTCATAAACAAAACCTGTGCGCCCTCACATCATGTCCGAGTCACAACCGGAACCATCGAACAATCATTCCGCCAAAAACAGACCGGTATTCTTTCTTTCTTTTTTTTTTATTTTTATTTTTTATTAAATGTGTTCCGGCTGTGTTCGGATTCTCTCAATTGTAGAGAACTGTTGCACCTCATATGAAACGGAAATATATTTGTACACCTTTTCCAAAATATGTAAAGTTTGTAATATATTTCTGTAGACTGGCATATATCTTTATACTTTATTAAAAATAGTTATAATAGTTAAGAGCGCAGTTAAGTTTATTTGGCACAAACATATTTGAAAATCCCCCACAAAAGAACTGTAGCTAGAAATACAATGAGAAAGAGGCTTTATTATTCCTATATTATACAACAGTTAGTTCCGGCCAAGCAAGCTGATTGGTTGAGAAGCATTCTCACTGCGCTGTTATTTCGCCATAACATCACACAAACACTGTATCATTCCGCTGAGACGCCGTTGCTAAGCAACCACTTTGACAGCCGTAGGAGACGCTAAAGCCATTTGAACGTTTTTACTTCTTACTTTGCCACAAACAGAAAATGGACACTTTTAAGATCACATTTGACCGACAGCCGATTTGGTCAGACTCTGAAGATGAGGCTACACTAAATTCCCAAACTGTCAGTTGGTCTGTGTGGAGCTGGAGAGCGAACTGCCGGCTGAGCGGAGTTCGTTACTTTGACGTAGCAACAAGCTGCTTGTTAAGGAACTATAATTTGGCGGAAGGATCTGCTAACATTAAAACATATTAAACGCCGCGTTCACGACCCAATTTATTCATTTATTACTTTATTTATTTAACTGTTGTATAAAAGCAACTCGAGGTTGTGTTATCGCGAATAACATCACGGCTGTGATGAAGATCTGCGACCAAATCACAGCCGTGATGTTATTTCGCGATAACACACTCCCTCTGGTGTTCTACTGCTTAAGGACTGTTCTATAGTAATTTGTAATACATGTGTAATATCACATAGTAAACAACAGTAATTGATTTTACTATAAGATTCTGTAGACTTTCCTGCACTATTACTGTAGATATGGTGATTAATATGGTGATTAATCATAATATAAGCCAGATTTTCAATTCATTACTCATTAAATGTTAAACTACCAATCCTTCAACGACAATCACTAAAAGTAAACAGTGCTAAATTGGACAAATGTGCTACCTGGTGCAAGTGCTAGTTTAGCTAGCATGATAACAGCTCCACAAAACATTGTAACACTGTAAAAAATGGTTCGTCAGATCAACCAAAAATTACTATTTCTAGTAACAAGAAATTAAACTAGTTTTATTCAACAACAAAAAAAAATACATTGACTGAAAGAATCGTGAATAAAACTGGTTAATTTACTCGTTACCACATGTAGTCTTTGTTTAGGTTGGTCTGACCAGCCATTTTCTACAGTGTAGTGCAGGTACAATTCCAACAATCTGAGGTTTCACAACCCAAACCACCCAGATTTAAGTTTTTATTCTCGAAACTTGTTAAACTTGTATCCAGTGGTGGACGAAGTACACAAATCATGTACTTGAGCTAAAGTAGAGATACCCAAGGTAAAATATTACTCCAGTAGAAATAGACGTTCCTCCCTTCAGATCCCACTTGAGTAAAAGTACAAAAGTATTTGCCTTCAAATGTACTTAAGTATCGACAGTAAAAGTACTAAAAGATTAATTATGACTTTAATGTCCTATTATCATTTTTGACTCTGGCTTCATTAACTCATTTTAGGTGAAAATACTCCAGTGTCATACTTGGTAAACCAGTCTTTTAATAGAGTCATTAATTAGTGACGCTGATGTCTATTAAAATTATCATAAGCACAAAACACTGAAGGCAAACAGTTTCCATTAGGTTGAACTGAGTGGCTCTGGAATAATAACTGCATATGTACATATTTCTATATTGTGGTCTGTTTACACAAAGTTAGGTTAGAGTCAGGAGTTTCTTCCATCATTTATGTTGAATAGACAATCCCAAAATTTTACGCTGTTACACTGATGTTGAACCGTGTGCCTGCACTGGGTTGGTATGTCCAACAGGTCAAAATAAGCTCAAAGCTAAGTTGCGCGCTGTACCCTGATTGGTGTTCTTGCTTCACGCTTCTTTCATTTTGACATTTTGCGTTTTTATACACACATAAGCCAAAAGGAACGACAGATTTCTCATAATGTAGTGGAGTAAAAAGTAAGATATTTGACTTTGAAATGTAGTGAAAATAAAAAGTCGCCCAAAATGGAAAAACTTCAGTAAAGTACCGATACACAAAACTACTTAAGTACAGTAAAGAATTACATTTACCTCGTTACTGTCCACCACTGCTTGTATCTTTGGAGCTTCGGTTAGCAAGAATCAACCCCGCCCTGCCTCACTGAACAAATCTGTATGATGGCTGGGGGCATCGAGGAGAAATCTGGAACCAAACCTTCTTCTGTAAACTAGTTCACAGGACTCCTTTTTAAGAAAATACATTCTTGTTTATTTTCACTGCATTTATTCTTATGATACACAGTGTTTATACCAGCAAATGACATCTACATTCACAAATCATGACATGAAAACACTCATTTGCAGTATCTAATGCCATCAAGTGGACATGTAACTATGTCCTTCACAGAAATTTCTCAGCAACGAATTAGTATTCACATTTAATTAAATAGAAAGTGCAGACTAATGCTAAAAAGCCTTTTATGTAAAGTAGTAGTATTAGGAATTACAAACAAAATTAACATGTATTATTCTATACATATTCTTCAGCAACAATAATGTCTTTTAAGACACAGATCACCTCATAGAACTGACCTCTAACACATTTAGCAGCCTGAAGATCCCCCAAAGGGGAAGCTACTACTACTCGTAGCTCCTGTGTGGATCACTGGAAGAAAGGAAACCCACACCAGCAGGATGAATAAGTGTTTGTAGTCCTTAAGGGTATGAAGTAAAAGCAATAATACACACCCTACAAGTACAAGTGTACAGATAACACTCAATGATGCTGCTGTTGCAGTATACAACTGTTTACCTACTGTTTACAAACAGGGCACCACAGTAAATATGAGAATGGACACACAGTGTAGTATACATGTAGATGCCTTAGTACTATGTACAAGTCCTTGAACAATGAGGTCATATTTTTTTTTATGTCTGAAAGCATGAATGACCACCAGCATATTCAGAGAGGTATATAATTTACTTTAGCGCACATGTGTCAGGATCCAGTCCTCGCGGGCCAGAACACTGCAGACTTCGGGAAAAAACTGCCTCATTAAACACATGATTCAGCTCATCAGCTAATTGACAACACTTTCATGAACTGAATGCAGAGCGTTAGATAAGGATAAACACTGATCTCTGCAGCACTTTGGCTAGGAAGGTCCCCAGTTTGACATGCCTGCTTTGTCCTATCATTTGCACTCAGTCATAAGCATGAAACAGAATTCATGAAGTTGCATTCATAGGTGTCTCTCCTGTATGAAGGCGTTGATGATATAGGAGACTGTTTCTACGCGTATAACACTTTCCACACTGTGAACAGCGATACGGCTTCTCTCCCGTGTGAAGGCGCTGGTGGTGACGCAGACCAGACCACTGAGTAAAACTCTTCCCGCACTGTGAGCAGTAATACGGCTTCTCTCCAGTGTGAACGCGCTGGTGTTGGAGGAGAGTACCCCGCTGAGTAAAGCTCTTCCCGCACTGCGAGCACTCATACGGCTTCTCTCCAGTGTGGATGCGCTGGTGTATTTTGAAGTGACTCTCCTGATTAAAGCTCTTCCCGCACTCTGAGCAGTGATACGGTTTCTCTCCTGTGTGAACGCGCTGATGTGTTTTCAAATTAGCCACGTGATTAAAACTCTTCCCGCACTCTGAGCATCGGTAGAGACTGTCACCTGTGTGAATGCGCTGGTGTTGTCTAAACGTCCTCATGTCTATAAAACCCATCCCGCACTGTGAGCAGTGATACGGTTTCTCTCCTGTGTGAACGCGCTGGTGCGTTTTGAAATAATTCCTGTCTATAAATCCCTTTCCGCACTGTGAGCACACATACGGCATCTTTCCTGAGTGAATGAACTGGTGTTTTTGGAGACTCTCCTTTTGGGAATATTTCTTGCCACACTGGGTGCAGACGTACGGCTTCTCTCCTGTGTGAACGAGCTGGTGTCTTTGGAGATTCAGGCGTCGAGTAAAATTCTTACCACACTGTGGGCAGCTGTGCGCGGGGGGTTTTCTCTTCGCCTGTGTCGTTTCATTGGTGAGGAGAGTATCAGAAGACATTTCCCCATCTTCTATGACTTCAGCTGCCTGACGTTCTCCTTGTGGTGACATGTTTTGACGCGTTTCAGGAGACCTGGGCACACAAAGCAAAATAATACTTGTCATTTATTTCTACAAGACTATAAAAAAGGGCAAATTATATGGATTTGTGAATGTTATTACAACCATTGGAAACGATGCTAATGAAGGAAAAAAAAAACTTTTCAATTATTTTCAGACAGCAAATCATCAATACTGGTCAATATTTATAACTGGAATTGGAACTGGAGATCAGGGCAACAAATGGGTTGTGCAAAAAAAAGCTTCAAAATAAATATAATACTTATTAAACAGTGACATGGGTTCAAGTCAAAGCATATATTAAAGATTAACTACACCCCACTATTTTCAGGTAACTCCACCCCTGAGAGTCTTACGAGACTGACGAGTTTTCTACACTACCATCCCCATCTTCGACGAGGGAAGGTGTTTCTGATCAGGCAGTGCGTCCTGAGCCTTACCAGTATGAGCCGCTGACTGAAGCTGCTGAAGAACATTCCCTAAACCATGAAACCATGACAGCTCGCTTCTAATTATCTGTTAAACAGGTCCATATTCAATATAACCCTGATTTCTCAGATGTACTGAATTCCGAATGAATAAAGTGGATTTCTTTAAACACTGTCCAAATTTGTCCAGTTGATGTCCAGTTTGACATCAAGGTCGCAGTCTGCATCACTGGTCAGTCAGGGTTTGCTGCAGTGGCCCTAAAACGTTACGTTTTGCAAGCTGCTCATGGCACTTACCGGTGTTACATCTGATTCAGTTCCCCCTCAAATTCACGTTCCCCTTCGTAATTTGAAAGCTCGGTCACGCTCACTCACTGAACAGACATCAACGGCAAGCAACACTGGAACGATGGAAAGCGGAAAAAGTTCAAGAAATGCTGTACGGACGAAAGGTTGACACAGTCAGTAACAATGGCCATTTAACGTTAACTTTTCCTGAACCAGAGTTGCTTGCCGTTGATGTCTGTTCAGTGAGTCACGCGCCAGAGAGTTTGAGTTGTGAAGGGGAACGTGAATCGGATGCGGAATCCTCACTTGGGTTATTTACAGTAGTTATAGACAGTAGCCTTGTCAGTAGAACTGAACCAGAGGGGCACTGCAGAGGCAGAACTGACCACGATGAAAACGATATTTTAACAGTTTGGAAAGATGTTTTCAAATTTCAAGCAAGGCTGGTATATATTTTATTATCACAGAGCAGTGCATTTCAGCTGTTAATGAAAAAAAAAGGTCTTTGGGTGTAGTTACTCTTTAAACTCCTCAATTTTTATGATAAACCATCCATCACATCACATATTTGACAAACAGCCTAAAAGTAAATAGTCAATACTCTAGTAAAAAAGGTCCTTTGAATAATATTGATCTTGTGGCGTGAAAGAATATCACGGGCCCCACTGCAAACACAAAAATAAATAAATAAACTCTTTCCACCTCATCCCAAATACAAAAATTACTGTGCATTATTCAAAAAATTCTTTAGAGGTGGGCGTTATGGAAAAAATATAATATTACGATACTTAAATTTTCTTGATACATGATATACAAAATCAGTTGGAACAGAGAGAAAAGAATCAGTAGTGCTACATTAAAAAAATACTGTCAAAAACTGTGAATGTGATTTTTATTCAGTGTTTGGCACTAAATCCAGTTAAATCGAACTAATTTTGCTCTTTTTATAATGAAACATACAATTGGCAAGTGTTATACAAGTACTGACAATATACACAACGATGTTCAGAAAAGCATATTGCATTGTGTTGTGACATAATTGATCACAAAAACAATATATATTGTCATACTGCCCAGCCCTGAGACACTTGTTTATTAGCTGTTATGTCTCTAAGGCATGCCCTACCACTCACTATAATGTTCAACTAAAGTTTACATTAGACTTTTAATTTAAGATCTTAGTCATAAATAATGAATATGTTGCAGATTATGAAGTTCTTGTTTGATAATAGTTACCATGAATGAGATTCATTGTAAATAAGAGGCTGATTGAAGCGAAGTGGTGAGGCATGCTGTTAAGACATAGGATCTTTCTAGGTGTGTCATGATCATGAAATTTTAGATGACGATTAATTGCCATATAAATGCAATTATCTGCAATTAACAGAAGTAGCCAAATTGGCTGATTAGCTACAGCTGTCCATAAGTAATCGCTCCAAATTGGGCCGAGCTTGAGCTCAAATAAGCAAACAGTGCTCACTGCTGCCCTCTAAAGGTGCTGTAGCCAGAAGTCATCAGAAGTCAGAACTCCAGATGTGTCTCAATAAATGTGTTTGCCTGTTTATTACAACGTAAACATGATTGTGAAAACTGTGGTAAATAATTGTGGTCAGATCACATAACTGCAATTAGGCGAGTATGTGATAGTTAAAAAAGGCCTAGGCTGTGTCCGAAACTGAACGCATCTTTGTGATGAAAGGTACCCGCGACTAGGGCTGGGCAATAGGACAGTATTTATCATTATTGTGATCAATTACATCACAATATGCTTTTCCGAGTGTATCGTAGATATTATCAGTCTTTCTAGAACACTAAACAGCTGCATGTTTCTTTACAGTGGGAGTATAATTAAGCCTTTTTAGTGGATTTCATAAAACTTTAATCGAAAATCATTTATACTATTTTGTAAAGTTTTTGATGGTACTCTTTTAAAATGTGGCACTAATGTTTTTACCTGTTCCAACATTTCAGATTTCAGAGAAAATATCGTAACATATTGTATCTCACGAAAACTTCTTGAAGTATTGTGATATACCATTTTCGCCACATCGCCCAGCTCTGCCTGCAACCGAATCTCGTTTGAGATTTTACCAAGATGCCAACAGCTGTTGTGTGTCTGGCATACAAAGCTTTTATAACCAAAATGTGGCAATTTGCATAAATTAACCATTCGGCTCACACAAAGAAGCACTAATGCTCAAAAAGGGCGAACATTTCACTGGGATTGTTGGCTACACTCTTGGTTCTTTAAGGGTTCTTTAGTAAAGACAATGGTTCTGTTTAGAACCATGAGTTCTACGCAGAACCATTTTATGCTTAACTGGTTATTCTTCAGATTGATGTGGAATGTGTTGTATATGGTTCTATGTAGGACCTTTTTGCAAATGGCTCTAAATAGCACCAAAAAGTGTTCTTCCATTGTTAAGATGTCTGTTTGTAATCATTATAGAACCCTTTTTTGGTGCTATATAGAACCATTTGCAAGAACATACTCAACATACTCTACATCAATCTAAAGCACCTTTTCACCATGCGAAGGACCATTTAAGCATGAAATGCTTATATATAGAATTCATGGTTTTAAACAGAACCACTGCCTTTGCTAAAGAACCCTGAAGAACCATATTTTGTAAGTGTGTGTTTATCCTACCTAAGCACTGGCTTACCTCAACTTAGATCAGTACTTATTAGCAAATATACACTTTCAGCAGAATATAAAAACAGACTTAATAAAGAGTCAAAATGACAAAAATGACAAAAAATAAAATAAAATACTAAAAGAAAAAAAAGCAGCTGAGATTAGTATGTTTTAGCATTTTTCTCCAAACCAAAGTGAGGAACCTCAGCATTTGTTACGTTTCATTTCACTCATTTTAAGAGTCCACAAAACCAGCAAAACACTTTCTAAATCAAATAAAACACCGTAAAATAAGTGTTTATTTACCAAAGGCCTCCGCTCATAACGCCTGTGCGCGCTCAAATCATGTCCGGGCTCCAACCGCAGCCACGAAATAATAGTTCCGCTCCAAACACACCAGCATGAATCTGAGCCATTCTGTGCCAAAAGCCATTCAAATTTAAGATGTTCATGTCAAGAATACACACATGTCTCAGTTACATACTGCTCTTACCAAACGACAGATTTCTCACCTCAGTAAGGGGTTTCTTCTTTACTTCTTCAATCCAAATCCATATCTATATGTGTGTGTGTGTGTGTGTGTGTGTGTGTGTGTGTGTGTGTGTGTGTGTGTGTACCTCGATCACAAGGAGCGTGGAAGCCAGTTTTGTGTGTGTATATATATATATATATATATATATATATATATATATATATATATACACACACACATATATTGCACAGTATTGGTTTGTCCAACTCAACACAAAACATAGTACACAGCATAAGCTGCATATAAAATATATACATAACAGTGTACACATCCATATATTTGCTACACACAGGCTGTGTGTTTTAAAGAGGGCTGAACTCTATACAATGTTCCTCCTCCTTTTCAAAGGCAACAGAATTGGACCCTTTGCAAGAGGGTTTACACCTGAGATTATGAAAGTTAGCCATCAAGTATAGGATTTATCATATCGCTGTTGTCGGAACAAAACCTCGAATCTCCATTTTTGACATAATGTGCACTTAGCTCTGCACACCTAAAAAAAGATGCTTCTTCAGACTGATGGGAGAGTGTGTTGTAGAATCGTTTTGAAAAAAATTCTATATAGCACCGAAAAAAGTTCTTCTATTGTTACAGACTTGACATCGTAACAACAGCAGAACCCTTTTTGGTGCTTTATAGAACCCTTTCCAAAAAGGTTCTACATATAACCATCTGCACTCTGCAGTCTGAGGGACCTTTCACGCTGCAAAGAACACTTTAATGCAAAGGTGTTCATGGTTTTATTTAGAACCATTCTCTTTAATAAAGAACCCCAGAAGAACCATCTTTTTAAGAGTGTGATTTTCCAAAAAACAAACAATATTTTTTATCAATATTATGAACAATAAAGTCACTCCTAAAGCCAAAATGTGTTCACATATTGACAAAGCCGAAATAATCTCTGAGTAGCTGCTACAGGCTGAACAAACCGCGTTAATGTCGTGTTTTAAATTTTATAAATTAATTTTTAGCTGGTTTATCCAACTCAGCACTGAGCTTTTCTAACCACGTGACGTCATTCTCCACAACCAGCGTGATTGGCGCAGACACCGGAACTCTTATTTTCTGATTGATTATTTGTATGTGCATTTCTCACCTCTCTCCCCGGGCTGTAGCTTTGTTTCTCCAAAATACAAATTAAAAATAAAAAATAATAATAAATAAATAACAAGCGCAGGCGCCGGAACCAATGGCGCGCGCTGGTGCTCTTTCCGCTTACGCAATGCAGGTCCTAGACACTTACCAATCCCCCCACGGGTCAGCTGTGTGGAGTTTGTGGTGAAGGCTGTGTGGATGCAGAACCGGCCAGGATCCATCTGCACTGCTCGAGGATGCTGCCCTGAGCTGCCCCACCCACAGACCCCAGGCTCCACCCACAGACCCCCCCACCAACGTACTCACGCCCACAGATGCTCGCCCCCATCGTGCCAAGTGAAACAGACGGGCTGACGACAGGCAGCAGACCCTCATCTCGCTGGTGAGTGAAAACAGCCTGTTTGATGGACGTTTGGTTGAGGCGTTTGTTACATTTTCATACGTAGGAGCGTCATGTTGTGGTGCGATGGGATGTGATGGGATGTGATGGGATGTGATTGGGATGTGATGTGATGCTCGCGCGTTTCGTGACAGCTTTGGCACGCGGGGCGTCATCCATCCCAGCAACCAAAGTGGGCTATTTTTTCCTCTGTGTATTTTTATATTTGCATTGACTTCGTCACCAAAGCTCATACAGCCTCATTCATAACTGGTCAGCTGTCGAGCCTTAATGATGGATACAAAAGCAGAGAAAGAAGGAAAGAAAACGAACGAGCATCAATTCGTATTCCAAGACTGAAACATCCAGTTCAACAGTTAACCCCAAGACTTGCAGACCACCAGAGTTTGAGCTAGATCGATGATGATGATGGTGCAGTGTTCTGATGCATGTGTGCAGTATTTCTGCCCCTGACTGTTTGTGTTGTTGTTGTTCTCCCAGCAGAGTTGTGCCTGCGTCCATAGAGTAGACCGGCATTGATCTGCGTGCTGCCATGGCGAACCGGGGGCCCAGTTACGGCCTGAGCCGAGAGGTGCAGGAGAAGATCGAGCAGAAGTACGACCCGGAGCTGGAGGCCCGCCTGGTGGACTGGATCATGGCACAGTGTGGCGACAGCCTGGAGCGTCCCGAACCTGGCAAGCAGAACTTCCAGAGCTGGCTCATGGATGGGACGGTGAGGAACGAGGGGGCTTTTAGCCACTTTCCCAAGACCTTCTGTCAGGTGGACAGCCATGAGACGGTGGTCCAGGTTTTGTTTACATTGTGAGGCTGCCAAAAGGGGGCCAGTTTTCAACGGGTTCGCATTCAAAATGCGACCACTGGTCTGGTCAGGTTTGAATGCTGATTTGGTTCGGTTTGGACTCGTTCCAGCTCTCTGACGCTCACCCCACCTCACTCTCTCTCTCTCTCTCTTTCCTTTTCTATAGATTCTCTGTCGTCTCATTAACAGTCTCTACCCCAGTGGCATGGAGCCCATAAAAAAGATTCCAGAAAGCAAGATGGCCTTCAAGCAGATGGAGAAGATCTCTCAGTTCCTGGAGGCAGCAGAAGCCTACGGTGTCGTCAGAGGAGACATCTTCCAGACTGTTGACCTGTGGGAAGGTATGGCTGTTTCACAGACATGGATATTTAATATTAGATTGCGCACCAGGCTCTGCCTGATTCCTTATATTGATATTAATGCTGTAATGAAAGTGATGTAGGGTCTGTTTTTTTAAGACAGTCTGGCTGTCTGGCTCATCATAATCTACATTTTTCTTTCATTTTTTCCCACTTATATACCAAAAACAGTCATAATTCATGTTTACGTCACCATTTTAAAGAGCCTGTTTTTGTTACTGTGCCTTTAAGACTGATATGTATGTAGATGAGCTCTGTTCTGATTGGCTGTGTTGTATTGCATCTCATTCAAAAAGCAGCCCAAACTGAAACACTCCTACTCAGTGTAAATGAGTCGAATTGCTGTAGGCTGAATAAGTGTTTACGTATGTAAATATGTTGTGACATCACAGAAACAATTAATTCAAAATAAGCTGTTATGGCAGATTAGTCTCCATATATGGTCTGTATGTAGTTGGGAGTGAATTTTATGCTTTGAAAGTTTAAGAATGTTGGCATAGTATATCTTTTATTAAAAACCAGGGAGGAAAGTTGGGTTTTTTATTCTTTATTCTTTATTTGGATTATTATTATTATCATCTTCTACAAAGTGGTTGCTAGTTTTTCTGGGTTCCACACAAGAGCAATTACAAATAAAACAAACATCTTTAAAGTCATCCTGTATCATAAACAAGACAAAAACAAACAAAACTCAAGAATAAATCTAATACTCAACAAGAGAATCAATAACCAATAATAACCTACACTTAAAACCAAAAATCAACAATACCACAATAACATCTATATAAGTTTCATCAAATTTTCTTCTAATAACTTTTTAAAAGAAAATCTACTTATAATCTGTTTGATGTCAATGGGGAGCATATTCCAAGCTAAAGAAGTCCCATAAAGAACAGTTCTTTTCATACAGTTTGATTGTGTACTGTGGGCACCACCAGCTGACCAGAACTCTGATTTGCAAATATCATAGACCCATATTTTATTCACAATAGAATATAGAACGCATATCAGATGTTGAAAGTGAGAAATTTTACTGTTTCATGAAAAACATTAACTCATTTAGAACTTGATGGCAGCAACACATCTCAAAAAAGTTGGGACAAGGGCAACAAGAGGCTGGAAAAGTATGGTACTAATAAAAAACAGCTGGACACGATCCAGAAATGCCACCATCTTCTCTGGGCCAAAGCTCATTTAAAATGGACTGAGGCAAAATGGAAAACTGTTCTGTGGTCAGATTAAATTTGAAATTCTTTTTGGAAACCATGGACACCGTGTCCTGTGGACTCAAGAGGAGAGGGACCATCCAGCTTGTAATCAGCGCTGAGCAGCAGGAGTCCTACATCAGACAAAAATGGGACAACAATTCCTCTCCCAAAACTCCAGCAACTGGTCTCCTCACTTCCCAGACATTTACAGACTGTTAAAAGAAGAGGGGATGCCACACAATGGTAGACGCGGCCCTGTCCCAACTTTTTTGAGATGCGTTGCTGCCATCAAGTTCTAAATGAGTTAATGTTTTTCATGAAATGGTAAAATGTCTCACTTTCACCATCTGATATGTGTTCTATGTTCTACTGTGAATAAAATATGGGTCTATGTGATTGGCAAATCATTGCATTCTGTTTTTATTTACATTTATTTACATTTATTTACGGAAAGAACAATGAAAAGCTAATCTGGCTCCTCTGTTCTGTACAATTTGAAGTCTTTTAAATATTTCTTAGTGGCACTTGACCAAACCACTGGGCAGTACTCCAGGTGTGACAAAACAAGTGACCGAACTACAGTAATGGTACATGCAGAACATTTCCTTGAAATTGCGGTGCCCTTTCCCATCATTGAGACAATGTGGTGAAGATGATCAGACCAGGATAATCAATTATGTAATTTAATAGCCAGTAATTTGGCTTAACTGATATCCTGTCTATAAACAAGTTGAGTTCATTAGAGTTAACAAAAACATTCCTACTACTAAATACAATGCACTTAGTTTTAGCCATATTTAGTACTAATTTATTCATTCTCAGCCATTTAATAATGCTTTGCACCTCAACATGATATGGGCCTTCTAAGTTTAACCCTTAGAAGCTGCATTTGTCACCAGCAATAACAAAAACATGCTGTAATTGTGTATGAATTTATATTATTTCTGATTTGTGTTGAAAGTGCAGACTCTAAACTTTGAATCATGCCAGATTTGTGTTTCTAAGTAGAAGATAAGTTATTTTATTATGATTTGAATTTGATAAAAAATGTAATACAGTCTTTTTTGAGGAAAGAAAGACCATACTTTATATTTTTGATGTTTTTGTCAGTTTTGACACCAAAACCAACACAAAAAAGTGCATAAAATATTAAATGTAGTTGTAAATCATGATGTAACTGTGTATTTCATTTCAATTAATTATGAAATTAGATTTAAATATCACAACAAAATGGCAGTAATAACTCCAGGCATCTAAGGGTTAATCTGTATGCAAGTATATTTGTAAAAGAAGCAGCGTGGGAGAGAATGAAAGCAGCACCCACAGAGCCAGCGCACTCAGCAGTAAAGCAGAGAAAAGCCTGATGCAGAGCTATTTAAACTACCTTGATAAATAGCACACCTAAGCTTTTTAATAGAAACCACCTTTAAAAACAAATCAACACAAAGATCACAGTTCGAGAATCATATACAGTCCTGTTCAAAAGTTTGGGATCAGTTGTCGTATTAATTAGTGGGATTTCAACCATTTTTAAAACTTTCTCCAGTGAATCATTTCACACCATCGTTGAGATGTAAACAGAGTGATTCAGAGTGGTTTGGTGTGAAATGGTTCAGATTTCTATACAGTGGTGGTGATAGGAACCAGGGGTCGCCATGACTACAACACAAATATAGACATTTTAATCACTATCCAAACCTACACACATCTTCTGAGTTTTATATGTAACGTTGATGATGGTAAAATAGTAGAAAATCTGAAATAATAAGTTGTTTTGGGGGACTATTTTGCCTCACAACACACTGCATGTATCCCTCCATCATGACTAGATGAAAAAATGTGTACATTTTTTAACCAAAATCTTCTCAAAACTATCATAAAACAGTGTCTCAAACATCAGGCAGTGTATTCATAATCATTTCATGTAGTAAGTTTCTGTGAGGGAGCTTTTAGAGGTGGACGTCTGGTTCCTATCACCACCACTGTGAACAATTCTGAGTTTGTAAGTTTCTATAGAAGAAGCATTTCACCCCAAACCACTCTGAATGACTCTGTTTACATCTCAACCACTTACTTATGCAGAAAATTTGGAAAACCAGTGAAAGTCTCCTTTACTACTGTTTTGTTAGTTCATAAATAAAAATAACTGATACAGTAAAGGTTTAAATACTGTAGTCACCACAAGGCATTTTTAGACGTTTTATATTATATTTCACATATTTGAGGAACAATAAGAAATTCTTCTATAATTATACACAGTAATTAGCATAGTACACTGTAATAACAATATTTTTCTAAATGTAGTGTTTTTATGTTGCTTTTATTACTTTATTTATTTACTTAAATAAAAATGTACTTTATATGCATTGTCTCATTATTTTGATTAGTAGTAGTAGTTGTAGTAGTATTTCTTATCTGCCTTGAGATTTAATCAGTACGTTTGAAACATAAAGCAATCTGGATATTAATGTCACTATAACTTCAGGTGTGATGCTATACAGCTGTCTTCATTCATCATTCCAGACACAATTACCATTTATTGTTTTACATTTTTTGTTTGTGTTTTTTTGTCCTTATAATTAGTGAAATCTATGAATTTGCACAGGACTAACACATTAGAGCATGTTTATCTACACATTAATCTGCTACCAAATGTAGTTAAAACTGTTAAAAACATTCAGCCTCATTCTCCAACCGCTCTCAAGAAGTAATTTCTTCTTAAAACCCGTTTATGCAGTGTTTACAAAGATCCTGACATCCACCAGTGTTTTCTTATTTGGGATTTGTTCTTAGGTAAGAACAGATTCTACACACACTCAAGAGCACAAAGGTGAGAACAGTTCTTTAAGAACATGTCATGAATCTGACGTAGACTTTTTCTTAGGATCTTCCCCAAGAACACATTTAAGAACAAACTTAGGAAGATATTGGAGAATGAGGCCCAGTGATCCCAGCCTTTTGAATGGTAGTGTAAATGCACGTGGTGCAATATAACTTGTGATTCACACAAACATTTGGAGATACCTTGATTTTCGAAATGTTTTAATACAAATTATTATGTTTTCTTTTGAGGAAAACAGTATCAGACTTCAAAAAATGGTAACAGTATTAGTCTAATTTGGGAATAAAGCCAAAGCCCACATCCACTTTCTCTACATTCTTAAAAGATTGTTCTTCAAGGGGTCTTTAGTAAAGAAGATGGCTCTATATAGATCCATGAACACTCAAATAACCTTTTGCATGATTAAAGGGTTCTTTGCACCATGAAAGGGTGGAGACTGCTGGAGAATGTGCTGTAGATGGTTCTGTATGGAACCTTTTTGAAAAAACTTCTATATAGCACCACAAATGGTTCTTCTATTGCTACAAGCTTGACATCGTAATGAGCCAACCGACTGGGTGAAAGTGTTATTACACACTTTTATAACCTAAGAATAGCTCAACCAGTTTGCACTAAGGTCCCTGTAATTACTGGATAATAAGCCTAAGTATGCAATAAACCTGAGATTTTAAGGCGTTAAAATCTGAAGCTACTTTGGAAAGTAACAGCACATTTCAAAAGAAAACAGGGTGAACCCATACTTCTGACAGGCAGTGTAGATGAGATGTAAGGCAGTTTATGAGGCGGGACCTAGAGCAGAGGTTTAGTGTTACAGTAAGTTAAAATAACTTGATTCGTGTGGATAGTTGACGTGATGGACAGGTGGTTGAATTATACTCTCTTTAGGTGTAAAGAGCTGTGAAAGTCAAACAATAGCGTAGTTTTCATTTGCTGTGTCCTTCAGAGCAGGTGTTTCTGCCCCAACTGCTTACAGAGAACCAGGAGAGATGCACAACAGCAGCTTCTGCCTCTGCTCACATTTGTTAGAGACCAAACCGAATCAGAATTACAACTCACGCTGCCATTGGCCAGCTGTCAACAGTAGTTGGTCATGCTAAGGTGCTGTGAAAATGCATAGCTAATGACGGTCAAGCTCATGTGAGGTTAAACAGGAGACAAGCTGAGGGAAAGCCTTCTGTAAAAGCACACTGATATGCATACATTCTGAAGCAGTGCTGGGTGATATTAATAAAATATAACTATATTTTTCAAATACACTGCTGTCCAGTTAAAACAGCCATCATGTGCAAGTTATTCATTTTTCAGCATCAGGATGAAAAGCAGAAAGCACAAGTGTTCAGTGTGTCACTCTTTCCCTGTATTCCAGCTTCCATTCTTTTCAGGAGACTCACTTTCAGTTTCTCTAAGAAATCTGCTGACACACCTCCAAAGTTCAGTCTTAGATGTTGGTTGATCTTTTCTGAAGTAATCAAACACATTCAGTGGTGTTGAGGTCTGGACTCTGGGGTGGCCAGTCCATTGTTCAGCTTCTTTGTGTGATGTGTCTCCTTTTCTCAGTGAGGTTCTTCTTGACAGATACGCATCCTTTCAGACCCACAGCGCTGAGTCGTCTTCTCACAGTGGAAGGATGGACAGAAACACCTGTGGATGTTTTCAGATCTGAAGCAGCTTGATTTTCTCCTCTCTCTCAGAGATGAAAGCTTTAAGTGCTGTTTATCTGTTGGGGCAGTTTTGGGGCCTACGAGGTCTTCCAGGTGGTTGTTAGGAGCCCAGTTTTCTCTGTATATTTTTATAGATTTTTTAAACTCCAAATTTGGAAACTTCTGTTTTTTTTCACTTATTTGTGAATGATCCCCTTTGATCACATATATTTTAATGTAGAAAAATTTCTGACACCTAGGAATATCTTTTATTTTCTATCTCTGTGAGGATGGTTGTATGTTTATGTGGTGTTTGTTCTCCTCAGGAACATCACGACACTTGGAGAGTGATTGTTCCTTGTAAGTTATTGTGGCACAAGATAAGGACATTGTTTATGTCCATCTCCAATTGGTCCTACCAGATATGACACTACTGACACCTGATATCATTTTCTTCACTTTTATGTGTTTACTGTTTATGGTAGTCTATTTAGCCAGTGTGCTAACAGCTAAATGTTGGCTGCTGCAATTGATTTTTCAGGTGTACTTTCATGCTGTGAATCTCCCGTCCTACCTCATTCCAAAGGTGCTGTATTGGATTCAGATCCAGTGGCTGGGAAGGCCTCTGAAGAACACTGAACTTGCCGTGTTCATGAAACCAGTTTGAGATGCATTTTGCTTTGTGACATGCTGCACTATCATGCTGAAAGTAGCCATTAGAAGATGGTAAATGTGGCCATGAAGGGAAGTGCATGGTCATCAACAGTACTCAAATAGGCTGTGGCATTCAAGCGATTCCCCAAAACCATTACACCACCTCTACCAGCCTGGACTGCTGGCACAAGGCAGGTTCAGTCCATGGATTCATGCTGTTGGTGCCAAATTCTGACCCTGATCTCTGTGCCTCAGCAGAAAATGAGACTCATCAGTCCAGGCTATGTTTTTACAGTCTGCTTTGCTGAGCCTGTGCCCACTGCAGCCTCAGCTTTCTTCTCTTGGCTGACAAAAGAGGAACCTGACATGGTCTTTTGCTGTTGTAGCCCATCCACCTCAAAATGCTTTTCTGCTCACCACAATTGTAGAGAGTGGTTCTCTGAGTTACCGTAGCCTTTCTGTTAGATTGAGACAGCCTGGCCATTCTCTGCTAACCTCTCTCATCAACAAGGGTTTTTGTCCGCAAAACTGACGCTTACTGGATGTTTTTTCTTTATTGCGCCATTCTATGTAAACCGTGTGTGTGAAAATCCCAGGAGATCAGCAGCCCATCTGCCACCAACAGTCATGCCATGATCTAAATCACATTTTTGCCCCATTCTGATGGTTGATGTGAACATTACCTGAAGCTGCTGCCCATATCTGCATGGTTTTATATACTGCACTGCTGCCACATGATTTGCTGATAAGATAGTTGCGTGAATGAGTGGATGTACAGGTGCTCCTAATGAAGTGCTCAGTTTTTGAGTTGTTACTGTTTATAATTAGCCAGTTAGCTTGCTATCTGCACCAACATGGTGGATCTGTTCCCCTAATCATGTTTTGAGTTCCAGCAATTCTGAATTGCAATTTTTCTATTACATTTTACAAACATTCTATTTGAATTTCAATCTTCTCTTCTCTTTATGGTTTTTGGCATGTATTGTCACATAAATGATGAATGGGTGTTTTTCATGCATTTCTGCATGTGTATCTTAGTCATGCTGTGGTGAAATACACAACATCTGCCAGTTACGATTTCAAATGTAGTGTTTAGTGTGAAGCTGCACGAATGCAGTGTGAAAGAAGTGCTGTACATGCAGTGATTACATTGAGTCATTCAATTAGCAGCTTATATTTACACATGTAGACTGTGTGGGTTTGATGGAGTTCGTAATGGACTGTGGTGTGTTGTGATAGGAAAGGACATGGCTGCAGTCCAGAGGACCCTCATGGCTCTTGGAAGTGAAGCAATCACCAAGGACGACGGACATTACCATGGCAACAAAGACTGGTTTCACAGGTGACAACAGCAAAAGTGGCCACAACCACATAATTAATGCAGATCTAACAAAATTAACATCCAGAATGAAGTATTTCAGTAGTGGTCAAACCTCACAGCAGGTAACCTGATGAAAATGATTGCGAATATGTAGTTACAGTGTATTATTTATCATTTAAATAACTTCTTGTTCCCACTGGGTTTATTTGAAATATAATAAAAATAGTTTTTGGTGTCTGGTTTATATTTTTTCTAATTTATAATATTTAGTTATACTGAATAAAGTCATATATGGAACAACAAATTCTGAATATGATGCGATGCCAAACCTGAACTGTAAATAACTTTGATTCGTGAAATGTATGTAATGTGTGTATGCAGGAAATCCAAAGGCCACCGGAGGGAGTTTTCTGAGGAGCAGCTTCGCCAGGGCCGCGCTCTGATTGGAATGCAAATGGGCAGTAACCGTGGGGCGTCTCAGGCAGGCATGACGGGTTACGGCACCCCGCGCCAGATCATGCGGTTCGACTCCCCCCGACGCAACGGAGACCGAAGCCCCTCTTAAAAGCAGTACAATCCAAAATCACCCCCAAAATCACCTTTTTTCCCGTCCGTTTTTTCTGTTCTTACCTGCTGATTTTACACATTTTTTATGCTTTAATTTTCTCACTTTTGATCAGGGACGTGGGAAGGCGGTGTAAGTTGGGGGTGCTGGCATTTATGCAGCATACACATGAGGTACACAGTGATGTCATACTAAATGGTCTGCCGAATATTTTTTTTGTCTATTTAACTGAATAGTTTAGGCTAATTTGCGTCAAATAGAATGTTTCTTTAGAAAATCATAACAGATGGATAGATGATGTTGATAATGATAAGGAGACGGCAATACAACAACCACTAACTTCAACAGTTAGCAACTGCTTACTCAGTCCTGTGGGACCCCTACTAAGATAAACTGTCCTCCAGACAAACCGCCTAATTTTCAACTGAATTCAATAGATAAGCAGTTTACACTTAATCAATGGGGACCTTCAGGGTCTTCTAGGTCTTCAGAAAAGGCCTGATGATTTCTGGTAACTAAAAAATGCATGTCTGTTATTTTTAGTTCATATTTATTTAATATAATAATTTCTGCAACTGTTACAACACTACTTGTTGTATTGTCATGTTTTGGATGGATACAAAAGGGTTAAATTCTTGAAATGGCAAGCGGAAAATTGGCCAATCAGGAGAGTTTTCTCCATAGTATCTAGGTAGATACAGCTGAGCGAGCTCTCCCATTGGTTAGGACTTCAGGAGCTGGAGTGAAGGCCTTACGCATTAGATTAACTACTAACACAGTGAAAAAGTGAATCAGAGGAAGCATCCAGTCATGCTTTGGAAACAAGTTTGTGAGAAAACTTCATCACTTTAGGCCTTCTGGAAGTTCTAGACACGTCACTGATTCTGGGTACAAGCTGTAGTCGAATCAGTGGGTTGTTAGAAATGGAAAACAGTGGCAGCAGGACTCTCTACTGAAAGAGTCACTGTGAAACTGCTACAGGTAGAACATAAGCTAATATGTCTCTAATATGTCATAAAACATATGGAATGAGTTTTAGAGGCTTCAAATGTGTGTTTAATCCAGAACTGCCAAATGTGAATTGCTGTTAGCTTAGTACTAACAACCTACTGGAATCCTATAGGGATGCTAACATTGTTGAGGTGGGGATTTCCTCATATTTGGGCCGCGTTTTGACATTTATGGGTCAAATTGAAGGCCTAGTTCTAATAATCATGATTTGGCCATGCAAGTAATATTAACATGTTTTCCGATCACTATTTGCAGTATGTCCATTGAACTTGGTCCATGGCTGCGTTCCAAACTCAAAAACTCCACTTGGCTAAACAAGCTCTGAACTCCACTAGCATGGCAACACATACATTGGGAATGGCAGCAACAGACTGGTTCACCAACTTAAGTCCTATTCAAATGGGATTAGTTCTCCATGGGGAGGTGGGTAATGCCAGTTTACCTCAGAACGTCTGTGTCTAAATGACAGAGATGGGACTGGTTACTTGAATATACATGCCGCCTTTAATTCACTAAGAGTAGAAAAGAGGTTAAAACATTTAATTTAGTCATTATTTCATTTACCCTGAATGCAGTGCATCGTTAGCATTGCCATTAGCTTGTAAATCCACAGCCAACAGTCAACTTCACCACATTAAATCAGTGTTTCTCTGAAATGTTTACATTCTGAGCTGTACACAGAAGACAGGACAGTAATCGGCTTGATTTTAGCCACAGAGAACAGAAAGGCTAAAGTCAGCTTCCTGTTCGGCAGCTTCTTTTTCAGTTTTTCCCATTCCACCTTAAATGGTGCAGCAGTAACATTCTGGCGCCTCAGATGTTGTAATAATGACTGCTGCACCATTTAAGGTGGAACGGGAAAATTTGAAAAAGAAGCTGGAGAATAAGCTCCTTTCAGCTTTGTCAGAGAACCTAAGTATGTGCTTCCTCGAGTGTCTAAATAATTTCGAAATTTACTTTGCACAGGATGTTATGGCATTTTCACCAACATGTCGATTCGCATAGGATTAATATAACCTGAGGTTATTTTTACAGGAGGTAAAAGGCAGCAGAATCTTTACTGAGTGCGCAGCCGGTAAAAATGACTGACATGGCGCATTCGCACGGGACTACAGTCGGTGTTACGACCTCATAGGTCTAGAGCAGAGGGGGTCCAAAGTCTGGCCCCAGGACCAAATGTAGCCCACGGAGAGATTTTAATTGGCCCTTGGCTTCTGTTGAAGAGTGTGTTATAAGTGACCCGCCAGCCAGTACGCTGCAGTTTTTTCTTTCACCTGATGGTGGCAGCAGTGCTGTAAATTACAGTGTGAGGTGCTTCACTGTGGTAACGAAGTTAGCTAAAGTTTTTTCTTTGACTAAACCGGCAGCTTCATTTACTGAATACTTCTTATCAGAGCAAAATCAGTAGATCAGTAAATATTAACCATTTAAAGTTGAACAAAACTTTGCTATTTAAGCTGCTTATTCTGCTCTTCTCTGTAAATAAAGTGATTTCTGAATATGGCTGCTGCATTTCCTTGAAGAACATTATCCAACAAAACTAAAATTGTATACATTTTTGTTTAGGTTTTCCAACAAATTATATTTTTTTAAAAAGTAAACGCTAGAATAGAAATATACTTAACACATTAGACCGATTTTATTATTAATTTAATTCGTCTTAAACAATTTAATTATCTGTCGTGAGCGCTTACTGATCCAAATTGCTCTGACCAATCCAATAATAAAAGAAGCCTCGTGCATCTTTTATACAGTGATAGGAAACACAGTAGCACACAGGTAGGTCCGATTCTGTACACTGATATTTTGAAAACATTTGTGAATAATATGTCGGCCCTCAGATATTTATAAACTATGATTGTGATGTCTATGACTGATGGAATACTCCATCTTAACCCATTTATTGTGGACTCGCTCGGGAGCGCCCTCTAGTGTTTAAGAAACCCGGAAGACATTACAGAGTGGTAATTCTCCTCTCTACAAGTTCTCTGGCAACAACCAAAGCAGCCAGCGTCCATCTTGCTTTCCCAGCCCCTTTTATAGCCGGTGCGCCCCCTGCTGCAGCCAATCAAAAGTCTCCAGATTCTGGTGCTAGTAAAAAAATAGGTGGAACACAAAAACGAGAAAGACAAGAGGCCAAGGCAGCAAAAACAGGTATATGCACCCTAAGAGTCTTAACAATCAGTGAGAAGCGCTGGTAATAATTGCATTACCCCACCTCCCCATATAAAACTAATCCAGTCTGAATAGGGCTTATAGCAGCAAATGAGCTCACGGAACTTTAGGGGACTCTCGAAAAGACATTGGCAAAAGCCATGGGCTAATTCAGTATTTGAAAATATGGAAATTATATATTATTACATTTTGTTATTACTCTGCGATTGCAATCCTGATAGCAAGGGGTGCTGCAGCCCCCTCAGCACAACCACTTCCCACGCCCCTGCTATTGATACTGGATCTTACTAGAGCTCAGGGGAACTAACCCGCAGAACTTACCTGAAGGAGCAAAGTGGAGAAGAAAGACAAATCAGACCAAGCTAGGTTCTAGCTCATGGGCTATTATGGAACCCTTTAGTTTAGTTGTGTTGCACTGCAGTATTGATGGGGTTGCATGTATTGTACATAAGAGCACTGATCTGGAATCAGGGTTCGTCTTTCTAATCCCAATGACTAACATCAGGAGCTGATCCTAGATCAGCGCTCCTGAGTGATGTCTGTTCTCAGAGAAATACTTGCTCCAAAGAGCTAACGAAGTGAAAATACTGCATGTCTTAAAGAACGGTACAGTATGACACACGTATGACAGTGTTTTGTTGGTTTATTTATTTATCTTTATTGCTTTATTTAATGTTGTGGTGCCCAGCAATGCTGTAAACATGATTACATTCAAATTTATGACCACAAATCACCTTTGTCTTATGTGAGGTTACAGTATAGCTACAACTTCATTCCTAACAGATACTAACCTACATGTATTAGTCATTATAATGCTATTATAATGTTGCTGTAATGTGTTATAAAAGCAATGCCATTTCTAATTCTGACCAGAAGCCATAGAAGCCAATAGCATTGCACTTTTAAGCAGTGTATCATTATATATGACAGACACCACTGTTCCAATAGATCAGTTTTCTGGGAATCGGCTCACACTTTGGCTTGGTTTTCTTGTTTTTTGCTGACATTTGGTTGGGAAAACCGTGCCATTTTCTGTTGGCTCATTCCAACAGATGCTTAAAACTTGTCTTTTGTCCAGCAGTCATCTAGACTGAGTAATGTTACGTTGATTGAGATACGGACTACTGGTGGGGCTCCTAAACTGGGCCTGTTTCCACATGGACAAACGCCATGTGGCTCAGCTGCGTTCCATCATTGACTCAGCTGTCTGCTAGGCTGTGTTCACGTTATGCATATAAAGAAAAGAAGAATGGCTAATTCAACATGCACTTTGTAACCATAACAACGCTCTGATGGCTTTATATCTAGTCGTTTAGCCATTTTGAGTCTTTTCGACTCTTTAACGACCTTATAATTCAGAGAATCATGTGACATTGTGGGGAAAATTCATGCAGGATAAAATGAATCGGCTTTGGAACGTTTTTGTTTGTCACAAGGCGCAATAGGCAACTTTCGAAAACACCATTCATTTTTCCCGTAGAGAGAAATGGCTTAGCCTCAGATTTCCTTATATGGGCATGACATCTACTACAGCAGGGGTGCACAACTCCAGTCCTGGAGGGACGGTGTCCAGCACAGTTTGAAGGTTTCCCTACTCAAACACACCCACTTTACTTGGCAATTAACAGAAGAGTGTAATCAGGTGTGTTGGAGTAGGTAAATCACCAAACTGCGCTGGACACACTGCGCTGGACACCGGCCCTCCAGGACCAGAGTTGTGCACCCCTGCACTACAGAATGATGCACCACTTTAGAGGACCATCGTATTGCTAACTAGCTTGCTTGTTTACATTATTAAAGCAACGGTGGGCACTCTACCCTCCATTTTTCACTAGCCAGCTGAGCTGTGCCCTGATTGGTCAGATGATTTTGAAAATGTGAAAGGTCACCTGGGACTTGGAAGTAGAGAGCTGATGGCACTTTCAAAAACTGAAAAAGTGACATCACTTGCTTTTATGGAATGAGCCGACCAATCAGGAGTCTGTTTCACGAAGTAAGTAAGCAATTCAAGGGTCTTGACTGAGTTTCAGCTTCGCAAAACCCAACAAACCCAACCGCAGTCTTACGATGACGGATAACAACTTTCTCTGCTAATCCAGGTTTAAACGCATGACGTTTACGACAAACAGCCAATCAGATTTCACATGAGGAGTCGTCAAGCAGCTTATGACTCATAGAAAGAAAAGGAAATATTAGTTTGTAAATATGTAGAACGTAAAGCCTTTATATTAGAAAAAAGCAACACTGTTGCCTTGGCGACTGACGAAAAACGCCATGAAGAAAAAATGGGCCCAATTGGTCAGAGGCTCACCCTGATTGGTCCAAGAACAGTTTGTAATTGGTAATCCTGATAATAACCAGCCCTGGAGCAGGTTAGACGTTTAGTATAAGTTGCCATGGTGATGGAGCCAGGTAAAACGAGCAGCTCATTGGCTGTTCGTGCGCACTGACGTCATGAACGTACATGAGGCACCGTTTTAAACTCCTATAACTCGAGTTTAAAAGCTCTTAAAAATATAAGAGCAATGTTAAAATGTTTTATGCTGTTCGGTGTTCAGGAAGTGATTGCCTTCTTTTACATTAAAAATGTTTAAGCATTTATAAACTACGATTGTGCTCAAATGCTCCATCTTAACCCATTCAGTTGGACTCGCTCGGGAGCGCCCTCTAGCGTTTGAGAAACCCGGAACACATTACAGAGTGGTACTTCTCCTCTCTATAAGTTCTCCGTCGGCTTTCCTTTGAGCTCAGCTCTCACTGGTTGACAGTCTTTCATGCATGACGTCAGCACAGCATTTAATGTGAGAATCTGCGTCGAGTCGTACATACTGAACATGTTTAATGCAACAATTCAGAATCGGGCAGGTCAAAACTGGACTGTACATAGATCGGAGAGTCAGACTGGATGATACATCCCACACTAGAATAACCTGGGAAGACAATGGTTTCAGACACGCCTGAAATCGGGACCTCTTTTGTGATTGTTGGGATGTCCTAATGAGCCTCAAAATTGGCCCGACTGTCCTGTGGTGTGGGCTAGGCATCAGCTGGGTAAGCATAAAGTCTGGCTTCACGAGAAACTCCTCAGGTCACAGCTGAGCAGCCCAGTGAAAACAATCAAGATGAAAGACAGCAAGCCAACAAAAACGCTGTGAGGTTCGCCGAAACACGCTTTCAGACTGTGGTGCAGCTGCTGCCCATACGATAGAAAATGAGCGCTGACGGTTGAGGGAAAATGCCTGGAGTGAACACAGCCTAGCATTACCATCACCTCAGATACAACCTTAACAACATTCCAGAACCGAATGCTATGATGTCACAGTGATAACTGATGTCATAAAGCCTCTTTGAGGCAGGTGGTTAAAAAAAAAGCCAAAAGTGACGCAATGGAGTCGATTTCATGTGCTTGATTATAACGTCTAAATGCAGTCATAACATACATGCAACTCATAAATACTGCAGGAGTTTCATTTGTACTACAAATATATACATATATATATACTTATATACTACAATATTAACTGTGATATTACGGTGCCATTTCATCTGTTAACTGTTACAATTAAGCTAAATCCAAGTTATGTAGTTTATACATAGGAATCTGTATTATTCATGATGATTTTGCTGTTACATTGTTACACTGCTTGCTTATTTCATGTTTCACAAAAACCTTGAAATGAAAATTACAGCTAGTTACAGTAAAATATAGATTTTTTTTACATGCCAAAACGCACGAGACAGTATCCGTGGACATTCAGACGTCCGTCCAGTGTTACTTGGGTATTTACGAATGTGTTCTCCTCACTAAACCCAGATCCTTTCTCTTTATCTTCACTGATGGCTGTTAAATGTAAAAAAAAGCATATGGTAGAGGTGCTGAAATAGCTGAAGAAAAAAATGGTGTTTCCCGCGTAGACTCAGCATGACTCTTGTAAGCGACCAGTTGTATTGAATGTTGTTTCAGTGGGTGATGAAAAGTGATAACGCCTTTCTCTGAAATACTACTACACTGTGGCAGAGCAATATAGCAACACTGTCTGTGAAGCGCACTAACAGTTGCATCTTACGCCAAGTGTTAAATTCCTCATTCCTCATTGCTTCCAAATCAATGTACAGGACTGAATATTATTTGTTTTTATTCATTTATTGAAAATGTTTGTGAAATGTCAATAAAAAATATTCTAATTCTTACTGATAAAGTGGTTTTGGGATCATGAATCTGTCCAACAGGTGGTGCTGTTGGGCCTAAAGATTGAGGCGGCATAGGGGTCACCCAAAAAACGTTACTAAGAGTTTGAACGTATCTAAGCCAACTTGAACTGAAATCGAATCATTTCGTGGTCATATTAAGCCCGATTCATCATATCATTTGAAACATAGATTCCAAATCGGGGTCCAAAGTGCAGGCTGAGGGGGCTGCAGAAAAAAATGAGTTGTATCTCTATTAATGTTTCCATTTTGTCTTTTTATAAAATCTGCTTCTGCTGTATCTAAAAAGCAGGATTTGTTTATATGTGGTAGCTGTTTTGAAATGTTAAAATGTAATATTTGTGCCAACCAATCACAGTTCACAGCCATGTGGCACTGTGACACGCACTACCATCAAACTGGGCCTTAACGCACCCGGTGTTTATTTGTGCGATTAACTCGAGCATGTGTATAATCTTGCATAATCTGATATCTTGCAGACCAAACACAATTTTCCAAGTGGTGAAAATGCATCAAAAACAGCTGTTTACTATGGCGCTTCAGTTCTTCACTCACTGTCCATTTTATCAGCTCCACTTACTCTATAAGTGCACTTTGTAGTTCTACAGTTACAGACTGTAGTCCATCTGTTTCTCTGCATACTTTGTTAGCCCCCTTTCACCCTGTGTTCAGGACCCCTGTGGACCCTCACAGAGCAGGTACTATTTGGGTGGTGGATCATTTCAGCACTGCAGTAACACTGACATGGTGGTGTGTTAGGGTGTGTTGCGCTGGTCTGAGTGGATCAGACACAGCAGTACTGCTGGAGTAAACACTCGCTGTGTCCACTCACTGTCCACTCTATTAAGACACTCCTACCTTGTCGGTCCACCTTGTATATGTAAAGTCAGAGATGATAGCTCATCTGCCAAAAGATATTTCCTAGCACACTTTATTTGTTTAGATATTGTACATTATGTATTTAAAATTCAGGGGTGCCAATAATAGTGGCCAGATTTATGTGTCATGTTTTTGGCATGGTTATATCAATGTTATGTAGCACAGTTCAAGTGAAGTGTTACCTTGCAAACTGTATTAGGGTAGCAAGCACCGTTATGTCTTCATGTTTCATATAAAAAGAGGTAAAATTAATACTTGGTGCAAATTCAATTTCAATCTGACTGGCTACTAGTATTTCAGATTAGCCACCTACTGACTAATCAGTATTGCAATATTTTCTAAACAGACTGTTAAACTGCAGATTGCAGCAACAATAACAAAGCATCTTCATGGCTTTAAGGCAAACCTGGTATGCTGGCAGCTATTATGTATCCAACATGTGTCAGGCTGCAGTCCTTGCGGGCCAAACACAGGAGACTTCAGTCCACTGCTTCATCAGACACACCTGATTCAGCTCATCAGCTAATTAGCAATGCCTTTATGAACTGAATCCAGAGCGTTAGATGAGGGTAAACGCTGATCTCCGCAGCACTTTGGCCCGGAGGGTCCCCAGTTTGACAGGCCTGATGTAAACTGTTGCCATAGCAACCAGCCTGGATCACATAAAAGTGAAGGAATGAAGGCAGCACTCAAGTTTTGGTTGGTCAAGGTAATCATTAAGTTATAACAAAGTCAATAACCAGGTAACAAACAGGACCAGCAGAGAGTGCACGAGATAAGGAAAAACATATAGAGGCTTTTAATCAAACAGACCTTTGTTTATTTAGTAAGAAGCTACAGTGACTGTACACTTCTGTTCTGCACACACATCACCACATGAAACATGAGTTTGTAACGACACCCCAATACTTCTCTTCTTCTCGTCCGCCCTCTCTCTGTCTCTTAACCGCTCTCTCCTGGGATGCCTCAAAATCAAAGCAGATCATCTTTGACAAAATGAAGACAGAAACACAGAGGCTGGAATGTCCTTAAACTAAAAAAAAAAAACAGGGACTGCAGTGAAATGTTTCCTCTTGGCACCTGACTGAAAGCCATCCATTCATCCGTCGTCTCTCACTCATTCATTGGCTCATCCGTCTGTCCATCTGTCTGCTCCTCTTCCACCTCTCCACGCTTTCTCTGCACATAAAGAAAAAAAGGTCAGGTCACTGGTCATGGAAACTACTAACATCACAATTAGCTTTGTAAGTTCATTAATAAAACTACATTTGAACTTTTTCAGGCGCATAAGTAATAATCCACAGCAGGAATGGGAAATGCATCAAAATTCATGATATTAAAGGGGAGTTTTTGAATTTTTTTTTCTAAATAATTCAGTGGTTGAGATGTAAACAAAGTCATTCATAGTAGTTTGATGTGAAACAGCTCTCGACTCAACACACGTGTACAACACAAATATAGCCATTGTATTTACTATCCAAAACCACCAGTGAACCTACACGTGTCTTCAGATAGTTTTATATGGAATGTTGATGATGGGAAAATAGTGAAAAATCTTAAAAAATGAAGTCTTCTTTGGGGACTTTTTTGCCCTACAACACACTGCATGTATCCCTCCCAAAACCTGTTTAACAGCTACAATGTAAATGAGGGTCACCCTTAATGATTAATCTTTTTTAAAAGATACTTTTTGACTTTAAAAAGTTTTTTTCTTTAATAAAAGTACTTTTACATGCTCATCATCTCACCTGCCTTTGCACTTTTTCATGTCTTTTCAATGACAAACCAACAAGCATCTCAAAATTAACACTGTTCTGAACCAGAGAGAAAATCAGGTCAGTTTAACTCAGCCTAAGTCTTATCCAGCACTCACCTTCAGCATGTTGTAGTGTTCCAGACTGCTGCAGTGGTCCGTTTTGGCCCGTTTCTCATCTGTGTAAAATATGTTGCACAGTTTGCAGAAGAAACCGCTCCTGGGGACGACGTAGTCAACACCTGCAAGAACAACAAGAAACAAAGAGAATGACAGGAGGCTCACATCTGTAACACCTGGGCAGCCACTATAGTTTATAGTACTGATCGAGTAATCTAGCGAATATCTGTGCAGTCATTTTAAAAAGAAAAAAAAGGGAAAAAGAGAACAACTACAAAACATATATAGCATAGATTCCAAAATACTTTATTTGAAAACACGGCTTTTATTCTTCTATTTAACGGATTATTTACAGGATTACCCACCTCGATCAATCGGATAGAAACTGTATTCCGAATGGCCTTAATCAGACTAGTCTATTCCAACTGAGGTGCATACATGGACGTATTCTATTCTGTTCTATTCTCTTTTAGTCGAATTATATATATTTAATTATATATATATATATATATATATATATATATATATATATATATATATATATACACATATATTATACACACCTCTTTTTCTAGGCTAACAACAGCTCTTTATTCTGGGACCTCGCTCCATGTCATAATAAGAAATATTATTAAAAACCAAAGTAAATTTGTTGAACACACGAGGCCCGAGACGGCATCCTCATCTGCTGCAGCTAAGGGAAGTGTGGCAACTGCTCTGTGTCCATGCTAGGCTAATGCTAGGCTAATGCTAACCCCAAAAGATTGGCCATTACTTTTATTTTACTGAACTGGGAAAATCTGCGGTCACTGTGGTCATTTTAAACTTTTACTCTCTAACCACCTCCACTCTGCCTGTGACTGTCTTACCTCATTTTTTACCATTATTATCTTATTTTCATTATTTTATTATTCATTTATTTGTTTATTTATTTATTATTCACATTCTTAGTCTTATTTTAATTATGATTATTTTATTATTTTAGTCATTTAAAAAAATAGTTTTTTTTATCTTATTCTCCTTTTATTTTGATTTGATTTTATTAACTTTTACATTTTAGCTACATTTTTGTTTTATATTTTATATTGTATTTTTATTTATTTTTATTGTTAATGAGTCACTTTTTTATATACTTACTTGATTCTTTTGAGTCTCTTGAGTCTTTTTTTTTATTTATTAAATTTACTTTTATTATTTGATATGTTCTTACACATTATCAATCCCTTGTCATGTATCAACTCAGCAACATTGTAAATGAGGGTCACCCTCAATGTTCTCCGAGATTAAATAAAGGTTGATTGATTGATATCTACTGCCTTGAAAAAAAAAGTGGACAAAGTGGTCTGCAGTGTTTTCATTTTTTGAATCGTGACAAACATCCCTGATTCAGCCACTCAGCTAAACGGGATAATGTAATTGTTTGCACTGTTTATATGTCAAATATATGCTCACTACTAGTGACAACCCAACACAAAAACTTTTTAGTAAATATAAATAGATAAATGCATGCAGGAGCCCAGCTGCATCTCATTTCACATATTTACATTGTTCATCTCAACCAGACATAGTAAGGCATGTGTTGAATTAAACTGCATGAGTGTTTATCAGGTCAGGTTAACCAGTGTTCTTTGCACTGATCTCTAAGATTAATGGAGTTTCACTTTAAGTTTCTTTGCAAAAATGTTACTTGTCTGTTGGCGAAACATCAATGATATGTTGAGAGTCGAGACCTACACACTTGCACTGCAACACCCTCAAAAAGGTTCTTACCCACGGGATTATCGGGTTGGTATGGACCAAGCGGACTCTGGGCTTTCTCCTCCTCCTCTGAGTCTCCTCCCTCGCGCACCGGATCGCCGCCTACACCTTCACAGCTCGACAACGGGCTTTGCCGGTCCTGCACAAACACACAGTGCCATTCATAGATGCAGTTCCATTTCCATCTGAAACAACTCTTCTTCAAGACAAGCTCAAACCAATATTCACCTTTTTACCATGTTAGTTTATGTGGCTGCTCATTTCTCAGAGATCTACTTATTCACATTCATCAAAAACAGTCAAAATCAATTTTACGCGACCATTTTCTAATCTTTATTCCTTACAATTAAACAAACTGTTACTGTTACTGTGCCTTTAAGACTGACATATGTAAACTAACTCTGTTCTGATTGGATGCCTTGTATTGTGCCCAATGGAAAAAAAAAAGCAGTCCAGGCTAAAACACACTTTACAACTTCGGCATGAAAGGGCGGGGCTAAGTGGGCTAAATAGGTAGATAAATGTAAATGCATTGGCTTTTGTGACTTCACAGAAATCGAGAGTTCAAAAATGTGCTGTTTTTTCAGCTTAGTTTCCATAAATGGACTGAGGAGTAAATGGTACATTCACAAACGTTAACAAACTCTTATTATTAAAAAAAAAAAGGGGAAAAAACCTCCGTTTTCGATGATATGGGCTCTCCAGGGTATATTTTGGTTTTTCCACCTGAATTTACATGACCAAATCGTAAGGCAAATTATTCAGTAACTGCATGAAATAAATGTAAATTTTTATTTATTTATTTATTTATTTTTTTTAAAGTTCCCCTCAAATGAACAGAAAATGTGTTTTATGATGATACACATATTGCTATATGCTTACAATTTACTGCTGAAAGCCAAAAATCTTAGACGCTCTATTTTTTTATAAAAATAATTTTTACAGAGCAGATCACTGAAGAGACGCCATCTGTTTACAGTTTATAGCCCAGATTTGTGGAAAAATGGGTCAACTTTCAGTAGACAAAAAAAAATTGTGAGTTCAGCTTCTTTTATTATAAGGGTTTAAAATTACATTACCCATCTATTAGACCGGGAAGAAGACAGTTACAGCTCTCATACGACACCCATTTTTTGAATGTAGCTTATGAAAGTTATGAAGAATATGACGAAGTGCGTTTTGGAACCACCGGTGGTCTCAAGGAGTTAAAGAGGTTAAAATGTTTAGTTACGTCCATGTGTGCGAACACTAGGATCTTCCTATGGTTTGCATTAAACAAATCAAGCAATGCACAACGTTTTTTAAACTAGCAGTGACTCTGTTAACCGGACACAGTCCTACCCACGCATGTTACTAATCTGGCACCAGGGGATGTTTTCAGTGAGTAGTTTACCTCTCTTGTGCTGCTTTTGGACGTCTGGCCATTCTCTCTCCTCTCCTCTCCGTCTCTGGCTGGTTTTATGCCTCTTGTCTCGCACCACCGCTCAAACTTATCCGCAGGGGTCCTGTAGAAAAACACACGGCCAACAGCACGCTTTCAAACAGGCTGTACAAACAGGGAGGCTTCAAAGTGGAGCTTACTGGCAGATACTTCACAGTAAACAGCAAGGCTGTGGACAAAAAAACTGATCAGGAACACCATTGAGTTTAGACTGGTAAAATGATCAGGGCTGGGACTAATAATGGGACTAATAATAATGTTAGCTGACTAACTGCCATATAAATAACTGCAATTAACAAATTGTCAATTTTTTTTTTTGTTTAGTGAATGCATCTATTAAAGTACAAGCCTAAAGTAGTCAAATTGGCTGATTAGCTATACTGCTTTCTGGTTGGTGATGCCTAGCCGCTCCCAACTGACAAGAGCTGGGGCCGGCAACCTAAATGTTAAGAAGAGGCATTATGTCAAATTTCAACAAAAATCAAACCACCCTGAGAGCCACAACATTTCATGTCCATTTTATTGAAGTAATCTCTCACCATTTTGGCTGTAAGTATGTCTCAGTATGTGCTAATGTCCTAGTATATATTAAAAATATAAACGAAAACGACTTGCTTTGCTCTACTTTAAGCTTTAGCTCAGCTATAGCTGCTTTTCTCGCATCTCCGGCAGGAAACTTTTCTGCAAAAGTAGAACAGTTTCTTGTAAAATGTCTCTCAACATTCGACTTTTACGAGGCTGAAGTCAGCTCATTGGTCAGCTTCTTGTTCGAATTTTCCCGTTCCACCTTAAATAGTGCCTGATGCACCAGAATGTAAACCATTTAAGGTGGAACGTGAAAATTAGAACAAGAAGCTGGTGAACGAGAAGCGGATGTCAGCTTCACGACTCTTCAGTTTGACAGAAGGGCAGTAAAAGAGCTTCACGTTGCCGACCGCTGGACAAGAAAAACAGCTTGAGCTCAAATAAACAAACACTACAAGAACTGATTCAATGCGTTTACATTTTGCGTGACATTTGAGGAAATCAAAATTTATGGAAAAAAGCTTTTTCAAAGTTGCCGTGTTTTGCAACGTTTAACAGTTTAAAATACAAAACTATTTTATATTTTATTCTTCTACCCCAATAACAATCTATGGGACAGCAGTTACACCTCAGTTCCACACAATTCTACACAATTCCACACCAGTCATATCACCAAAATGCATTTCAGCTGCAGTTCAACTAACAAACACCTAACATCAGCTCAGCAGCTCAGAAACTGAGCCCAAGAATTAATGAACTCGTAGCAAGGAAAGGATGCTGGGTGTCTAGTTCGAGCATCTGGGGACATTTAAATTTTGAATATTTCAAGTGTCCATATAACAACAAAGTCTACTACAAGTGTCTGTATTTTACTGTTGACTTCTTGCATATTTTGAATAAACAATGTCCAGTCCAGGTCACAGCACAACATGAATTAAAAATGAAATAACAACTTTTTTTCCTTTGGCCCACAGATTTGATGAGATTTTTAATAGGGCCCTTTTACTGGTTGAGTTTGACACCCTTGGTCTATAAACATGATTGGATGGTTGCACCACCTGTCTTTTTAATACTTTTGGAGAAATAAATGCCTAAAATTATTTTTTTTTTGATGAAAATGTATTCACATAAACGTGATACTGTACAAAAAAAGTGATCTGCGTCACGTATTTGGTACATTGTTTAAAAGAAAAATAATGGAATTGGACACAAAAAATTCATTACATGTCACTGATTCAACTGCAAAATAGCTAGTTTTAAATTAAAAATTAAAAAAACTAACAAAACTGATCATTTTGTGCCCAATTTATTGATTTGTATACCTAAAAGTGTGCTTATAATCCTCTATGATATTTCTAAAATTGTAACTTTTTTTCATTACTGTCATCGTTATGTTTACAAAGTACCACAGAAACAAAATGTGCATCAAATAACCAGCAAATAAAGGAGCATGAGAGCAACACTGTACAGCTTAAATCAAATGTGTTCTTTTGAGCTCAATCAACATATGTCTAAAATGTTATATAGCTATTTGTGGGAATCGATGAGTAAACAGGTTATATGAAAATGTTCATGGAGTTTCAAAAATTGGTGCAATATTTTATAAGTGCAGACAGGAAGAGAAGAGTCTTCTTTAAACTTACCACGGTATCAGAGAATCTCCTTTCCTGCACATGGTGATCTTTAGCACAGAGCCGTAAAATTTGAGAGGTCGGTGTGAATATTTGTGGATCATTTTCTCAGCACCTTCCTTTGTCTCCATTTGGATATAACACTGACGGAGAGAAAGAGAGGGAGAGATAAAGAGCGTTTGTTCTGTGAACTTTTTTTTGATCTACTACTGTAAAACTGTGCCCAGTTTTTATATGACACATTATTCCTCAATGCTATATGGGCCATTCAACTGAATTACTTCAAACTATGCTCCCACAGTTTAAAGGTATTTTTTTCAAGGATAATCTTATGATCTTTGAAAACCTGAATAAAGCTAAATATATACATCATTTATTAGGTACTTTCTAAATTTACACTTGTAAAAAAAAATACTTTAAATCTTTTTGCATTTTTTTCTAATGTTGTTAAAAAAAAAAGATCTTTTTGAATTCTTTTATGGAGAAACCGAAAGATTTATTTATCATGAGTTAAATTTTTTATAAAAACTTTAATCAGAAAATGCTGTCCCACATTTTCATATCACTTCCGAAATACAAAGTTTAAGTCTGTATCCTTATTTTAGCCACACCCCTGCGTTATAGCAGGAAGTGAGACTGCATCCCTGACCCTCATGGCCACATGGTGAGCAGTTAGATCTTGTTTTGAAGTAAATGTGCCCCAAAGTCTGAAAATTAGTGTGGAACATTAAGAATTGTCACTACCGAAACATTTGCTGTAATTAAGGAAAGTTTTTGTGTTTTAATAAAAAAATATGATTTTATTTGTGTAACTGTTCAACGATGGGTTTGCTAGTCATGTACTGGTGTTTGAGTTCTGCTTAAAATGAGCTGAAATGGTCACTACCGAACCAAATTTTCTGTAATTAAGTAACTTCTTATTGTTGTAATGAAAAATATGATGATTTTATGTGTGTTCAGCTGTTTGAAGCTGTGTTTGTTGGTCATGCACTGGCTGCAAAACATTTTTTTGGGAGTGACAAAATGGAATGTTCATTTGTTTAATAAAAAACATAACTAAGGTACGGGGTCACTCAAAAGGATTTTAGTCTAAAGTCCAAGTCAGTTAAAAGTCCCAAATGTTGTTTTCATCCCTCACTTTTAACAAATTCAGTAGAATGATCCACACAAAGAGTTTGATTTCCACAATTACTTTGGTGATTTCACGTATGTAACGTATGTGTTGTTGCCCATCTCTTTGTGAAGCACCTAAATGAACACTAATCTACCACTTACCAGAATTGAATTTGAGTTTTATTTCCATATTGTGTATCTTTTCTGCTAAATATCAGCAACTCCTTTTCAGGCAGTGTTGTGACTGAAGGGTAGTTTGGACTCTAACCTATTTACATTTATATTTATGCATTTTCTCTGAACATCAGTGTGCTTTTCTAAGTCACTCTGGATAAGAGTGTCTGCTAGATGCCATAAGTGTAAACGTAGTTCACTGTAATTTCTCTGACAAACTTACCCCTATTCGTATTCCCCTTTACAGCAGTAAACTGACTGCGTGTGTTACTCACCGTTCCATACATCCTGTTGGAGCAGTAAGCTGTGATTTTTCCAAAAGGCTGAGCGAGTCTGAGGAGGGACATGTCCGAGTATTTGAAAGGGGGCAGCATGCTGATAAACAACGATCTTCCACTAGGACCCTACAGTACAGAACACACACAGAACTACAATTAACACACACATATTCATGTTTACATTATCAGGTCAAAAGTATGTGGACACCCCTCCTAATTACTAAGTTTCGGTGTTTCAGCTGCACCCATTGCTAACAGGTGTATAAAATTAAGTACACAGCCTTGCAGTCTCCACAGACGAAGCTTAACAGCAGAATGGGTCGTACTAAAGAGCTCAGTGACTTTAAACATGGCACTATCACAGGATGCCACCATAGCACAAGTCAGTTTGTGAAATATCTGTCCTGCTAGATCTGCCCGTCAACTATAATGCTATTATTGTGAGTGCATCTAGGAGTAAAAACAGCTCAGCCAGAAAGTGGCAGACCACACTAACTCACAGAGTGGGCCTGTCGAGTGCTGCAGTGCGTAAATAATGGCCTATCCTCTGTTGCATCACTCAAAAAATTTCTCCACCTGTATTAGTGATGTGGTTGTGATTCTGTTTGTGTGTGTTTAAAACAGGCTAAAAACACTGTGTATTCCTGGCGGGAATTTGCCAAAGCAGAACGTTTAAAGTGACCAGTGACTTCCAGGGCCAAACTGTGTTCCTTCACTGAAATGTGTGAACGTGCTTAGAAGTCAACTGATCTCCTCACCTCGATTCTGTTGAAGGCCAGGCATATAGACACAGAAACTGGCCGGCCGACAAGTTTGGATTTCTTGCTGTTCTTGTAGAAACTGACCATTTCTTGAGCTTTCTCCACCGTTTCCAGTTCAATCAGAGCCTAAAAGGAGCACGAGGCACACAACACACGCATACACAGATGGCCAGTGAATACATGGGAGCACTTTTGTTTCGGGGTATCCCTAAAAATCACTCTCAGAATTTCTTAAACTTTACAGTATCAAGGCAGTCCTGGACTATTTCGCTACCTTTATATTTAAGCTCACAGTGGAACCCTTTCTGACTGCAGCTTGTAAGGGTTGCATGTCTATGGAATCTGCAGAATCTGAACTAGATGTAGGAATCATTTACACACCTCTGGAATACAGAATTATGCTTTTTAATAATAGAAATGAAAAATCACACAAAAAACTATAACAATATAAATGTACTGGCATGGTCTTCATAGACAAAGTTGGACAATGTAAACGCACCTCATGTCTGTAGTAGGAAATGGCGAAGTTGACCACTTTGCCAAACTGAGTGGCCATCTTGTACAGGGCTTCTCGCACTGCTTTCTTGCGGGCCTCTCTGAACTCCTTCCTGATCGGCCTCACGACAACCACCCTGCTGTCCTAAACACACAAACACAACACTCTGATTACTCAGTGCTTTTCATTCTACAGGTACACACAAATTTAAGCTCAGAACTAGACTAGTCTGAACGAAGGACAACAATTTCAGGCCACTGTAGTAAACATGTGGTAAATAACTCCCCCAGTCGGCTGCATGTATTATTTCAATACACTGTGTGACTTTTTTTATTTATATTTTTATTTGATATAAATAAATTGACTACTGGAAATTATATTCATGCCTGCCATAAACGTTTGTATGTAAACTGTCTTATTTTCTTGTTTTTAACTGTTTCTGGCCCTCAGGGGCTACAGCTGAAAATGAGCTAGTTGTCTAACACTGGAACATTTACCTTTGATTAGCGTTGTTTAATGAGCCTCGTCCATTATAATTACACAGCTGCCTGATTACAGTTATTTAAGCTGAGTGCGTTTATTTACAGTAACTACAATCATTTCACAATAATTTAGATAATACAATCACATTTTGTTGCAGCAAACAGAAAGTGAACTGGGTAAAGCAATAAATGTAAATAAAAGAATGGAGTAAATGCGTTTACTGAGGAAAACTTTTAACTTATTGCAAAATTCATTTACAGCAGAGAGTCTGTTTATTTATTATCTAGGTAATTATCACTAAGTTTGTTAGCATGTGGATCAATGACCTGATGCGTATTTTTTTGTACCCAAGTTCATTACTTTCCTATAAATACTTACATCACATTATTTTACAATACTTCCTTTATATGAAGACATTTTCAGTTCATCAAAGTATTTTTTTCACTCATATAAAAATCTTAATAATATAGTTTGGCAAGATTTACGTTTGAATTCACATGTTGCAAAACAGGGAAGCATTAAAAGTTTTCAACTTGTAGCAAATCCACAAATGTCATGCAGCACTACTGAAAATAAAGGACTTTTATTCTAACAAACATTTAAAACAGAATGGGCAGCATACTGCACCATAAAGAAGAGGCCTTCAAAAGTCAGAAGTTTCACAAATAATGAAAAAATTGTTTTTTGAGTTGTGGTAAGGCCGTTTCAGTTTGGTGGTGCGACCCAGAGAAAACCATGAAAATGTGTCATTATAATGTTTATTTATTTATTTAGTATTACACATTGATTATTATTTTAAAACAGACTTATAACCTTGAGTTCAATGACAAAGGTTTATTCGGGTGTCCAAGAACAAAGTACAAAAAGTACATAACATTTGTGTGTTTTGAATAGTAGTAAATGATGTGTCTTTTACGTATGTCCTGTCGTGCCGTCTGACGTTTTCTAAGTGGTAAAATTGATGAACCTGTTTAAAGTTGAAGCTATACTGTTATAAAACAACTATAAAACAACACAATGAACAGGTTCTTGCAGATACAAAAATCATATTTTCTAATCAAAATATTTAATCGTCATTTAAAGCCTCATTTGTCATTGACCCATGTATGCTTGCAGAGGTAGACTTTTTTGCCTTATGTTTTCGCAGTCAGTAGAAAATTAAAGCTTTGTTTGACTCTACACACGATTCCCGCGTAACTGTATATGCTTGTGTAAGTGTGTGCTTGCAAAAATAGCAAGAAAACAAGACTGCTGATTAGCCAGTTTGGCTGCTTTGGGCATGTACTATAAAAGCTGCATAAACTAAAAAGACAAACTATTAAACGCAACTGTTTATATGACAGTTAATCGTAGACTAAAATTTCCTGATCATGACAGACTTACATGTGGACAAAGTTGAGAGTTTAAATAAATACTTGCCTGCGACTCTGATGTTTCTGAAGAAAAAAAAAAAGAAAACAAATCCGTTAATCATCCAAAAAGGTGAGGATTCACACAGACCAACACGTCATATGGGAACAAAACCATTTAGCATCACTGTGAGCCGAGTGAGTCAGTTTGGCTTAACAGAGCTTCCTGTTTTATTGTGCAAAGCCTGTACCTAACGAGTCTCCTCCAGCTGTGCTGTCCAGTTCATCCAGGGTGACAAAGTCATCCATATTCTCTGGAAAATCCATATCTTCCAGGTCATCCTAAAAAGAAGAAAGCACAGCCACGTTATGTTCACACCCTCCAGAAACAGTAAATTATTGTGGGATTTTTTTTTATAGTACAGAAAGCATGTAGACCAGAGGTTCTCAAATTTTTCCACCTTAATGCCCACCTGTTCATCAATACAAAACATGGAGGCCCACAAAAAAACAAAACTTAAAAGTTTTTGCTTAAAAAAAGTCATTTTGGGAAACAGTGATATGTCTTGCAATATGTGATATTGGTGAGTGGACAACTGAAAGGTCAGGTGTTTCTATAAGTAAAAGGCAAAAAAAATAAATACATAAATAAATAAATAAATTACAAAGCGGCCTTCGTGCACTGTTATTGCGAGGCTTAATCACTTAAATATAAGTCCAAGGACCACCAAGGGTTGCTTCGCGGCCCGCTTGTGTTCCTCAGCCCAGTGATTAAGAAACCCTGCTGTAGACTACAGAAGGGCAATGTGACAATAGTTATTGCTATCAATACAAATAATGTCACAATATGCTTTTCTGACCTTACAATTTGATTTTATTGCGTGTAAGTAATGGCTCTTCTTTCACTTGTTACAGTGACTGTCACAAACTTTTTCCGGAGTTTTAAAAACTAGATTTCCTACTACAGCGCACCAGTAAACAGGAACAATCTTAAAACTAACCTTGTTTGTTAGCAGTTTTAAGATTTTCATTTCCAATCAGTTGTCCAGGTTGTTTTTTAGTTTGGTACTTAATTTGGTATTATTGTATTCGTAAACAAAAACTGGCCAACTGCATGTTTCATTACACACAAAACATAATTATGCTGTTTAACTGGATTATATTCAGCACTTCCTACAAACAAATGTCCTTTAAAACGTGCTTTACAGACAATGTGTACTTAAAAATAATCAAATCAGGGTGAAATCTGAATTTTCGTAACGTCATAAAATACGTCATTTCAGAGGGTTTTAAAAGATCTGTTTAATATCTATAAAAATAAAAATGGCCCATATCCTACATTTTCCTCTCTTATGTTACAGTGCCTGTAAAACTGGTATATGTAAATGAGCACTGTTGTGATTGGCTGCCCTGCACTGAGCATTTAAAAAGCAGTCCAGGCTGAAACACTACTTATAACTTCAGCATGAATTCAAAATAGGCCAGAAAATTCTCTTTGAATAAACAGTAAGTTTACTGGTGACCAAGTATGTAATTTTGGTCTTTCTGTAATTGTAGTCAGGTTTTGTGTGGGGCCTTTTTTTTAGCATAAAGGGTTTCACGAACTTCATTAATACTAATTTAAGCATTATCAAATACTGTGATGTCATGATATATTTGGAAAATGTTATAATATTGAGAGAGGTCATTGCACAAACATATGAAGCAACATCATGATCACACCTGCTCCTCCGTATCCTCCTCGGATCCTTTGTCTCTTTTACTCTCTTCTCTTTCAGCTGGCGCTCGCTCCTCCTCTCCCTGCTTCTCCTCTTTAGGGTCCGTCTCCTCTCCTCCGACTTCCTTCTGCTCCACCTCTTCCGTCGTCGTGTCAGCGCCCTCCGCAGCCTCTGCGTCCACCGGACCCGGATCGTCCTTCAGCTGAGCGCTGTCTTCATTCTCCACCTGTTCCTCAGTCTTCTCCACCTCCTCTCCCTCTCTCTTTTCCTTCTCCTTTTCCTTGTCTTGCTCTCCTTCCTCTCCCTCCTTCTCTTTCTCCTTCTCCTGCTTCGGCTCGGCGGTGGAAGGCTCTTTGCTGGAGCTTTTGCTCTTCTCCTTGTCCTTGCTGCTGGACTGGGAGGTGCTCTTGGAGGAGGTGGATTCGTTTTTCTGTCTGCTGCTGCTGCTGCTGTGGCTCTTGCTGGACTCGGACTTTTTAGACGAAGAATGTTCAGGACTGCTGTCACTGGAATTACAAACAGGAATCTTGGAATTACACAAAGAAGTCTTAACTGCAAAATCAAAATTTTATTTACAGTGCTTAAAACTGATTTCACTGCAGCCCTACAGGGTATAAATTAAAACTTGCAACACTTGCAACTCTTTGAAAACGAAATGATTGCTATTTCAAAATAAAAACAATTAACATTGTGCTTCAAGTGTTTTATAGTAAAAAAAATTGTTCTATACAGAACCATGAACACTAAGAGAACTCTGCATGATTAAAGGCTTCCTTGCATCATGAAAGGGTTCTTTGGATTGATGAAAAATGTGCATGAATGAGCTACAGATGATTTTATACAGAATCTTTTGGAAAATGGTTCTATATAGCACCCAAAAGCATTCTTGTATTGTTACAATCTTGACACCGCAATAATACAAGAACACTTTAGGGTGCTATATAGACCCATTTTCAAAAAGGTTCTATACATAAATCTATCTACAGAACATTCTCCACCATGTCTGAAGAACGCTTTAATCATGCAAAGGGTTCTTTGAGTGTTCATGGTTCTGTATAGAACCATTTTCTTTACTAAAGAGCCCCTGAAGCACCTTTTTTTCTTTTTTTTTAAGAGTGCAGTAACAGCAAGTTCAGAAGCATTACACACAAGCACATAAACTACAGAAGTAACCAAAGCAATGCAGCACTGACTGGTCAGCCCGCTTATTTATGCAACCATGCAACATAAATCTAACTGGCTCACAGTTTACATGTTCAGCAATCAGCTTAGCCAGAACAGAAAATTCTGTAACTGCTGCACCACACTATGGGTCCACTAGAGGGAGCCCACTATCAATAGTGCAGTTGAATCTTTAAATACTAAGGAATTCTCATGTAAAGGTTTATATTTCCTCATCCCATGCATATTAAAACTCTGGCAACAAGCAAAACATCTAAACAAATATCTGTGCTAACCAGCAGGAGTCAACAGTAGTTTATATTTTAGTATGTCAAACTTCATGAACTTAACTGGCTCGCATTCACAAAAGTAATTGCTCTTTTAAGCCGGGCCTACACTACATGACAAATTTTCACAGTCTGAAGCGATTTTCCAGGTTGAGAGCTCGTTCGGAAGCAAATGATGGCGTGGATGATCTGGTAGTGTGAGACGAGAAACAAGTGAATCTTTAGCCCCCTGATCGAACTCTGAAGTGATCACAGACCCTCTGATATTATCAGACCTGTCTGATATTTATGACTCAAAATGTTCACGAGTCCTGCAGCGTGAGAGAGTCAGAGATTTACTCAACGAGTGATTCAAACGACAGCCAATCAGAGAGCTAGAAGAGCGGAGAAAAAGGCAAAGAGACGAGCATACACACCACCTGAACAGCAGAGTGGAGACAGAGGAGCTGCGTGTAAAACACAGGCACATTAGAGCCGATATCATGTTTGTAATGTTTATAATGTTGGATCCAGACGTCAAAACACTCTCTGTACAATTTCAGCTCTGCTGCCAGTTTGTAGTGAAATATTTCTCCAGCTCTCACTGTAATATCAGCGTTTCTCACCACATATTCATCTCCAGTTTACACTTTCGCTGCACATAAAAGCAAACAGGTCCAGTAAATTTGGCTTTGTTTGTGTCATGTGATCTGAGGAGATCTGGGAGTTTAAGTTCTTATTTGTAGCCCAAACTTGATATGTTTTATACTCTCTCTTTGCCTTGTGGTCTAGTGTGACCGCCCTCATCACAAAAAGACAAGACATTCTGCGAGAAACTGACGTTAAGTTTGTGATACTCTCCGTTTTGGAAATCTGTAAGATCTTAAAAGTTGTGTAGTGAACGCCCAGCCTCAAGACTTACTAATAACATCTCAATCAGTTTGTGTTGCTTTCAATGTACCTCCTGAATAATTAGCCTCAAGTGTGTATGATGTTTAAGGGGTTAAGAAATGTCTTGTGTGGTAAACCATCACATTGTTTCTCTTCAGTGAAGTTCTTGTTAAATCCCATGTATTTCAGGCCATACTTTATGCTAATTAGAATAATTTCATTATATTTTCTCAGGGATGGAGTAGTCCAATCAGAAGCACACAGACAAGACTTACCGTAAACTGGACAGTGAGGACAGGGACACTTTGATGCTCTTGTCTTGAATCCTCAGTGGGTTGGTGTGGTAATACTTCACCATGATATCTGCATCCCGCCAATCCACCATCTCAATCAGAGCCTAGGTGCAATAAAAAAACACGCAAGAGGGGAGATGATCACTGATCTCCATGTCTAATTGAATCTCGTATATTGGAACTAATAATGGATGTGCTAACCAGGGAGATCTCAACCTTTTCCTCCACAAGATCCACCTATTTACCACTAGAAGCCACAAAGGCCCATGGGAAAACCAAAAAATGCATTTTGTTTCTAGAGTTAAGAGGCAAAAAACAGAGGAAGTGGCTTTGCGTGTCGTTTTCACATGGCTTGTATTAATATTGTTAACCATTTTATACTGCTTTCCTTTCACTAAGTCAATTATTTTTTCTCAGATTTTAATGACAAAAGTGCTATTACCAGACCACTGGCTCCTCCTCAGCATAGGCCTAAGGACCACTAGAGGCTGCTCTGTGGCCCACCTGTGGTCCACAGTCCAGTGGTTGAGAAACCCTGTGTTAACTTACTTAAACTTCTGTATCTGACTGTTTATGAGATGTGAATTAGAGAGGTGTGATGTGAAAAATGTAATGTAAAAGATTCTGTTTCGATTAAAGTTGTTTTCTCCAAGCAAAGAACCGTTTCCGAACTTTTATCTGTGAGAATGTAAATTCTACTGAAGCGCTCACTTTGTCTTCAGTGAACTTCGACTGGCGCACGCCCCCGAACATGCCGGCTATCTCCAGAACCTCGTCTTCAGTCTCCTTCCCTGAAGGCAACCGTGAGAAACAGACCACCGACTGAGACGACGGCTTCAGACGTTTTGCTCCGGGCTCGTAAACTTCAGGTGGCTAAAAAAAAGAAAAAAAAAAAAGACATATAAAATAAATATGTAAAAAGAAATATAAATTCATATAAAGAAAAATGAGCACAGACAAATATATCAACCTTGCATCATTCACATGTAAACCATGTGGGTATATAACATCGCACTTTCAGTAAAATTTGATTTTAGTTCAAATATAAAGGAAAATATTTGATAAATAACATAGAAAACTGATAAATAAATTGAAACTTTGTTTTTATGAAGTCCGGGTTGAAACACACAACTTCATTGTTGGATAGGACTAAACCACTGGTGCCTGAAAAAGGCAGATAAGCATTAATAAGGTTGCTTTTTGTGACATCACAAAAACGGGACAGTTTTACAGCTTGTATGCTGTTTGTTTTGTACATTAATCAAAACGGTTTCTGTCTGTTTAGCATTTATAAAATTGTAATTTTTGTTCCTTTGGCACAATCCTAAAAAAAAAAAAAAAATCCACAAAGAGTTCCATAATAATCGATAACATTATCTAACATTGTGATAACTGTTACAGTGCACTGTTACATCCACTAGAGGGAGCTCTTTATCAGTAGTGCAGCTGATCTTTAAACAGGCTCTAGATTATGTTAATGCACTCTCACTTAAAGGGGTATATTTCCTCCCCCTACACACAAACCCTGCAAAACAAGCAAACACACACACTTCTGGACAAACAAACATCCACACTGGCCAGTAGGGGTCAGTATTATCTTGTTTTTAGTATCATATTTTAGTGGGGTTTTTTTAGTGCTGCACAAAAACATTTATTACTGTATTGCAATAATATTATTGTATTATTGTATTGTATTGTATTATAATATTGTATTATTGTATTGCTGCAATTTCTGGAGAATATGCTAAAAAGTGTATTTAATGAGGGGGATCAAAGTAAAAGCATTTCTTTTCTTACTGTTATGGTTGCTATTCTTATTACTATAATAAAAAGTATTATCAATAATAAACTACATTTATAAAAACCTGTCTCCAAGCATGACAGGCTACCTGGGGCTTTAACTTACATGAATAACCTCCACAGTTGGAGATAAGCAGAGGCTGATTCGCTGGCCCTTGATGAAGGCGGGTTTAGTCTGGTAGTGATTGACCATGTTCTTTGCTTCTCCGTGAGAGCTGAACTCCAGGAAGCCCTGTAACACAGCAAGGACACAGAGATAACCATAACAACCTAATTTGTGCTTCATCACAGATAGGAGTCTTTAAATGTTTGACAGTTACGGCATGTAAAAATCAGAATCAGAATCAAGCTTTATTTACAGGAGCTCACAGTGCACAGTATTAGACAAACATTTACATGTAATGAATAAAATAAAATAAAATGAAAATAAAATAAAACAAAATAAAAATAAAAAAATAAAATAAAATAAAATATGCTTTCTTACCATCACTCACTCACACTCACTCACACACACACAGTCATACCTGTAACCTTTATATTGTGCAAAAAATCTTTTCTATAGTAGATTCTATAGTAAAAATGAATACAGCGTTATTAGCTTTGACAACTATATTATTTTAATTATATACTATGTACACTTGCATTATTACCTTGAAAGGAAATATCAGATGCTTCACAATGGTTCCAAACGGTTTGCCCAGGGCCAGCATATCGGCCACAGCAACACAGCCCATCGGAAATTTGGCAACCACCACCCTCGTGAAGGGCTAGTATCCACACAGACACAAAAAAAAATTAGCAGAGTAAAACAGGAGAACAGGAGAGTTAAAAATGTGCATAAATTACCCACTAATCACTGCCGATTGAGAAGGAACTTTTAATTGTTTGATTTCTTAAATCGAGTAATGGTGACAGACCTAGACTTATCCCAAATGACTATAATACAACTTCGTACAGTTCATTTACCATATAATGAGGAAAATGACGGTCGGAAGGCGAGGACAGATCTCCTAAAGGAGGAATAAACGACAGATGTTACATCATCATCATATTAACAACAATCCTCAATGCAAACTAATCATCTGACGCCCTTAATAGAAGAGAACAAGGCAGATAAGAGAAATGTGTTATAAACATCCACAAGATGTATGAAATGCTGTTAAATTAACCCTTCGAGGTTGCAGTTAAGCTGATGTGCAAAGCTTTCAGGGTCCCTTTATCAATTGAGACGACTGATTCCCTTCACCACTCTTACCATTGTTTCTTCAGTAACACTTTACTGAAGGGCTGTATTCGTAAGGCTACACTTTACCTACATTAGCCTTTCATGACAAATGACATTATCCTACATGAACTTCTATAAAGGCTCTTTCCAATAAGAGTCATAAAGGCTGCCTTTCTTCATTTCAACGTCATTCCACCTAAAGATGGATGGATAGAATATAGAATGGCATATAAGACAGATTTGTTGTATTTACACGATATTAGGCACTAAGTGGTATGAGGTGGCCTAAAAGCACAATGAGTATAGACATAACTAGGAGTTGCAGCAGTAGTACAGTGTAAAGTGCACAGTGTCAAAATAGACAGTAGTGGAAAATATGACTACAACTGTATGTGTCAGTTGTGATGAAAGGCTTATGTAGGTGTTATGTAGTCTTATGAGCACTTCCCTTCAGGAAAGTGTGACATTCTTTGACTCATTCTTTGTAAAAAAAAACAAATAAATAAATAAATACTCTAAAAAAATAAATAAATAAATAAATAATACATGTAGCACAATAAAACAGAGGTGAACATGTTTAGACAGGGCAGATTCTAAACTTTCAATCCAAAACATACTGTGTTTGTAAGTAGGAGTGTTTTTTTTTTTTATTATTATTATGACTTGAATTTGATAGGAAGCTGTCGATGTGTGTACAGCCTATCTTTAACAATTCAGCTTCAGTTTTCTTGTATTTAACGTTTCCCCCCTAAGGTCCACTTATGTTTGTGTGGTCATAATTCATTTTCACATGAACATTTTCCAACCTCTCTTTAACTCTTTAGATGAAACATTTTTTTATTGTTGTTACTTCCAGACTGATATATGTAAATGAGCTGTTCTAAATGGCTGCCCTGCCCTGCATCTTATTAAAAAAAGCAGTCCAAGCTGAAACACTCCATATCACTTATTTGTGAATAAGTGGGGCTTAAATTGCTTAAAAAGGCTGAGTGATGTATGTAAACAGACTGGTTTTTGTGTTATCACAGAAACAATGACTTCAAAACAGGCTATTTTTGCAGCTTAGTTTTCATATATGGACTGTATGGGCTGAGGAGTAAATGGTATGTTTACACCAAGTCTTTTACTGAAAGAGAACAGAGTAAGAAAAATTCAGTTTTCGCAATATGGGCCCTTTAAGGAAAAGATCACAATAACTACAGTTTGCCCAGGGCCAACATATCACAGCAACACAGCCCACTGGAGATTTGGGAAACACACCCCTGTGAAGGGGTGTTAAACAAATTTAACACCGTGTACTATCATGTCAATAAGTTTGGGAAAATAAACTATATTCTGCCCTAAAACTCAAGGAGGATGAAAGCATGTGGAGAGGTTCCATACCTGTGCACCTTTCAGAACTGTAGGACCTTTTACTGGGCAAAGAGGAGCGAGAACTTCGCCGGGAAGAGTAGGAGTCATCTTCTGAATATGGGCTGGAGCTAGAGTGACAGGAACATACAGTGGCAGGGGTGAGTGATTTGCTGATATTGTCACCATCATGATAAATTATGTCACGATTCGCCATAAACAACTGTATACTGTAACTGTATATACTGTTTGGTAACAAGTAGCTGATGTGAAGCTGATTATCAGCTTATTATGGCATCAACTTATTTTTTTCATTTATTTATATCAATTGTTTGTTTTTCCCTCCTTTTCCTCCTGAAATCTTTTATTTTTGCAAAAAAAAAAACTAACATGGCACTCAGTTTTTTTATTGTAGCACTGCTGTTTTGCCACCTCATTTTGTTAGTTCCAACATGTTTGCTCAGAAAACTTGAAACATTGTGATCCACGTTGTGTATAGTGACTGCAAAATGACTAAGTATTGTTAACATTCTTGCCCTATCGCCCACCCTTATATGCTGCTTGTATGCAGAGGCAATTTCAATGGGGCATCACTTCTATTCATTTCTGAACACCAACTAACAATCAAAACTAAAATCTGGCAATTAAACGTAGCCATCCAGCATGCTTCAATAACCAAAACATGTGAATAAGAATGAATAAGAACAAGAGCCGGTACATCCTTTAACTGGGACTAAATAAAAAAAAAAAAACATTTGCATCAGTAAAACTTAAATACTGCTTAAGGAAACAGCTTATTACACATCAAGAATCATAAATCTTTCCCATCATGGTTCATGCTGCATATATGCTGCCACTTATGCTTCTGTTTATTTATTTTTCAGGTGTGTAAATTGTTATCCCGCCTTCCACCCAGTGACTGCTGGGATAGGCTCCAGCTCCCTCTGTGACCCAGAAGGATAAGGGCTTAGAAAATGTGTGTGTGTGTGTGTGTGTGTGTGTGTGTGCGCAAAGTGTTGAAGCTGAAAACTAACTAAATAAATATCGCTGAATAAAACAGAACACTGCAACTGGAAACTTACAAACGCATGAATTCTCTTCGTGCGTCCATGTGCCGGACACCCCGAAGATGACCACTCCATGCCTGTTAATTTAAGATTACAAAACACAACACTAACCATCAACACAGATTCTGTTATGAAGGAGTCCCTTTACTAGTGTAACTTCAACAACAAACTTCATAATTTATACAGACTTCACACAGCAGATTTTTTATGCTACTGTAAATTATTAGAAGAAACTGAGCAAACAGTATTTTGGCAAAGATCTTCCATGTTGGAAGTGACATGGGCCAGGACAGGTGTTATCTGAAATCTCTGGTTTGGCAAATTTCCTCGAAGTTGCAAGCAAATAATACTTTTCAAGGAAGACAGGAAAGCTCTGTGAATATTTCCTCTCACTAGGGTCTCTCTGGGTTCGAGTGGGACTGGAAGGGGGAGTTCAGAGTGTAAGAGTATATATACCAATATTTTACACACACACACACACACACACACACATATATATACACATATATACACATATACATACATACATACATACATACATGTACACACACACACACACACACACACATATATATATATATACGTATACATACATATATGTACACACACAGACACACACACAGACACACACACGCACAAAAACACTAAAGACCTGTACACTCAAGTTCCTCACTCACAGGACTACAGAAATTACATGAATAACTGGGTAATCTGCAGTAGTTAGTGGCAGATCATTTATAGCGATTATTTAATAACTTATAGTTGTTACTGAATAATTCATAGACGATACTGGATAATTCATAGTAGTTACTGAATAACTGAGCAGTTACATAATTATAGTTACATGATAATTTAGTAGTTACATAAAAATTTCAATCAATTACAGACTAATTTATAGTAATTTGCCATATAATTCATTGTAGTTTTATATATCATAACGGTTATGTAATAACTCATAGTAGTTACTGAATAATTCAGAGCAGTTACTGAATCATTCGCAGTAGTTGGCCTTCTACCGTCGGTTCATTGATTTTAATCTTGCAGATGGTACAGACGTGGGGAAAGACGGCGGGGTCGTCGTCGAGCTCCATTTCCAAACTGTCCCCCGTCTGACGCTCTCTCGATGACTTCCTATGCCTGGAGTCCCTCCTTCCTGCTGGACCCGACCGCTCTGTCCTCCGATAATTGTCGCCCTTCCCGTGATGCTCGTGGTCGTGGTTGGAGGCATGGCCTTCGGAGCGCCGCGACAAACTGGAGGAGGGCGGGCTTCCCCGTTTCTCTTTGCTTTTCTCAGGAGGCTCCTGATTGGCCCGTCTAGGCTCCTCCTCCGGTTGCTTGGGTGCAGTCTGTGCTTTGTCTGTGCAGTCCGCATCGGTGGTGGCGGTGGTGGTGGTGGCGGCAGCGGCAGCGTCTGGGGCGGTGGAGGAGGGTTGCTTTTCGGCCCGTTTGGCTTTGAGCTGCATGATGAGATATGGCAAAGTCTCTACACTGATTTCATTCTCGGGGATCTTGGCCAGCGCCTCCACGTCCTCCGGAGAGAGACCCAGAGCGGCGTACAGACTCTGGGCGTTCATGGCCGTCGCGGCATCACCAGCACCTCCCTCTGAAGACTCCATCATCAAACAGTGTCCAGAGGAGGCCAAAGTGGAGAGGAAATCCTCTCACAGCTGCTAATCTTGCAGAAAAGAAAAAAGAAAAAGTAGAATAAGTGATCAACAGTAAGAGCGAACAGAAATCCACCATCATGATACTCAAAGGCATTTTCCCAATATAGATCATGTTATTTAGTTTTTTCTGAATGGACAAAATGCATCAATGAGAACAAGACAAAATGAAAAACTATGAAGAAAATGTTTATTGGTACCATTTTAGAATTGGACTAACCTTCTAAAGGGTTTGGTTTATTAATGGTTAATAAATAAGTCATAAACACCTTAAAAATCATTAATACGCTACTACAACACCTAAATAAAGAGGGTAACAGTGACTTGCTGTAAGCCCACATTTATCTATAATATTAATTCTTTATATAGATCTTGCTTGTTAATGATCTTTTTTTGTCTTCTCCATCAGCCAGTATTCAGTTAGCTTCATCATATTTTCATTTTCATCACATATAACGGCTCCCTTTTGTCCTTTGTTTTTAATGTGTATTTGTAATTTTAAAGAGGTTAAAAACCTTATTAATGACCTCTAATGAACTACTTTACACCATTTAAACCCTTTGTAAGGTTGGCCTTAGTTTAATGCTGCAGTAGGTAAACTGTGTAAAAATAATCTGTAATATTTGCTAAAACTGTCACTAAGGCTGCGTTTACACAGCAGGTAAAAGTGGCCCAAATCCGATCCTTTTCCTCAAATGTGATACATATCCGATCTGCGGCAATGCGACTCTGTCTGAACAGCCAGATCGGAATTTATGCAACTTTTACGTCAGTCCAACTCGAAATTCGCCATAATTTCACGCTGCTGAAATTCATAAACAGTCAACCACTGAAACTTTATAATCGCTCCTGTGATGCTGGTGAAGACGAAACTGAAAGCTCCGGGAGCGACAGGCGTTCACTGGCCGTCATGATTGTTTAACTCTGGATGAGCCACGTGAAGCGTTGTTCTTTTGCACATGCAGGTCGGTTTAGGAGCTGATCTGCTCAGACTGATATCGCATACAGATCACATTTAAAAGATAATGTGAACAGCCAAACAAAAAAAATTGGATTTGGGCCACTTTTACCCGCTGTGTAAACATAGTCTATGTCCTGACAGTAGTACATGAGACAGACAATCTGTGGAAAAAAAACAAGCCTCTGGCTCAAACTAGAGCTCCTAATGCCATTCACAAGTATCCCCTACACCTGAATCAAAACAACCAATCAGAACCAGGAGGAGCGCCTGACGGAGTGTTAATCACTGCCCGTGCAGGCAGTAGCCCCTCCCTCGCGCATTGTGTCAGGAAACGCCAAAGCAATGTTGATAAACCACCAACAGCAAGTAAAATACTGCCCATTCCTCCTTTACCAACAACAGCATAGACGACAAAGACAAGTAAACAGAAAAAGACAAATAAAGGAAAGCAAGCTAAAGAATTAGACAGAGCCTGAGATAAAACGAGGGTAAAAAACAGAGTTGCTTTTCAGAGGTGGAGGGAGCTACGGGTCCTGAAAGGCTTCAAATCCAATGCCGAATTAGCCACATTTCTGCTTGATTTATGTTTTATTTGATTTTCGGAAAAAATTACCCCCAAAGCTAAGATGCTGTAATGGTTAGAGTAACACTCTATCATCGGTCTATCATTAGTCATAGCTAGTTTGCTTTCAATGCTATGGCTACTGGTTAGCGTTGTTTTATTTGAAAGTTGCCAAAAATATCTTTGGAAAGTGCCCAGGCAGTCGTACCGGTTTGGTGTTGGTCCTGATATTTATGTGTGCCTGTGCTCTCCCAGCTAAATGTTCTCATTAGTGCTTTACTGCCTATTTAGCACTATTGACAACTGTTTTTGTTAACAAACATAAGCTCTGAAATAAGTCTGAGCCACCTTCTCTGCGGGGAGGAGCTTTGGAGGTGGGGCTGGAGTGCAGCGGAGAGGGAGGGGGAGGGACCTAGAAGATGTAATCATTAAAATTTTCAAGCTAAAACAACTATTCTCAACCCAACCTATTGCAGCTTTAAAGTGGCGCTGCTTTTTCTGCAAAAGTAAACTTTTTAAGAAGAAACTGTGGACAACAGTAGACAAAAATAAATATAATAAGATGATGTCATAACAGGCTGCCACCCAATCAGCTACTTGTTACTATGCAGTTACTGTAGATGAGTCGGACCAATCAGATCCAACCAAACCTCCACGTGTTGTGACATCACAACCACAACTTACTGGCAGTCTGGCTCACTACATTCAGAGGTCAAGGCTCAAGCAGAAAAGGTGGAAATGCTGGTCTTCTCCAAAAAAAACAGGCCTGAACGTTCATTTACAGAAAATAATCGCAATTTAAATTTTAGTTGCAATATTAGACAGAAAAGTCGCGATTAGATATTTTTCCCTCATCGTTCAGCCCTAATTTACACTGGTTGTTGTTGTTGTTTAGAGACTCTATAATTAGTCTAAATCTGTACTTTTTGCAGATGTTCAGTGTTCAAAAAGTGCTGACTTTACCCATCATACTCAGAAAAGAGTACCGTACAGTGACGTAACATCACAATAAGTATTAAACATCGTCACATTGCCCACCTCTCACTAACAAACACTGTCCATTTATAGCTGCTGTTGAAAGCATGAAGGGAACAGCAAAGCTTTACTGACACACCTCCCTCTCCAAGCCAGAGTAGCTTTCTAACATTAACAGTTTTCTAATATTAGTCTCTAAGCACAAGTCTTCCACAGCAACAGTAAAGGTATTGGCTCTGCTCTACTACACATAACAGTTTGTCTTGCCCGTTTGACAGATGGCACAATTATCAAAGCTTAAATCCATGAGTCAAAAGGTAAACTTGATAATTAAGTAGAGCTGCATTTCACAGCCCTGTTTCCTCAGACAGCCCAGAAATGAGATACTGTACTGAGCAAAAGTTCTAGGCAGCCAAGAAATGTGTTTTAAAAACTATTTATCTCAGCAGTCTGGGTGTTTTTTCCAGTAAAAACATCACAACATTAGAATGAATATAAATAAACCTGAATACAGTAAAAACTTAACATATCAATTAGAGGAAAAGCACAGAGCCCTGCTGGTGACATCCCATATAAATGATAATAATGCGCGGCCACGCTGTATTAACGCACGAAAATGAGATTCTAATGCAAGGCCACGACTTTGTATGGCACGGGAACTACATAATTAAGTCGTGGGCACGATTTAGTGAAGGGTGGGAATGAGATCATGCCTTACTGAGGCTTTGCTCACACAGCAGGTAAAAGTGGCCCAAATCCGATCTTTTTTCTTCGTAAGTGACACAGATGTGTCATGTTTGTCAGTGTGTCTGCGGCAATGTGATTCAGTCTGAACAGCCAGATCGGAATTCATGCGACTTTTACGTCAGTCCAACTTGACATTCGGCATAATTTTGCGCTGCTGAGACTCAAACATTTAGGCTGATGTTTCTGTACCAAAAAATTAGAAGAGACTTATCACAACCGCTCCGAGTTCGAAGAGATTTCAAACGAAACGACTGAACGCAGCCGGAGGAGCCCGAGGCTGCAGTTTAAAGTTTAAAGAATCCGAGGACAGAAACCAAAGAAGTGGCTGTACCAAATATCGCGCCCTTTTTTACGGTGAGCTCAAACACACTGTGGGTGATGAGTCCAGCTGTCAACCACTGGAACTTTATAATGGCTCCTGTGATGCTGGCGAAGATGAAACTGAAAGCTCCGGGAGTGACTGGCGTTCGCTGGCCGTCATGTTTGTTTACCTCTGGACGAGCCACGTGAAGCACTGTTCTTTTGCGCATGCGGGTCGGTTTAGGAGCTGATTTGCTCAGACTAAAGTCGCATACAGATACAGAACAGCCAAACAAAAAAATCGGATTTGGTGAGAAAATCAGATTCGGCCCACTTTTACCTGCTGTGTAAACGTAGCCTAAGTCGTGGCCACACATTAGGGATCTCATTCCTACACGTTAATATGGTGTGGCCACCCATTAGGTCCGAAACATACTTTACGCAAGGATGCGAATGCAAACGCTTCGAGCTACGCAGACAGGGTTTGTATGCGTAGTTGCGTTGAAAAAATTGTCACGTCGCTTTTCATAATGCAACACATGCACAAGCTGCAACTGAACTTCACAGAAAGGGGTGCTATAATGACAGCCAAGCCTGACCAAGCAGTCTTGTACAGCCAGCGTGCTTTCTCAACTGCCACTGCAGAAGGGCAGTTGAGTTTCACGCAAAGACGGCCTATATAGTCATAAACATATCATACCTTATCAAATTTCCATTTCAAGAGAAGAGGTAAAGCAGCTCACTCTCCTCTACTGCCCACGTTTAGCTGTTGAGGCTGTTGGAATACAGTAGATCCCCTGTGATTTGTCCTCTATCGCCCCCTTCAGTATTGAGTGTTTGAACCACCACAGCAATGTAAGAACGAAAGAGTTTGTACAGTAGGACTGAGCATTTCCAGTGCGCTGGCCGTTCACCGTTTGCGTTCACGTCCTTACGTGAAGTATGTTTTGAGACTTCTCATTCATACAGGATGTCGTCAGCAGGGCTCAGCAGAAAACTATTTGGTTCTGGATTTCTCAATGCAGTTCAGACACTATGAATTGGAAGATATTGATCAGTGAGACCCAATGTTTTAGTTTGCTCTGATTGGACCATTTTGCTACTCTTAAAATTACACCAAAACTGAACCTTACACAGGAACAAGAAAGCACATTTTCAGAAAAGGAAACTGTTTTTTAAAAATCTAAAGCATCCAGTAAATAACATACACAGCAGTTAAAGAGGAATTCCATCAATTATTCAAAATTTCTGCATAATCAAATGAGTAAGAAGTAAACAAAGTTGTTCAGAGTGGTTTGGTGTGAAATGCTCCGTTCTAAAGAAATTTTCAGAGTCAGAATTGTTCACAGTGGTGGTGATAGGAACCAGACATCCACCTCTAAAGGCTCCCTCACAGAAAGTTATTACATGAAATGGTTTTGTGATGCGATTTTGGCCTAAAACCATATCTTTAAAAAGCAGAGGGGTACATGCAAGGCAAAACAGTCCCACTTACTTTATCGCTATTTAATATAAATAATATTTACACACATATGTAAAGAAATCTGAGTCAGTATGCCTATCCAGAATGCAGCACATCAAACCACTCTGAATGAGATTGTTTACATCTCAACCATTGTGAATTAAGCTGTAATTTGAAAAACGTGTGGAATTGGTGTTTAACCAACAGGTCCTGGACAGCATCAGTAAAGTGCACAAAATCTAATTTAAAAAATAAAAAACGCTTAGTAACAAGAATAAGGGCACTTTATAGGGCATTATATCATGGATCCGTATCTATTAAATATATTTAAAATATTGCCGTAACTGAAAAGCAAAAGATAAAATCTCATAATCTCAAAATCAGTATAGACAATATATCGCCCAACACTAGCTGCAAGTGTACCAGTAGGAAACATGCGCTGAAAGCAACAACACAAGCTGATGCCATTATAATCATCTCAAGCAGACACCTCTGATGTACAAAAAAAAGCTAAAAATGCTGTAGCGGAGGTGTTGCTTTTCATTTTGGTACATATTCTGCATTTCATCTGTGGTAATGTCATGCATACAATGCACTTCACCGTTTTCACAGTTATGACTGCATTTCAAAAGTACAGCCCAGTGGAAAACAATACAGTCGTGCCTTCTATATCAAGTCAATTCTGACACAAATTCAGCAATTAATTTTTTACATGCATTGTTTTTCAGTAAAGAGGTAAAGCCACATGAAAACAATGTATTAGAGTGTTTGTTTTTCACATACTCTGCATGACACTTGTGGAAAAGTAATGTAATGTGTTCATTCACATTTTTCCACTGTGGCGATTGCTTTTCAGGCTGAAACAAATTCCTCTCAATACACTGAGAGCAGAATGTAACGTAATTTTGCCAGAATGTAAAACAAACGAAAACAACAAATTTGAAATGCAATGCACACGACATAACTTTTACATAGTAACATGCAGAATATGTGCCAAAATGAAAAGCAAAACCTCCACTGCACTGTTTTCATGTCGCTTGACCTCTTTTTTGTACTTCAACTGTATCCGTCTCACTGAAATGCAACCAAAATAGTTAAATACTATGCACACACATAACTGCATTTCAACTGTAGCATGCAGAAAACATGCCAAAATCAGAGGTAAAAGACCCACTACATTGATTTAACGTTGTTTTACATACTGCGCAGCGGAAAGCAACACAGCCATGCCTTCAGTACATTTCAAGGTGGATGGGATTCAGTTCTGCATTTCATTTTTGAAATGCAAACTCTCATGCACTGTTTTTCAGTAAAGATGTGAAGAACAAGTAATAGGAGGTTTGTTTTTCATTTTTGATATGTTTTCTGCATGTCACTATGTAAAAGTAACGCCATGTGTGTATTGCATTTCACGTTTTTCCACTATAGTGACTGCCTTTCACTCTGGAAACCATTCCTCCCCATAGTCCTGAAAGCAGTAACCCAAGTTGATGCAGCCAAAACATTGAATCTACCTGGCGGGGCTGCTGTTGTCCAGATGTCAATATTATTTCCCAAACACTGCTGTGGAGCCCCGCCTTACAATTACAAACGTCTATACAGTCCATATTCACTCATAATCGGCATTAAAAGTGAGACTTTACTCTTGAACAGTAAGACTCAAGGCCATTCAGGTATTTCAGAGTTATCCAGCTGCGAGGCAACGTCTTTAGGCCCAATACAGCTAGCTTAGCAAGCCATAAGGTAAAAACAAGCGGTTAACACCGGGAAAATACTGTTTTAACAAAGCGTGCACGTCAGTTTTGCAAGCAAACAGCTCCGTATATTTGCAAAAGCCGCCGAAATCAAGTTAAGAAAAGTTACTCGCAGTTTCTTTGTGGTCTCCACTGTTAGCTGGCTGAGCTATTTAGCTAACCCCAGCTAAGCTAGCTGGCTAACTTTAGCAACACTGATGCAACTGCCCGCTCCACACGTCAAAAACAGCAAGCTAATCACTTCTAAATGATCGTTAAATGCATGAAAGACTGTGAACATGTTTTATTCAACACAGATACCCACATATAATCGACGAATCCCCCTTTTCGATGCAGGAAAGTATATCAACAGCACCCCCAAATCCTTACTTCGCCATTTTTTGCCACCAGTAGGCTGGACCACCTCGCAAAGATACATCTGATTGGATCTTAGGGGCGGGAGTGGGCGGGACCTCCTGCAAGAGAAGCATTTGATTGGACGGGCAGTGGGCGGGACCGCCGTGGCAAAACCTGTGATTGGCGATTCGGGATGTGTGTCTAGACGCCAGCGTTGAGAAAAAAGTATTGAGCTATTCCGGCTATTCGGCTATCAGACTGCACCTTCGAAGGGGAATTCCACCGACTTTTCCACATTTCTGAATAATTAAACGGTTAAAATATAAACAAAGTCATTCATTGTATGAAAAAAGGTTTAGAATATGCTGCCTTATGCCTGGTTGGTTGCGTCCAGGATCTCATACTACCACACTAAATGGTCAAAATAGAGCACTTCCATTAATACACACTTAAAATGTTCATTCAAAGGTTCTTTAGTAAAGACAATGGTTCTATTTAGCACCATCAATTCTATATAGAACCATTTCATGCTTAAATGGTTCTTTGCATGGGTGAAATGGATCTTCAGATGGATGGAGAATGTGTTGTATTGGATTTCATATAGGTCCTTTTAGAAAATGGTTCAATGTGGCACCGAAAAGGGTTCTACCATTGTGATAATGCCAAACTTGTAACAGTAGAAGAACCCTTTTTGGTGCTGTATAGAACCACTTTCAAAAAAGTTTATGTAGAACCACTTCAACATCCAAAGGACTATTTAAGCATGAAATGGTTCTATATCACACTCAAAAAAGATGGTTCTTTGAGGGTTCTTTTGTAAAAAACAATAGTTCCATATAGAACTATGAATCTTTTGCATGATTAAAGGGTTCTTTGCATTGTGAAAGAGTTCTTTAGACTGATGGAGAATGCACAGTGGAAGGTTATATATAGAATGTTTTTGAAAAGGGTTCTATATAACACCAAAAAGTGTTCTTCTATACACTCTTAAAAATGGTTCTTCAAGTTGTTTTTTTTAGTAAAGAAAATGGTTCTATATAGAACCATGAACACTCACAGAACCCTGTGTCTCATAGACGGTTCTATAAAGAACATTTTTGAAATTGGTTCTATACAGCACCTAAGAGGGTTCTTCTATTGTTACGATGTCAAGCTTCTAACAGTAGTAGAACTCTTTTTGGTGCTGTATGGAACCACTTTCAAAAAGGTTTTCTACTGAACCATTTTACCATGCATAGAACTATTTTTTTTTTATTTAAGCATGCAATGGTTCTGTATCACTCTTAAAAAAGATGGTTCTTCAAGGGTTCTTTAGTAAAGACACTGGTTCTATATACAACTAGGAGTCCTTTGCATGATTTAAGCGTTCTTTGCATTGTGAAAAGGTTCTTGAAACTGATGGAGAATGTGCTGTGGATGGTTCTACATGGAATGTTTTTGAAAAAGGTTCTATATAGCACCAAAAAGGGTTCTTCTATAGTTACAAGCTTGACATCATAACAATAGAAAAATACTTTTTGGGGCTATATAGAACATAATCAAAAAGCCCTATAAAGAACCATTTTCTCTACCTAAGAAGCCTTGAAGAACCATCATTTTAAGTGTGTAAGACATTCGTTGATATACCTTGTAAAGCAGGAGGAGGGCCAGAGTCTGACACAGTTTAATCACCTGAATCTGATAATTATTTGATGAATTGAATCAAGTGTGTTTAAGCAGAGAGGCCTCTCAACTGTGCTGGACTGTGTGTCGATGACCCTCTAGGAGGAGAACTGATGCCAATTCGTATGTGGTTTTGGATGCAGCCCTCGTTTTGGCCTAAATGCATAAGTATTTTTTTAAATACATTCGTGGCAAAGAGGTACATGCAGGGCGTCGTAAGGAAAGAGAAGACACGTGTAGGTTCACTGGTGGTTTTGGATAGTAAATAAAATGGCTATATTTGTGTTGTAGTCATGGTGACCCCTGGTTTCTATCACCACCACTGTAAAGACATCTGAACCATTTCACACCAAATCACTCTGAATTACTCTGTTTACATCTCAAACACTGAATTACACAGAAATTGTGGTAAATAGTGGTATTCCCCTTTAACAGAGCCCAATTTTTCATTTGATCACTCACTTGTTTTTTTAAATAGAAAAGCGTTCTGTGTAGATCATGAACGCTCTTCAGAATGTAGGCATACAAGTGTCAGAAACACGAGTGTAACAATACACATTTCTGGAATTCAAATTTCAATTCTGAGGTTAAGACTCAATTACATTTTTGATGTGTTATGTGTATAAAATGTCTTGATTCTGTGATAAAATGTCTGTAATCTGTGATCAGTCACCCATTACAGAACTGACTCTCTGTGTGTTTTTCCTTTCTTTCTTTCCTTTGCCGAGTTGAACAGCTGCCCATCCTGTGCGTCTGATGCTGCTGCCTCTTCTGCCTTGATTGGGTGCCACTGCTCGCCAGCCCTCTGGACCGGCTTGACCACCATTGAGCTTCTTGCTTTACAACGCCGTGCAAACCTCACCCTCACAATCCCGACCCCACTGATGTTGCTGTTGCATAAACTAAACAAATCAAATTAATCATTTGAACTAATCAATCATTTAAACTAATCAAATTAATCAATCACCCATTACAGAACTGACTCTCTGTGTGTTTTTCCTTTCTTTCTTTCCTTTGCCGAGTTGAACAGCTGCCCATCCGTCCGTCTGATGCTGCTGCCTCTTCTGCCTTGATTGGGTGCCACTGCTCGCCAGCCCTCTGGACCGGCTTGACCACCATCAAGCTCCATGCTGTACTACGCTGTGCAAACCTCACCCTCAAAACCTGACCCCACTGATGCTGATGCTGCTGCTGCTGCTTCTATATGAACTAAACTAATCAAATTAATCATTGCTCCACCTGTTTTCCCTGTTTTTGTACTAACAATGTTTACTATCCGGTGTCGACCAGAGGAGGATGGGTTCCCCTTCTGAGTACTGGTTCCTCTCAAGGTTTCTTCCTGTTTCTCTTAGGGAGTTTTTCCTTGCCACTGTCACCACTGGCTCGCTCATGGGAGCTTGGACCCGGATTTCTTTCTGTAATGCTGATTTCCTTGTAAAACTGCTTTGTGACAACACCTGTTGTAAAAAGCGCTATATAAATAAACTTTACTTACTTACTTACTAGATTCTGCAGAGCTCCAGTTATAGACTATGCGGTTTGGTTTCAACATGCCTGGAATTTATAAGCAATATAAAAAGTACAGGCATTTGAGCATAGGTGTGTCTACAGCATAGGCCATGCCCCTTCCCACCCACTTTACTCTGATAGGAAGCACCCAGATGCCTAGTTCTGGTCATTGACTTTGATGGTATATATCATTATTTTTCATTAAATGTATAATTACAACTTACATGGGTACCCTGTAAAAAACTGCTTAACTTTTATTCATAACTGCTTTGATTTTGAAAGTTTGTGTGAGGAAAAGTTTGACAAAAAATCTAATTTACTCCATTTTCCACCCTACATGCAGTCGATCGGCCAAGACGTGTCAACTTGCATGCACGAACACAACGCAGGCATATGGACAATGGATTACATTTAAGATTGTTGTTTCTGTTGTTGAACAATTACCTTTAGTTTAAAAAATGAGATTAACAGTTATTAATTAAAAATAAACAACAGAAATTGTGAATTTAATCTGTGGCGTCCTTATGTCTGATGTGCATGAATGTGAAGGGCAGTCTTTGGCTCAACGACCCTGTTGGTCAGCTACAGCAGCGGTCGACAACACGTGGCTCCGGAGCTGCATGCGGCTCTTTTACTGCCCTGTTGTGGCTCCACAGCAGAATTAGACTTTTAGGTAAAAATAAAATAATCCTCCTTTGCAGTAAAATAAAGCTCTGCTGATCGTTCAACACAGTTTAAACAATAAATGGTCTTAAACGCTGGAGTTAATGTAGAACTGCTAATTCACCCTTTAACCATGAAGGTTGGAGCGCAGACTGCTGGTTACCAGAGCAACACTCTGGCCTAGCTTGTAGCTAATGAAAAGGTAAAGAGAAAGATTTAAGATGAACATCGATAATTTGGAGACGAATGGACTTATTTGCATTTATAATCGCTCCAGCTGGTTTCCTGATACTTTTAATCTGCAACAAGAAACTGTCAAACACTAAAAAGTCACAAAGCTGAAGTTGCTTCTTCTTCACCAGCTTCCCGTCCAAATTTTCCCATTCTACCTTAAATGGTGCAGCAGTTACATTCTGGCGCCTCAGGCACCATTTAAAGTGGAATGGGAAAATCTGAACACGAAGCTGGCAAATGAGAAGCTGAATTCAGCCTTATAAAAAATTAAACGTTGAGAGACGTTTTACAAGAGAAGTTTCCTGCTCGGGATGTGAGAAAAGCGGCTATAGCTGGGCTAAAGCTTAAAGCAGAGCAAAGTAAGTCTGAGTTTTTGTTTATATTATATTTTTCAGCATATACTAGTACATTAGCACATACTGAGACATATTTACAGCCAAGATGGTAAAATAGAAAAATGTTGTGGCTCCCAAGGCGGTTTGATTTTTCTTCAAAGGACAAAATGTCTCTCCTTAGCATTTGGTTTGCCGACCCCGGAGCTTGAACACTGAAGTTTTGTTCTTTTTTTGTAGTTCAGTAAGTCATACTGTGTCCTAAACCACACTGACAAGCCACCTTAATGTGCCTGGATGCAGTTTGAGTGGGTTTTGAGAGAATTGAGAGGGATGTATTTACAGGGATTTGGGTGAGTATTGATTTCTAGTGTTTGTTAGCAATATTAGCCTAGTTGGCTTGGACACCAAACATCTTGGCTGATCGACTACACTGGGAGAAAGTGGAAAATAGTGATTGTGATTTTTCACCAAACCATTCCTTTAATCCTGAGGGCAAAAATTGAATCAATGTTGTTGTTATACGGTAAGAAAATGGTTGAAATTATGTATAAACATTATGTAACCACAAATAATCACAGAAACATATGTTCAAGTTTTATTATCATTCTAAAAAATGATAAATAAAATAAAACATCTGTGCCTGGCACGATTGCAAAAAATGTATACAAAAATTGTATTTTAATACTTGGTGACTATTACCAAGCATTGCTTCTATAATCTTTCCATTTTACATAATTGAAGTTGCTTATATAATCTTCCCCTTTAAAAATGATTAGTTTTACATGGCAAAACAGAGGATCAAATGATGGACAATATTTGCCCCTCAAACAATTCTTTTAAGCATGACTTTAACTATAAGTTATGTAACCAAAATACTGTTTTCTTCAACGACAACCATACAAAGAAACACGGCGGTCAAAAAGTAATTTTAAGCTTGACCACACTGAGATAACATCACTGCCAATTTAAATACTTTAACCATTGCTAAAATATAAATATATATTAATATATAGTATAACATTCATATAGTCATATGCAAAAGTTTGAACACACCTGGTCAAATGACATGCTGTTGTTGATGTTCTGAGTGTAAATAAGTGAACATATCCTTTACAGTGCAAACTTTTACATATGACTGTATACTAATGAAGGCCTTTTACTAATTTACAAAGGCCTCTTTTCCACAGCAGGGCCAAACTGTTCTGAGCACGGAGGGTAACCGTTCCAGTGGCACTTCCATACGGACACGGTTCAACACGGAACGCTTAAAAACTGCGCCACAGCATCCTGAAATACAATTTCAAACTTAAAAACAAACACTTTCAGTTCGCTCAAACAGAAACCAAATAAAATAAATGAAATCAGAGCACGATTTTAAATTCACCATTCAATAAACATCAATTTCTAAATGTTAAATGGTGCTGCTAACCAGGAGAGAGTAGCTGGTTAGCGTTAGCTTGGCTAGCGTGCTGCCAGATCTGCTCACAACAGAACAGGTTTGATTCTGACAAGCAAAAGCTTTAAGGACACACGTTTAGCTAGATGTTAATGGCTCAAATCTAAAGAAGCGAAGTTGATGTAAGAGGGACAGGAAGCCGAAATTAAACCTGTTCTCTGGTATCTGGAGCTGGAGCCTCCTGGCTAAGCTAATGCTAGCTGGCTCTTCTCTCCTAGCTAATTTAGCTAAAAAGATCCAGACACCCCAGTGCAGGTTTGTTTCGTCTAACTGCTCTCCTATCACAAGTATAGGCGATAAAAACTTATGACAGCGAGAGTGAAGTCGACTGATTGGCAGTGGAGTGACAGAAAGCCAAAATCAGGCCCGTTCTGTAGTACTTTAAGCTGTAGACAGCTAGGCTAAGCTAATGCAAGTGTACGGTGCCTCCCTCCAGTAGTACTCGCTGATCCGATGATCAAGCCGATGATCAAGACTTGTATCTGAGATCACAAATTCAAATGTCTGCAGTTGAAGTGACAGAAGGATAAAAATTATAATTGCTCTGTGGTGCTGGTCCTGCTGGGCGACGCCAATGCTAGTGTAGTTAGCCAGCTAACGTTACAGATGAAGCCCAACACAGTCCAGGCTGTTTCAGTAACAGATGCTTAAATACCACCTGTTTAAATGATAAAGAAGATGAGAGCACATGAGAGACTGGTGTTGGAGTGACAGAAGGAATGCTTGTAAAAGTTAGCCTGTTAGCAGTTAGCAACTCATTTGTGCAATTTTCTTCAGTATTTCCTAGTTCTAATTTAGTGGAACAACAGATGGAAAAAGAAACCATAACCAGTCTCGCGAGTCCAGACCAGCACGGAACGGCCCAGTACAGCCCTGAGAACCATTTGGCTTGACATTGGAAAAGAGGCCATTAAGCGGGTTTCCCAGAATGAGAATAAGCCCAGCCCTGGACTACACAGCATTCTGAATGGACTAGTCTTAATCCCGGTCTGGGAAACATTTCAGGTGTTCAGAATACAGATTCTCAATAATGCACAGATGCTGATCCAATATGAATCTTTACGTTTTCATTTCAGATCAAGCTATTAAGGCAGAGTCTGAGTCTGTTAGCCGCACCACTGGTTACAACTTGGTTTGACGCAGCGGTGGGAAGGAGCCGTCTTTGTTGGCCTTCTCTAGTTGAGCACCGACAGTTTTAACTTGGACACTGTGAGGTGTTTGTTCTCGTTTCTTCTGGACGCTGTGCCACACTCCGTAGGCAAAATAGATCAATAAGCCTGCAGGGAAAGAGAAAAAACAGCTTTCTGTGAACAAAGTTGTAATAGAAAGCAAACAGATGCTGGGGAAGCAGAGGTGGTCTTTGCATTAGGCCAGGGGTCAGAAACAAGCTGCTCTGTTGTGGCTCCACAGCAGAATTAGATTTTTAGGTAAAAATAAATGTTTTCTCCTTCGCAGTAAAATAAAGCTTTGCTGATCGTTCCAACACAGTTTTAACACTAAATGGTCTTAAACACTGGAGTTAATGTAGAACTGCTAGTTCACCCTTAACCCTGAAGGTTGACGCGCAGACTGCTGGTCACTCTCGCTTAGCTAGTAGCTAACAAAAAGGCAAAAAGAGAGATTAAGACGAACATTGAGAATTTGGAGACGAATAGACTTTTTTTATTTCCTTATATGTTTAATCTGCAACGAGAAACTGTCAAACACTAAAAAGTCGCAAAGCTGAAGTCAGTTTCTCGTTTGCCAGCTTCTTGTTTGAATTGTCCTGTTCCACCTTAAATGGTGCAGTCACACTCTGGCGCCTCAGGCACCATTTAAGGTGGAATGTAAAAATTTGAACTAGAAGCTGAAGAATGTGAAGTGACTTCAGCCTCGTAAAAAATTTAACATTGAGAGACATTTTACAAGAAACTGTTCTAATTTTAAAAAGTTTCCTGCTGGAGATGCGAGAAAAGTCTGTGTTTTTCATTTATATTATATTTTTAGCCTATACTAGGACATTAACACATACTGAGACATATTTACAGCCAAGATGGTAAAACAGACAGAAAATGTTGTGGCTCTCAAGGTGGATTAATTTTTGTTGAAAGGACAAAATGGCTCATCTTAACATTTGGCTTACGACCCCTGCACTAGACAAAGGCCAAGGGCCCCATGAAATTAAAATTAGACACACTGTACATGTTGATGTGAAATAACCTACTCCAAAATATATACATGTGGCAGGACGAAGTATTTGGATGCCTTTTATTATGATAGGTGCAATATTCCTTTGGAGGCTTTTATTGTGGTAGTCTTCCTATTTCCAATAGTTCTCCCCCTATTAATTGGTCACAGGTGTCTGAGTCCTTGAACAACATTTCTTTGTTCTTTGGTGCTGTTTGTTGTGGCCTGCTAAGACAGCAGTTGGATCTCTTGGCATTTCTGTTGGTGCTGTGGACAGCCTTGGCTGTGGTTTTAGTTCAATAGATGGTTGGATCTGACTGAAGTTTTGGTATCTGTTGCAGTCATTGAGTAGTGAGGTGTTACTCCTTTCCTCTTTATTCTGTAGGCCCTAATCTTATCCTACAAGAGGTAGGTTTGTGGTTTTGAATCTTCTTTAGTTTTATTGGTGCCTTTTGTAATTTTCATTGGCCTCCTGAAGCTGCAAAGATAAGGGATTTTGAGGGTTCGGAGCTGCTGTTTCCAACTGAATAAGGGAACTCCCATCGTAAGGGTAATCGTTAAATGAAAGTAATTTTTATTTTGTGTAAAATAATTTTGTAGTATGATTTTTCTTTTTGTCCAAAGACAGGGTCTCAAGTCATCCTGCTGTTTTTGCCTGTTTTTTTTTTTCTTTTTTTTTTCTTTTTTTCCATTTTCTATTGTTTTAAGGTTCTAAGTGTTTATTTTGAGGTTGTATACGGACTGCATAACTTTATCTAGTTGATAAAGTTGACTGCATAACTTTATCGACCAACACTTGAGTCTTCCTCTTGGTTAATGCTGGTTATAGTGTTTTTTTTTGTTTTTTTTTTAAATAAAGGAATAAACTTGATTCTACTCTTTTATAAGGTTATACCTTTCCACTTTTGATGTTTAAAGCAGGACAAATTGTGTTGTGGAAATTTTAAGCTTGAAGAAAGATATTTTATGTCCTTTGCTTTAATCAGTTTTTGTCTTTTTGAAAGGTATATTGGTGTTTTTATTTTGAGAGACACGTCCTTGTTTCATCTCATTTTATAAAAAATATATAAATAAAAAATCTGTGGTGCAAACCTATCTCAGAGCATTGCCTTGCACTCTTTTGGTCACATACATTTATTAAAAAAATAAAATTGAAATTGTAGTTTTTTTTTTTAATTCATTTTCATGCAGCTCCACCACCCGGACATGGTTATAATGGACTATTCCAAGTTATGTGATGACACAACTGTGTGAAGACAGACTGGTATAAAAAAGACACTTAAGCGGTAACCTACGCTCTTAAAGATGGTTCTTGAAAGTTTTTTAATAAAGGCGGTGGTTCTGTTTAGAACCTTGAGTTCTAGAACCATTTCATGCTGAACTGGTTTGTTGCATGGTGAAACTGTTCTTCAGGTTGATGGAGAATGTCCTGTATATGGTTTTATATAGCACCAAAAAGGGTTCTGCTACTGTTAGGAAGTCAAGCTTGTAACACTAGAAGAACCCTTTTGGTGCTATATAGAACTATTGTCAAAAAGGGTTTATATAGAACCACATCCACTCTTATGAAAAAAAAAAATGGCTCTTCAGGGCTTCTTTAGTAAGGAAAATTGTTCTATATACAACCATGAACACTCTAAGAGCCCTGTGCATGAATAAAGGCTACTTTGCATCATGAAACACTGATGGAGAATGTGTTGTCACTCTTTCCTGTGCAAACAGTTGCTTCACTTGGGATCCTCTTCTAATTTAGAAACGGTCATCTAGGAGGCCCCGTTCTTGTCTTTTGCCTGGATCCCCAGAATCACTAAATCCACCCTTGCTTTTGCATCAATGCTGAGTGCTAGTGTGCACTGTTTATTTGACAATAGCAGCAATCTTCATATTAGCAGTCACTTCATCCTGACAAGAAGCATTATGAACCAAAAATGTAGGAGTACCAGCTTACCTATTGCCATCCAAACTGCGTAGCGGATCCATGTATCTCCTCCCAGTTGGACCATGAGATAGACATTGACAAAAGTGCTAAGAATTGGGAGCACTGGCAGAAGAGGAACCTGCAAGCAAAAATTGCAGCTTTTAGTATGACTAGTTAGCACTGTAGAGCTACCTTTTGGATCATAACCTAGCCACTCTTTATAGATATTAAGCATGGGTGTCACTAGACCAGTTTTAGGGGGGCCTTTAGCCCTGCGTAAATGTTATCCAGCCCTCCACTTCCCAAGTAAATGCGCATTACTTGTCCAAATCATCTATAGTTCATTCACATTCGCGATGTAGTATAATAGCAGGGCGCAACATAGGGGGCGCTGCCTCTGCTGTGCTACCAGAGATTGACTAACATAACATTCGGTTAATCAGATCAGACCTCGTAAGATGTAAGCCAAACATATCAGACTTGGGGGAGGGCCTCTGGTTTTGTACTGCAAAGTTATCGGTAACCGAGCTGGATTTTGGCTAAAAGCTCACTAAAATAAACATTAGACCTTATTAAGAATCTATAATATGCAGAGTGAAACAGTAAGTACACTTTTAAAAAAGATGGTTCTTTAAGGGTTCTTTAGAGAAGAGACTGGTTCTAAAATGACCATGAACACTCAGGTAAACCTTTGCATTATTAAAGGGTTCTTTGTATCGTGAAAGCGTTCTTCAGAATGTGCTGTAGATGGCTCTACATAGCCTACCAATCTATGAGTGTATTTGTAAAACACCCCTCAACTTTTGAAATATAGAAATTTACAAGTTTGTCAATTTGTCATGGTACTAAGTTTGGATCATTCTTCATCTTTTAGATCTCAGTAAATATACCATGTAGATCTTTTTAAATCACTCATATTCTAAGATGGATTGTGATTTCACACAAAATGCATGAGAACATGCAGAGTCTCACCATAAAGGCAGCTTTGACGCTGCTCTGTGGCTGCCTCCAGATGATGATGACAGTGGTTAGCAAGAACAGCAGAGCTAGAGTGATGATGAGAATCATCCACCACTCCTTCACTAACTCTATTCCCTTGGTCAGAATCACGCTCAGAACCACTGCGAGTACAACTGAAAAACACAACAGCAAAATTTATCAAAGAGGTCCACCGGTGGTGGACAGCATGAAGATACACAAGTATCTTGTACAATCAGAAGTACAATCAAAGCACTCTGTAACTGATCAAATGGTAAGTTACTGTACACATACACTATATGTACAAAAGTATTGAGAAACCTACACATCACACCTACAGGAGCTTTTATGACATCCTATGTTAAATCCATAAACATTAATATGGAGTTGGTCCCCCTTTGCAGCTCTAAAGCCCAAAGGTGTTTGATGGGGTTGAGGTCAGGGCTCTGTGAGGACCAGTCAAGTTTTTCCACACCAAACTCACCCAGCCAGGCCTTTATGGAGCTTGTTTTGTGCACTGGGGCTCAGTCACGCTGGAACAGAAAAGGTTCTTCCCCAAACTGTTCCCATAAAGTTGGAAGCATACAGTTGTCCAAAATGTCTTGGTCTGCTGAAGCATTAAGATTTCCCTTCACTGGAACTAAGGGGTCTAGGCCAACCCCTGAAAAACAACCCCATAGCATCATCCCTCCTCCTTGGCACAATGCAGTCAGGCAGGTAACGTTCTCCTGGCATTCACCAAACCCAGACTCAACCATCAGACTGCCAGATAGATAAGCGTGATTCGTCACTGCACAGAATATGTTTCCACTGCTCCAGAGTCCAGTGGCGATGTGTTTAACACCACTCCATTCAATGCTCTGCATTGTGCTTGGTGCGTAAGGCTTGCATAATGCCAGAGGAGGTTTGGAACACTGCAGTTACTGAGTCAGCAGAGCATTGGACCCTTTAATGCACTGTACGCCTCAGCACTCGGCAGCCCGCTCTGTAACTTTCTGTGGTCTGACACTTCGTGGCTGAGTTGCTGTGGTTCCTAAACACTTCCACTTCTCAGTAATACCACTCACAGTTGATCGTGGAAAATGTGGGAAGAAATTTCACAAACTGACTTTTGCAATGGTGCAATGGTGGCATCCTATTACAGTACCACACTTGAATTCATTGAGCTCTTTAGAACGACCCATTCCTTCACAAATGTTTATAAAGACAGACTGCATGGCTAGGTGCTTCATTTTATACACTTGTTTCAATGGGACTGAATAAAACCCTGAATTCATTGATTAAGAGATGTTTCCCAATACTTTTGTCTATATAGTGCATGTAAAGTTATAAAATAAATAAGAAAATTTGGGACAAAAATGATTTAAACAAATTAAACAAATCAGCAAATGAACAAGACTTACTTGTGAAAATGGTCAGGTAGGACACAACCTTTGAGCTTGTCGGAGTGGGTGAAGAAGGTGGTCGTAGAAGATTCCACTTCTGCTTGTCATTCATTTCATCTGAATCTGTTTGGTATCTGCATGGACACAAAGTAGGACAGGGCTGTTGAATGTCCAGGTTGGGCCTTTTTCTTTGGTATTTGCAGTTTATTGAACTGCATTGCAACTTGAAAGTCAGTGATTCTGCATGTTTCAGACTGTACATTATAAACAGATGAAATCTCCTTGAACACTCGCCAAAATGAAAAATTTTGACCATCAGCTTAGTTTAGTCAAAAGTTCTTCTAACTCGCATCTTTTAGTACTGTGTATAAATTAGGTCCACAATACAGTTTAAGTTTAAAATCTGAACATTTGTAAGCTGAAATGTTTTGTTTGTATTTTTTTGATAATTTGAATGCATTTTAACAAGTCAGAAACACAGTCTCTGGTTGGTAGACAAGTTAGGAACACAGCCTCTGATTGGTGGACAAGCCACAAACACACCCTCTGATTAGTGGACAAGTCCTCTGACTGATAAATCAGTGTGATGAGCTACTTATCAATCTCAGCATTACTGAGCTCTTTTGAAGGTTAATGGAACTGAACAGACTCCTCAGTAGTGGACGTGTTCACGAGTGATAAGCTTAGTATTGGTGTTGTTCTGGACTCACGCATGCGTTTTGTTACATACATGCCATTAACTGAAAATCACAGCTTGTCAAATTATAGTCAAATTTACAAGGTCTTGTTTTAGGGGGGTCATAAATTGTTTGTTTAGTTCCTGAGACAGCAGTGGGATTATGAGAGTGGGAGTGGACTAATGCAGACATTGAGAGCCAAAATAATATTGAGAATTTTGTAACATCACCAAAATAAGTGAATTTTTTCTCTGAATTAAATAAAAGTTAGAACAGCAGAGTATTTCTGATGCGCCTTATCCAGATGTATTGTAATTTATTGTAAATGTATTTTGATTATCTTAGTTTTTTATGTATTGTAATGGAATATGTTACTTAATGCATTCAGGACCGTGTATTCATTATTCAGCCATCACTGCTTTTTTTAAAGTTCTACCCAACCCTGTGGGTATCATACCAAGAGAACAGTGATGGAAAAAATATGAAATCAATACAAAATCATGAATTTTGTCAAACTAATGAGGCTGATGGATGCAGTTCTGCACTACAGAACACAACAAATAACTTATTAAACGATAGGTGTCGGCTGGAATGCCCAGAGATTCATAACTTGCATGCCTTTCTAGATCAAGACTACGCTTTGTCAATGGTGTATCAGCATCTGCGTCGCAGTTTTAAGACTAAACTTAATTCATGCCTGAGAAAACTGGTAAAAAAAAACTGCGCTAAAATAAGAAATATAAACAGTATTTTATTTTACACAGAATATAATCATTTATATTATCCACACACAGGAGTGTGAGACCTACCTGAGGATGAGGATACAGATGGCTACCAGAGTGTAGGCAAACAAAGTGCCAATGGACATCATGTCCACCAGGGCCTTCAGGTCAAACACGAGGGCCATAATGGCTGGAAAACAGAACACAGTTTGTTCACTAAGGAAATACACATTCTGACTAAGTCAGCCTGTTTCATTAATCAAATTCAGGAGCTGCACACTTAAAATGATGGTTCTATATTAAAGAGGGTTCTACAGTAAAGAAGGTTCTATAGTAGCATGATTAAAGTGTTTTTTGCATCATGAAAGCGTTCTTCAGATTGATGGAGAATGTGCTGTAAATGGTTCTATATAGAACCTTTTTGAAAAGGGCTCATATTGTTACGATGTCAGGCTTGTTACAATAGAAGAACACTTTTTGGGTGCTATATAGAACCCTTTTCAAAAAGGTTCTATACAGAACCATTTTCTTTACTAAAGAACCCTTGAAGAACCATAATTTTAAGTGTGTGAATCAAGCTGAACACTGTGGTCTAATATATTATTTAATATTTAATATGTTGAGTATCGTCGCTGTTGGAACAAAACCTTATATTTCCAAAATGGAAACTTTACAGGAGAAGAAAAAATCATTCTTAACTTGTAATGAAAAGTTAATGTAACCAGGTAATTTTGGACTAATTATGTTGCTCCGTTCATCATGAAATGTGGACACAATGTAAAGAGTTTTCAGACTATGCAAAAAACTAAAAATGACAACAAAATGACGGAGATGAAGAGTGTTTGTGTGACAACTGCAATATGCTGAACAGTTGAGTGAGGTGTTTCAGGCGAGTTCCTCAGGTGTGTTACCTGCCACCACTCCCGAAGAGAGAGTGGCTATTACAGGACTTTGCCTTGAGCTGATGTTACTCAGCGGTTTGAAGAGCAGTCCATCTCTGGCCATGGCAAACAGGACACGGGGCATGGGGAACATCGAGCCCAACAGACTGCAACGAAAACAAACATGGCTCACATTAATCTGATTATTGATCAGTACATTGATTCTCGAATCTGTCAATATCTCAAAACTGGGGTGGCTTTCATTTCACTTCATGGAATGGAACAGAAGCATTAACCCCTTAAAATCCCAGGCTTACTACATACTAAGGCTTATTATTTTGTAACTACAGGGACTTCAATGCAAACTGGCAGAGCTATTCTTAGATTATAGAAGTGTATAATAAAACTTTGGGCCCTGGCCTTTTAAGAGGTTAATATTATTGTTATTTATAGTTATCATATTCATATATGTAGCAGCTCAAAGTGCTTTTCAATTAAAAATAAATTTAAAAAATGTCACGCATTCAGCAAACTTTGACATGGAGACGGACTCCATTTCCCAGAATCCTCAGGGAAGTCACGTGACCGAGCAACTTCCTTCCGACTCGGATGCAGACATGGACTCCATTGCCCACAATTCTAGGGGAGATCACATGACTCCTGACTCTCGCCCGTGCTCCAATCAGCGCTCAAACTCCCCAGAGTACTAACTGAGAACACCTGTGAACTTGATCATATGACTAGTTAGTCTCCTTTATAAGCCCGGGCTTGAGTTAGGTTCACTGCGAAGTATTGTATCGTTACGACCTACTGAGCGTTTGTTTTCTTACTGCCTGTATTCTGTTTTGCTGACCTACATTTTGTTCTTCTTGACTTAGTCTTTTGCCTGATCCCTTTGTACTGTTGCCTGATTTGGACTGACCCGTGTTTTGAACCTTACTGCCTGTTTTTGACCCTGACTTCAGCTCTGCCCTTTTTGCTTTGTTTGCTCGATTATATTAAAACTTGTCGTTTTTACATCCGCGAGCGTCTGTATTCTGTTGCCACATCACAAAAAAATAAAAACAAAATAATAAAAATAGGATTAAAATAGAAATAGAAAATATAGTTATAAGTATAAAATTAAGTAAACAAACTAGACCAAATGAGGTATGTTTTCAGATGTTTCCTAGAGGCGCAAACCATACTTGACTGCCTCATTGTAAAAGTTCCACAGTTGAGAAGCATAAAATCAGAAAAAAGGCCTCTCCACTCATTGAGCAGAAGGCAGGAAACACCCTGAACAGGTCGCCAGTCCATCACAGGGCAGACACACAGACATATAGATTCACACCTTTGGGCAATTTAGCATCTCCAGTTCATCTATCTACATGTCTTTGGACTGTGGGAGGAAACCAGAGCATACAGAGGAAATTCACACAGACACGAAGAGAACATGCAAACTCCACACAGAAAGAACCCTGATCGCCTGGCCAGGGGATTGAACTCTCCTTGCTGTGACAACACTAGACCACCGTGCCGCCCAGGACTGCATTACCCATAACAAAATTCTTTTTGAAGACTGTCATTACCCACCCTGTAAATCCAGACTAGTAAATGTTTAACATCTGCAGCACAAATAATAAATAATTAATAAATTTAATATTAAATAACATTTAATATTAAAAAATAAATAATAAATTTGATGCCCTCTGTATTTGAACAGACTGAGCAAATCAGACGGAGCACAACAGAGACAAAAATAAGCTCCCATAATGAATAATTAGGAAATAAACTATGGACATCTTTAAATCGTCACCCATTAAATGTTAAACCATCTGTTAAATGAGGTTTTAACCCTTAAACAGAGAGAGTCGGCTGTTTTCCTATTACTTCAGTAATGGTCCACTTATGACATGCCAGACTAGAACTAAAAGTATTGAGTAAATCAACCAAACATGCAGCGTAACTGTGCTGTGGCCATCTTCCTTCAACCACACTGTTGGGCCACAACATACATGCCAGAAATAGCCCTTAAACATACATTCAAGTCAAGTTCTGGACCACATGCCTAATATCTGCCCAGAAGTTGACCAAGTATGACCATGTATGAAAGCCAGAACCAGCTGTCTAGGTAAACTGAACAATAATAACTAAATGTTGAACAGTGCTAAGGAACGCAGTAATGCCAATTTTGCTAGTGTTAGCCTAGCATGCTAATAGAAACTTCACAGAACGGGTTAGATTCTGTCTTTGTGTCCCTCCAACACCGGCCACTTGTCTTCACTCGCTCAGATTTGAGTCTTTACTCTTAAAGCATGTGGGTGTCAAACCTATGTTGTGGTACATGATACTGTATTAGTCTGCATAGTCTGAACATGATTAGCATAGCTAACTGCTTAACACACAAAATACAAATCACCACTACGCATTTGACTCTTTAGCCCCAAAAGGTGCATAAATGAAGCCTCAGTGAGCCGAATCTGAACCTTTTGCTGTGGAGCTACTTTTTTGGCTACTGTTAGCCTCTGGCGCTAATAAGGACAGTGGTTTATAAAGCACGTTAAGCTACGGCTACCTGCCTTAATTCACACTATATTTGATAGTTTATTAGATACATGTGGAATATAAATACTACACACTGTTAACCATTTAAAGTCCCAGGAAGCAACAGAAAAATATCAAGATTTGTTGATACTAAACTTGAGTGTAATGTTAAACATCTAGCAAAGCTTAAATGAAAAATATAAGATAAAATACAGATTAAAAACGCTGATCAGACCTATCTGAGAATTGTGTGGGTGTGGCTAATGAGCAGCTTGATTGACAGTTTTTTCTTTGTCTAATGCTCCTATCCTGCTCCGCCCCAATACAGTACTAAAATCATTATCCAGCGTTTATGTGAGGGTAACTAGACATCACAGATGAACAGACGAGCAGATGGATGGACAGACAAAGCAATGTGTTAATGAAGGAATGAACTAACGAACAATGTTGGTGTGGAAAAACGAATGAACGGGCGACAGGCAGCTAAAGACAGGTTGTCTAGCTTGTTAGCTTTTGGTTATGCTGAATTAGCTGTAGCTTGCTAAGCTTCTCTGACTCTGAAGCTGTTCAGTGTGGGTGTGTCAAAAGACATCAGCCTTGTGATTGGTCAGGGGAATACAAACAGAGGCATTAGCCAAGATTAGGACTGGCCAGTTTACATCAAGAGGTGAAAAATGTGGAGAAAAACTATATCAATCATTTATTGGTCATTGGGACATTATTTAAAGGGTATGTTTATTGTTTGCCTGTTAGAACAAGATTAACCTACTCAGAAAGAAAACACAGATTTAGGTTGACTGTTTTTGAGTTCAGGGGGTCTTTAGATGCACTGTACCTTGTGGAGAGGGCACACAGAGACCCTACAGCAACGACGTACTTCGCCGGCTCCCAGCCCACGTAAGTGAAGGCCACTGGGAGAGGGCTCTGTACGCTCAGCTGGTAGTACGGCATCATAAGGGTGAGAGCGGCCGACACGCCAAAGTAAGCCAGGAAGCAAATGAGGAGAGACGCCACGATACCCACAGGGATGGACTTCTGGGGGTTCTGAACCTCCTCACCTTCAGGATGGAAAGAGATCCAACAAATTAGCATCTTAGCATAAATAGCATTGAAACAGAAGAGAGGTCCATTTCAATACTGCTTTAAACAGAGATGCTTTTGGGAAATCTGACCCAAAGTTAGGTCAGCAAATACATACACAAATGAATACAGTGAATTAAAGAAATATCTTCAACCAAAAAATGCTAACATTGATATCAAATGAAGGCAAGTTAACATTACACAAAGCATCTCTTGCTTTGTTTTTTGACTACAGACTTAAAATCTTCGAAGGTTCTTTAGTAAAGACAATGAACCATGAACACTCAAAGAACCCTTTGCATTATTAAAGGGTTCTTTGCACTGTGAAAGCGTTCCTCAGATTGATGGAGAGTGTGCTGTAAATGGTTCTATATAGAACCTTTTTGAAAAGAGTTCTATAAGGCACCAATAAGGGGGGCTTCTTTTATGACAAGCTTGTCATCATAAAGATAGAAGAACCCTTTTAGGTGCTATATAGAACTCTTTTTGAAAAGGTTCTATATAGAACCATATAAAGCACACTCTCCATCAATCTGAAGAACACTTCACAATGCAAAGAACCCTTCAATCATGCAAAATACTAAAGAACCCTTGAAGAACTATCATTTTTAGGTTCATTAGCCACACAGCAAGACTGGACTGAACTGAAAATGAACTTTGGGCATATTTAGGGGAAGGTTTTACCTTGAGGCCTGTTCCACACATACAGTGGTGTGCAAAATTTGCATAAATGGCGTTTTCTTGATTTTCTATGTAAAATCCTCTATATAGGACACACGTCTGCACATTTTAATGCACACTTATTGTTTATTTGCTGAATTTGATTCATTAAATGTGGCAAAATGATGGCACATTTTACATTTTATATATTTTACTTATATTTTAACAGCAAATATATAGAAATTGTGCAATAAAATTAAAAGAAAATGGCATGTTTAATGCCAGACCCTGTCAAGGATGTGTTAACTTATTTTCAGTTGGAAAATCAACTAAAAATGTCTTTTGACCGAGGTTTTCAAACTTTTGCATACAGCTGTTGGTGCTGAGGAATGGTGCAGCATGCAAGTATAAAAGACCTTTTTTTTCTAAATGAATAGTCAAATCGGTTAATTTGCTCAACAAATTATACTGTAAAAGGGCATGATGAACATAAATAATATATAAAAGAGCATGATACATTTGTTTACCCACAGCAGCTTTTGACTGGGAAAAAATTTCAAGCCTAGTAGATGTACCAGGAAATAAGTACGCAGCATGAAATGTTTATTGTTTTATTTGATAAGAGTCATGAATTGTAGAATTTGATTTTTTTTTGGAATGTTTTAGTAAGTTTCCGTTTCGTATTCATTAGTTTGTTCCACTATAAATTAGTTACATTTAGAGTGACTAAATGTGAGCAGGTTGGTAAGGACTTGACTGAGAAGGCAGATTTAGCGTGGCTTCATCGCTAAATTGGGGAAGTGGAAATAGTGGAAACATACAGTATTTCTCTCACAAATAGCATGCTGGCATCGTCCACTGAAAAAAAGACCTTGTGTAAAGAGATGAGTCCTCATTAGCATCCAGTGTGGTACCGGTTAGCTGTAGTTTTGGGTCATTTGAAGAGGCAGCCTTGATTACTCATCTGACATGAAAGCCACCAATTTCTCTTTGCTTTTTTTGAATGATAAAACATTTTAAATGTATTCCTACAGCTGCTGCTACATTTTTTGTGCTACTGATCGTTTTAGCCTCTTAACACTAGAGCTATCGCCTAAAAGTTCCATTTATAACTCTTGCAAATACTCAAATATCAAAGTTAGTCGGAGCGCAGATGAACATCCTCCTAACATGAGCATGTTCTGTGTCACTGTAACCTATTAGTCAGACACACCTGTGGTAGCAATGCAGTCAAATCCCACAAATGCATAGAAGCAGGTGGCGGCTCCAGCTATTGTTCCTTCAAATCCAAACGGGAAAAATCCTCCAGCTCCGTAGTTTCCTAGAACAGTGCTGTTTATGGCCGAGCCATTTCTGTGGGAAGATGAGAACACATGCTATGAATGAGTAAAAACACTACAAAGTCACACAGTTTTGAGTATTATTTGTTTTCTAAGACAATAAAGACGCTTACACGGGTACTGAGGCATTGATGATGTCCTCCTCAGTCAGCTGCCAGTTTCCGATATTACCTTTGATGAATCCAGAGATGATGACAAACAACAACACCACTATGTTTACCGCAGTGAAGATCTTGTTGACGATTGCTGATTCCTTCACTCCAAAAGCAAGGATACCTAAGGAATTCATATTAAAATACATGTACACATTAATGTATATAATTTTCGCATTAATAATAAGAACAACAATGTGTATGTGCATTGATTTTACCTGCTAAAAGCATAATAAGGGCAGCTGCAAAGAAGTCTGGGTAAGGGGCGAGTCCAGGTAAGTTCATGGCTGCGTGCTCGCTCAAATAATTAGCAATAACATTCCCGATTAGGTCATCAAAGGTGCCACTCCAGGCTCTGGCGACACTGGAAGTACCTGCATGATTGCAGTAAGTCATAAAATCATTCAGACTTATCAGCTATGGAGTTATTGTTACACTGATAATGTCTCTTATTACTGCATATTTATGGTGTATCATTTAGGTGTACATTAACATTTGTTAATGATTCAGCTTTGTCTCAGGAAACATCTGACTGAGCCTGAGCTTTGGTCACGGACTCATTCAGCTGAGCAAGAACTCAACTGAGAATTGCATCTAAGCAAATAATCACCTTCACTATTGGGGAGGAGAATAATGCATGATGTGATATGCACATGGCTATGTGTATATAAGAAAGCTGATATAATAAACACAGAGTGAGTCTAGTCCTGGGGTAAAAAGGATTTTTGCTATAACTTCATGTTGATGTTCCATTGTCGCTGCTTTGTATAAGCCCACCTTGACTTTGCCTTACATTTACCTTAATATCTATTATCTTAACATTGATATCACCGTAAGTTTTTCATAAGAAAGCCTAACACTCATTCTCACCATACACTTAAACCTAAACCTAACACTAAAACCTAATTCATATGACAGCAATTCAAGCATTTGTAAATAAGATATAAGGGAAATCTAATCCTTTGAACCCTTATAAATCTTTAAAGACTTACTATTCGGTAGCTACTATAAATGATTCAGTATCTACTATGAATTATTCAGTATCTACTATAAATTATTCAGTACTATAAATTATTCAGTACTATAAATTATTCAGTAGCTACTATGAATTATTCAGTATCTACTATGAATTATTCAATATCTACTATAAATTATTATCTACTATGAATTATTCACTATCTACTATGAATTATTCACTATATACTATAAATTATTGACTATCTACTATAAATTATTCAGCATCTACTATGAATTATTTAGTAACAACTATGAATTATTTAGTAACTACAATGAATTATTCGGTAACTACTATGAACTATTCAGTATCTAGTGTGAATTATTCAGTATCTACTATGAGTTACTGATTAACTATTGTGAAACTTGTATGTAAGGCATGTAGCTACACTCTTAAAACTAAAGAGTTCCTAAATGGTTCCTGGCATGGACGTACAGTTCTAAGAAAAAATCTTGGCATAGAACCTTTACTTTATGGGGGATATACAAAAATGGCTCTTGAAAGAACCATTAGAGAACCAAAAGTGGTTCTTTTAGGACATCCCTCCAAAAATGCTTTTAGCCTCCTTTATTTTTATGCATGTATGAGAGTGAGGAACTGAAGTGTTGACCACATTATGGTTTAAGGGGTCAATGTGTCTCCACAGTGTTTTCTCATGCTTGCCTATGATGTAGGAGAGCAGGAGGTTCCACCCTGTAATGAAAGCCCATATTTCCCCCACAGTGACGTAGCTGTAGAGATACGCCGAGCCTGTTTTGGGGACACGGGCACCGAACTCTGCGTAACACAGCCCTGCGAAGACGGAGGCCACGGCCGCGATGAAGAAGGAAACGATGATGCTGGGGCCGGCCACAGTTCGGGCCACTTCACCTGACAGGACATAGACACCAGCTCCGAGCGTACTGCCCACTCCCAGGGCTACCAGGTCCAGCGTGGTTAAACATCGCTTAAAGTCAGACTGTTCACCATCCGGCTCCAGAGGCTTCCGCCTAGACAGGCTCTTGACAAAGGACAGCACACTGCCAGAAGGCATCCTGGGAGTGGGAAAACGCAGAGGAGAGGCATGAATCAAATCATTCACAGCATCTACACAATACTTTATACTATCAGCAACATTTCACTGGTTCACTGGTAGTTTTAGATAGTAAATAAAATGTCTATATATGTGTTGTAGTCATGGCAACCCCTGGTTTCTATCACCACCACTGTAAAGAAATCTGAACCATTTCACACCAAACCACTCTGAATCTCTCTCGTTTTTGCTATCAATATAGACTTATGCTGAAATTGTAAATACATTTGGCAGAGTTCCCTTTTAAGAAGCAATTTCTAGACTAATCTAGGCTAAAAAGTATATATTTGCTGTCGTAGCAAAATGTCATATCTCCAAAATAGAAGAAGGAAGAAAAAAGGAACTCTTTATCTAGTGATGTTTTTTATTGATCTGTTCATTATGAAATGCCCTTGATTGTATTCTTACTTTATTTACTATACTGATGTTCTATTGTCTATTGATTATATCTTATTTATTTACCGGTTTCCTTTATTAAGTTGCCTTGTGCTAATTTATACTACCAATATAACTACACACACATACACATCACACCTACAGGAGCTTTTATGACATCCCATCCTAAACCTATAGGCATTAATATGGAGTTGTTCCCCCTTTGCTGCTCTAACAGCTTCCACTCTTCTGAGAAGTTTTCTACAAGATGTCGGAGAGGTCAGACACTGATGTTGGACGAGAGGGCCTGGCTCACAATCTCTGTTCTAGTTCATCCCAAAAATGTTTGATGGGGTTAAAGTCAGGGCTCTGTGTGGGCCAGTCAAGTTCAGCTCACCCAGCCAGGCCTTTATGGAGCTTGCTTTGTACACTGAGGCTCAGTCATACACACATTCAAGTGTACAATTGTCCAAAATGTCTTGGTCTGCTGAAGCATTAAGATTCCCCTTCACTGGAACTAAGGGGTCTAGGCCAACCCCTGAAAAACAACCCCGTATCATCATCCCTCCTCCACCAAACTTACAGTTGGCACAATGCAGTCAGACAGGTAACGTTCTCCTGCCATTCACCAAACCCAGACTCGTCCATCAGACCGCCAGATAGAGAAACATGATTCATCACTCTATAGAATGCATTTCCACTGCTCCAGAGTCCAGTGGTGACGTGCTTTACACCCCCTAAAGTTTGGCATTGTGCATTTTGATCTTAGGCTGCTCGCCCATGGAAACCCATTTTGTGAAGCTCCTAATGTGCAGTTCTTCTGCTGATGTTGCTTCCAGAGCCAATTTGGAACTCTTTAGTGAGTGATTCAACAGAGGATAGGCACTGTGTGTTTCAGCACTCTGTGAGTCTGCATGGTCTACCACTTCGTGGCTGAGCTGTTGTTGCTCCTAGATGCTTCCATTTCACAATAATAGCACTATCAGTTGTCCGGGGCAGATCTAGCAGGACAGAAATTTCACAAACTGACTTGTGGTAAAGGTGGCATCCTATGATAGTGCCATGTTTAAAGTCACTGAGCTCTTCAGTACGACCCATTCAACTGCCGGTGTTTGCCTTTGGAGACTGCATGGCTGTGTGCTTAATTTTATCCACCTGTTATCAATGGGTGTGGCTGAAACACCTAAACTCAATAATTAGGAGGAGTGTTTCAATACTTTTGTCCATATAGAATATAAATATAGGAAGAATATATAAATGGACTTATCATGCTTCTCCCCTTCTTCCCTCCTTTTTACATTCTTTCTTTCCTTCTTTTTCACTTTCTTTCTTTATTGAAATGAGCTGTTTGATATCACGATATGTCCATTCATACTTTCTCTCATTAGTTAATCATGTCAGTATTAGCATCATGTCTTAACATCATTAGCTAGAGACGCTGTGGGCAGATGTTGATTGGGTAGATCTCAGTTCTGCACCCAAATTAAAATCTTACATCTTAATGACTAACACTTTTCATCCCACTTGCTTGAGACTGTAAGTGTTTAATGGTTTAATTGTTATCTATTTATGATCTCTACGCAATCACTGGCACTCAGGATCAAGAGACTTTAGATTAGAAGGTCAAAGACTGCCATATCAGAGATTACACCGGATCCTCATCGTTCTGAAAGATTTCCAAATTAATGCACTAATGCTGAAGATAAAAAGCACTGTCATGTCGCTGTTTTCGGTAGAAAACCGTGTATCTTCATTTTTGTAATATTTCAGTTTTTGACATAATTTGAAAATACCTACTGTCCTTTATATTGTGTGTAAATTTCATGATGAATGGACCAAAAGAAACGGCTCAAAATGACTTGGGGGGAAAAGTCTGGTTCCATTGACTTACATTAAAAGTAAAGTAGGTTTTTTCCTTTTCCTGTAAGGTTACCATTTTGGAGATCAAGATTTTCTTCCAACAACATCGATAAGCAAAAGTCGCCCCTGGTCAAGTTATGTTTTATTGATTTTTAAGTGTAAATAAGTTACTCATCCTCTACAGAGAACACACTTCTGCACATTTTAATACAAAATTACAGTTTTTTTTCATTTAACATTTTTGGGAAAAAAATAAGACATAATAAAACATAAAGTGTGACCTGTTGTGGCACGTTTTGTGTTTTCTTCCCCCCAATATGTTGCAAATAAACAGTAATTTTGTATTAAAGTGTGCAGACACGTGCTCTCTGTAGAGGATGTGTTCACTAATTTACACTTAATAAATCAACAAAGCATGTTATGTGCGAAATGTATCTGGAAAAGGCTGTAGTTTTGTTATTATTAACTAATTATTATCACAGAGGAGCACTGTCATACTGTCGTTCCACACCTCATTCGAGCCAAATGTTCAAACTGGCTTTAAATCTCAATTTGCATGTTTGACAAAAACAATTACATGAAATTTTTATGTAACCGTGTAAGAATAATTACACTGAATGTAAATCAAACACCAGAAAAAGTGAATAAGCAGTGGGTTTACTTGATTCAAATATCTACATCATTTCTACATCAACACTATTGTTGGCAAAAGTGAGCAAACTGAAAGAGAATAACTGCTGATTTAACATGTTATTAATGCAGAACTGATGTATTTGAATCAGCTGAATTCAGTGCATCACTTCTTTCCAGTAAATTGTCCGATATAAATTGTCCAGCAGTCGTGAATCCTTATGTTTTAAGTCGTTGGCTTAAAAGAGCAAAAACAGATTTATCAAATAAGGAAAGAATTAAGGAGCCCATCTTATTAAACTAAGATTTCTTACCTGGACTGTTGGAGAGCAGATCAGGCCGTGTGTGAAGGTGTGGCAGCTGAGAGTGTGTGCCGTGTCCTGAGTCTTCTCGACCACAGTCCATATCGCAGGGCCCCTCCTGGCTGAGCTCACGTGTCTCAAACTTTCACGTGTCATTTTTGATGGATTCTGTTACATTTAGGAGAGCCGTGCGATTTCTGAGAAGAAAAAAAAAGAGAAAGCTTTCAGCCAGGTGTTTTGAACACATGCGTATCGGTCAGGAAGAGTCTGTGTGATTTAGCCGGCTTGGACTGCATGTACAGTCCACACAGAGTGGTCAGACGTCATGAGGCAGACTGACATTGTGTACTTAATCATGCAGGAATGACAGAGTATCTTAAAACACATGAACATCACAGTCACAATCATCACAGCATGATTAATATATCAGATCAGAATGGCAGAAAAGAAATATGCTGTAATACAGAACTTTATACATATTTATACACACACATATATATATATATATATATATATGTGTGTGTGTGTGTGTGTGTGTGTGTGTATATATATAACTCAACAATATAGAACTAAATATACACCCTCTTAAAAAAGATGGTTCTTCAAGAGTTCTGTAGTAAAGACACACTCAAAGATCTATTTGGATGCTTTAAGGGTTCTTTCCATCATGAAATTGTTCATCAGATTAATGGAGAATGTGCTGTAGAACCTTTATAGAACCTTTTTGAAAAGGGCTCTGTATAGCACATTTATTATAATATACACTGTATATTCTTTTAGTGTTCCTGGTTCTATATAGAACCATTTTCTTTACTAAAGAAATCTTGAAGAACCATTGTTTTAAGTGTGTATATAATTCAAGAAAACGTTCCATTACATACAGTACACTCTTAAAAATGATGGTTCTTCAACAGTTCTTTGGCAAAGACAATGATTCTAGGTAGATCCATGAACACTCAAAGAACCCTTTGCGTCTTTGCATCATGAGAGGGTTCTTCAGATTGATAGAAAATGTGCACATGGTTTTATATAGAAGCTTTTTGAAAAGGGTTTTATATAGCACCAAAAAACGTTCTTCTATTATTACAATGTCAAGCACGTGTAGAATAGAAGAACCCTTTTTGGTGTGACATAGAACCCTTTTCAAAAAAGATCTATATAAAATCATATACAACACATTCTCCATCAATCTGAAGAACCGTTTAAGCATGAAATGGTTCTATCTAGAACTCATGATTCTATAGAGAACCATTTCCTTTGCTAAACGGCTCTTGAAGAACCATCTTTTTTAAAAGTGTACATGTTTATTTGGCATGAACATAGAATATATAGTAATATAATAATGTTACAGTGAGTTACTGATGAAGAAATTTTAGAATGGACTACATTTACACTTTGGAACACATTAACAATTAACACATCACAACTAATTTCATTTTCTTAGGGGGCTACAGGGTGAGTATGTGGTCACATTCCAGGATCTCACCCCTGGAAGTGTGATCACACCACCAAGCAAGGAAAGAATGCCGAAGGTGAAGCAAAGGTGATCACTCAAAACCTCACGAAACCATGAAAACTCTACAGAGATGTCGCTTAAGCGCTGTACTTGCACACCAAACACACCAACTTAAAACACAATCTACAGAATTATAAATAATTAAAGAGTAATCGAAGCAGAAGTGAGTTACGCTCCTATATGAGGGATATCACTGACAAGGAGATGGAAGTCTAGGGGAGGTTCTGTTTATGTAGAGGGTTATTACATATGAACATGTGATTATATAATGTTTCTAGAGAAGAACCCCTATTCTATTTATAGATGCTGTTTATGATAAACTTAACAGAGAGCAGTGAACTCTTTACTCAGTTTTGTGGTGCTGCGTTTATTTTCACAGTCACAGGATAAGAGAGCTCAGCTGATAGACGGTTATTATTGATAAAGCAGTGATGCAGAGGTCTGATTAGATAGCAGTTACACTGAAAGATAAGGAGCAGAAAAAGTACAAGGCAGATGTTTCTAATGAAGTGGTTGACAAGTGGATATGTATGCTTGTACATATATATATATATATATATATATATATATATATATATATATATATATATATAGATACTGAATAGTTCATAGTGGATACTTTATAATTCATAGTAGATAACAAATAATTCATAGTAGATACTGAATAATTTACAGTAGATCCTGAATAAATCGTAGTGGATACTGAATAATTTATATTAGATACCAAATAATTCATAGTGGATACTGAAGAATTCATAGGAAATACAGAATAAGTCATAGTAGATAATGAATAATTTATAGTGGATACTGAATAATTCATAGTAGATACTGAATAAGTCATAGTACATATTGAATAATTCATAATAGGTGCTGAATAATTCATAGAGGATACTGAATAAATAATAGTAGAAATTGAATAATTCATAGTGAGTACTGAATACTTCGTAGTGGTTACTAAATAAATTCACAGTAGATACTGAATAATAGTCTAGAGTAGATAAGTATAACAATAAAAATAATAATAGACTAAGATTAATATAGATTAAGATTAATAACTGAATAATAAGCCTAGGATTTAAGAGGCTAAAAGGAAAACTCCTTGTTCTTCACTCACTTCTGTGATGCCAAATTTATTATCACAGTCTTAAGGCTAAACGAGTTCAGCTGATTAATCAGTTATTATTGATAAGGACTGTCTGATCATCAGTTTAGGAGGGAAATAAAGAGCAGACTGCCATCTTATGCTGACTCTGAATCTCTTATCACCTCTGCTGACTCCCTCTCTGGCAACCAGCATATAAACCCTATCAGCCTATAAGGAAACACATGCTGCCAAATGGAGAATACAGAACTCGCTTTTTTTTTTTTCATTTGTACACCAAAATGACTTTTTATTTCATGAGCACTTTATGACAATTAAAGACCAAAATAACTTGGAATAAAAGCTCAATATGTTAATGTTCAATACAGTTTATTAAAGAGCATTTTTTCCATCTCCTATAAAGTTACCATTTCAAAGATACAAGGTTTTTCTATTCCAGTAACAAAACACTGCCAGCCAGTGGCGCTTCTAAAGCTAGATTTGCTGCGAATGATGATCAAACTTTAGTTAAAAGGCTTTCTTAGCATTAACCAGTTGTTCATTAGATATAAAAGGCAATCATGAAGTCCAAGCACGCAGTGTGATAACCACGCCCTAATCAGATATCAGACGACACAGGATGAACACAGAGTCATTCTGTTCTGAACAGAGTGAGATTACGCTGCTTCAGAGAAGCTGAGAATTCAGCTGAGTTACTCTCATTAATCATTAGTTGTTAATCCATTTTAGTTGCAATAAGGAAGCTGAGTTGACTTTTTCACAGTCGCATAAAACTGCTTAACCCTTTTGTTGCCATATGAAGACAAGCAGAGAGCTAATAGCAGGTTTTACAGTGATCTGGCTGTGTGTTTGTGCTGTATTTCTGGGTTGTGGGATGTTAGAGCTGGTTTCTCTCACTCTGGCTAGTGATGGCAGGTTCCTCTGAGTGTTCTGGTGTGTGAATTATGTCGCTATTTTTAACCCCTTGTTTGTAATATGAAGGCTGAAAGCAGAGATGTAATATAACAGTAGCGAGTGGGGTTTGGGTAATTTTGGAGCTGGATTGCTGGCTGATGGACGGTCACAGGTGGATGAAATCATGCTGGTTTGTGAGGACAGAGTCTGATGAGTGATCTCATGTGTGAATCATGTCGCTGTTTTAGGCCAAAAAGCAGAGCAATAATAACAGGATTTTGGGTGATATTCGGAGCCAAATTACTCACTGATGCTGATGTCACAGCTCGATTACATCATGCTAGATAGGGGCGGGTTCGCTGAATGTCCTGATATGTGTATCATGTCTGTAGCTTAAACCGTTCTGATGTTATGAAGACTAGAATCTACCTATGGTTTTGCTTCGGGTCCTAAGAGTTTGCAACAGTTTGGCCAAATTAAATGTCCAGCTTTCCCTCTCGACTGCATGCAATCAGCCAAGACATGTTTGGTGTTCAAAGTTTGCTTCTTTGGAGCTATGAAGCTAATGTAGCTAACAAGTAGCATAGACGTTTATACCCCACCAATTAGCAAAGTGCTAAGTGCATGCCTACACACTTAAAACAGATGGTTCTTCAAGGGTTCTTTAGTAAAGATAATGGTTCTATATTAAGCAATGAATACTCAAGCAACCCTTTCCATGATTAAAAGGTTCTTTGCATGGTGAAATGGTTCTTAAGATTGATGGAAAATGTGCTGTATATAGAAACGTTTTGAAAAGGGTTCTGTTTAGCACCAAAAGGGTTCCTCTATTGTTACAAGCTTGACATCATAACAATAGAAGAACCCTTTTTGGTGCTGTAGAGAACCCTTTTCAAAACGTTTCTATATACAGCACATTTTCCATCAAGCTTAAGAACCACCTATATAGAACCATCTACAGCACAGTGATTTCCATCAATTTGAAGAACACGTTCACCATGCAAAGGACCTTTTAAACATGAAAAGGGTTGCTTGAGTGTTCATTGTTCTATACAGAACAATTTTCTGTACTAAAGAACCCTTGAAGAACCATCTTTTTTAAGTGTGTAGATGACATAAACTGTGTTGGGTTCTTAAAGAGACATTAAAGAGACAAATGTAAACCTTCACTACTTCTGTTGTAAACATGCCGACTTATCTCCTAAATTGGTGCCACAGTAGCACAAGACCAAGTCTTTCTGGCTTAAACCCTTAAAATCTCAGACTTATTACAGATTAAGGCTTATTATTCAGCAACTACAGGGGCTTTAATGCAAACTGGCTGAGCTATTCTTAAGTTATAGAAGAGTGTAGTACCATCTGGCCTGCTGGTGGCCTCCCTGGCCATTTAAAGGGTTAAAGACTAGAAAATCCCCTTTCTGATGATGTACTTCGAAGATGCAGTCAAAAAACATGAAACCAGTTTTCTCTCATTGGCATCATTTTTCAGTTTTTATCATAATTTGAAAATGCCTGTTGATCTTTACATTGTGTGTAAATTTCATGATGAACGGACCAAAAGAAATGGCCCAAAATTACTTCGAAAAAAGTCTGGTTCCATTGACTTACATTGTAAAAAAAAGTGGCTATAGCTGAGCTAAAGCTTAAAGCAGAGCAAAGTAAGTCTGCGTTTCCGTTTATATTATATTTTTAGCCTGTACTATCAGCACATACTGAGACATATTTACAGCAAAGATGGTAAAATGGACATAAAGTGTTGTGGCTCCCAAGGTGGTTTGATTTTTACTGAAAGGACAAAATGGCTCTTCTTAACATTTGGGTTGCTGACCTCTGGCCTACAGTCATCAATGTTGTTTTCCTTCCCAGTGTTAACTGCAAATCTCTAGTATAGGAGTGTTTATTGATTTGGGCTGAATCTGTAGATTTGGAATACTTGATGTGCCAAAAATAATATGAATGTGTGAAAAACAAATGAAAGGTTTGAAAGGATTAAGCATGTCTTGAGTGGTGAAAACAAGTACATTTTAGCGTCACTGTCAAAAGAAAACCATGAATTTATGTTTTTGTCGATTTTTTTTTTTCATTTTAACACATCAGCTGTCCTTTACATTGTGTGTGTTGTTTATGATGAATAGACCAATAGAAATTCCTCCAAAAAGGTAAAAGCATTTTTTGCCTTCTCTTGTAAAGTTACTATTTTGGAGATACTTTGGAGATATTTTGTTTTTCATTGGATAGCAACTATATATATATATATATATATATATATATATATATATATATATATATATATATATATATATGGAAAAATGTCTTTGGAGATACAAGGTTTTGTTCTGACAACAGCAAAATGCTTGAACGTCAGAGAAAGTCAGTTGAGTTGTTTGGTCAGACATGGAAATCACTTCATCAATGTTGGAATTTACCGTCTGTAACCACCGCAATAGCGGTTAATGGATAGTTTTTGATGTTTCTTTAGAAACACTGGATTCAGTTTCGGTACTACAGCATGCTTGTTCATTTTAATACAAATGTAACTACAATAAACACGTTTCCACAATTCTGACAAATCTCAATTTTGGCCATATGATTGGAGACCCCTTGGTAGCAGCCATCCTGTCTGGATCAGGTCCCCCAGAGCACCAAAATGTTGTGCTTAGTTTCTTTTTTAGTCATATCTTTATTAGAGAGTGCAGAGTGTGTTCTTGGATGAGCAGTAGAAGGCAATTATTTGCTGAATGAGACAAATCTAACGCTCAAAAAATGCAGACCGCAGAGCAAAGGTCAAACTGCTCATCGGATGAATGGGTGCCCTTTTTAATAATGCTTCTTAACCTCTTTCCACATAAGGGCCATTTCTCGGTGGTGAGCAGTTTTTCATGTGCTTTTTCTTACAAACATGTGGGGTGATCATTAGCTATGAAGCACTACCTACTATTATCACTCTTACAAGATGATACTGAATTGATTCATAAAACATCAGAATCAGAATTTAATAGGTTCTGTGTTTCTCCCCACTGTAAAATAAACTCAGGCGCACATGCGCACATTATAAAGTAGAACACTCTGGAGGAAAACAATGCAGGATCTTGTTTTTGCATGTTTGTGATTACAAATTGGTCATAAATTTCCTGTATATGAAATGAAAGGCCCAACATGATCGTACATAGAAGGGTCATTAAGTAATGGCAATGGCTCTGTTTAGAACCATGAGTTCTACCATATATGGAACCATATCATGCTTAAATGGTTCTTTGCATGGTGAAATTGTTCTTTGGATTGATGCAGAATGTGTTGTATATGGTTCTATATAAAACTTTTTTGAAAATGGTTCTATGTAGCACCATAAATGTTTCTGTTGTTGTTACGATGTCAAGCTTGTATACAATACAAAAAAAAAGTAATCAGTATGAATTATTTAGCAACCAGTATGAATTATTTGGTATCTAAAAAAAAACATTTTTTGGTGCTAAATAGAACATAATGGTTATAAATAGAACCATTATCTTTACTAAAGAACCCTTGAAGAACCATCTTTTTTTTAGAAGTGTATGTATGAGGTCAAGCACATAGCCATGCAATCTCAGTAGACAAACAATGGCAACAGAATGGATCATGATGAAGAGCTCAGTTACTTTAAATATGGCACTGTCTTAGAATGCCACCTCTGCCACAAGTCAGGTTGTGAAATTTCTGTCCTGCTAGATCTGCCCTGGACAACTGTAAGTGCTATTACTGTGAAATGCTTGGTGTAGTGTAGTTGGTAACCCCTCTGCCTTCTATGCTGTAGACTGGGGTTCAATCTCCCACCTGGCAAGCACCTTACACTATATCAATAAGAGTCCTTGGGCAAGACTCCTAACACTACCTTGGCCTACCTGTGTAAAATGATCAAATTGTAAGTCGCTCTGGATAAGAGCGTCTGCCAAATGCCATAAATGTAAAATGTAAATGTAAATGGAACATCTAGGAGCAAAAACAGCTCACAGATTTATGCATAAAAATCACCTATCCTCTGTCGCAGCATTTGACAGTATCGTGTGACTGGGGGAGTCCTAACTAGCAGGTGGAATTGCAGACGACTAAATTGGGGAGAAAAAAAATTAAAATAAAATAAAGAGTTCAAAACTGTCTCTGGAAGCAACATCAGCAAAAAAACTGTGTGTTGGGAGCTTCATGAAATGGGTTTCCATGGCTGAGCAGCTACACACAAGCCTAAGATCATTATGTGCAGTGCCAAGCATTGGCTGGAGTGGTGTGAACATGCCATCACTCTGAATTAATGGAAACATGTTCTCTGGAGTGATAAATCACTCTTCACTATCTGGCAGTCTGAAGGACAAATCTGGATTTGGCAGATACCAGGAGAACATTATCTACCAGAACGTACCAACAGTAAAGTTTGGTGGAGGAGGTATAATGAGCTGGGGCTGTTTTTCAGGGTTTGGACCCCTTAGTTCCAGTGAAGGGTGATGCTAATGCTGTAGTATACAAAGACATTTTACACAATTAGATGCTTTCAATTTTGTGTCAGAAATTTGGGGAAGGCCCTTTCCTGTTTCAGCATGACTGCACCTCTGTGCACAAAGCAAGCTCCATAAAGTCATGGTTTGATGAGTTTGGTGGGAAGGAACTCCAGTGGTCTGCACAGAGCTCTGACCTCAACTTTAGTGAACACCATTGGAATTAACTGCAATGTAGATTGTGAGCCAGGCCTTCTCATCCAACATCAGTGCCTGACCTTACAAATGTTCTTTTGACTCAATGGGCACAAATTCCCACATATATATTCCAAAATATTGTGGAAAGCTTCCCAGAAGAGTGGAGGCTGTCGTAGCCACAAAGGGAGGCAACTCCACATTAATGCCAATGGTTTTGGACTGGGATGTCCGACAATCTCATATAGATGTGAAGGTCAGGAGCCATAAAAAATACTTTTGGACACTTTAAATTCCAGGATTATCATTATTTAATGAATGATAAAATATGTCAACACGGTCATGAACATAACAGACACTGTTCACTGTCCTATCAGCATTCATATCACACTAGGGTGATCATTTGCAGAAAACAGGACTGATAGAAGTCCATAAATACGGCATATTTTCAGAGTGAATCATACTGCAAATAGTTCACATATGATGCAGCTGTTACATCGCTGTAAATGACTAAGCATAGGCAGCTAAAACAGCCTGACCTCATGACGTTCATGCACTTTGTGCTAGAAACTTGAAGGGAATAGAGCTCTAATATAACATCCACAGAGTCATAGAGTTAGCCTGGGGGAGATTAGCATCTTGGGTCATGGATGTTAGTGCTGATATGGTATATGGAGGTAAAGGGCAGGGTTAAATGATATAGCATGAAGTAAATATGAGGGAGTAGAACAGGGGTCTCCAAACAAGGACTTCAAACTGTAATCAGCAGATACAGGAGTAGTTAGCTTGACACAGATTAGTTTGAAGGCCAGGCTTAAAAGGGTTTTAAATGGTTTTAAATCTCCACTGGGTTTAAACTATAAAACAAATACAAAATTTCCCCCTTACTTCAGATGTAGCCGATCGGCCAAGGCATGTTTTGTGTCCGCTTAGTCTTGTACTGGAGGTACAAGGCTAATATAGCTTGGAAGTAAAGAAAGTTAATACTGCACCAATTAGCACTGTGCTAACTGCATGCGGAAATGATCACACACTTGCCTCAAACTGTGTCTCTAGACTTGATTAGCACTTCATTCTCAGCACTGCAGTAACACTGAAGTTGTGGTGGTGTGTTAGTGTGTGTTGTGCTGGTACAAGTGGATCAGACACAGCAGTGCTGCTGGAGTTTTTAAACACTGTGTCCACTCACTGTCCACTCTATTAGACATTCCTACCTTGTCAGTCCACCTTGTAGATGTAAACTCATCTGCTGCTGCACAGTTTGTGTTGGTCATCCTCTAGTCCTTCATCAGTGGTCACAGGACGCTGCCCACAGGACGCTGTTGGCTGGATATTTTTGGTTGGTGGACTATTCTCAGTCCAGCAGTGACACTGAGGTGTTTAAAGCTCCGGCAGCACTGCTGTGTCTGATCCACTCAGACCAGCACAACACACACTAACACACCACCACCATATCAGTGTTACTGCAGTGCTGAGAATGATCCACCACCCAAATAGTACCTGCTCTGTGAGGGTCCATGGGGGTCCTGACCACTGAAGAACAGGGTAAAAGGAGGCTAACAAAGTATGCAGAGAAACAGATGGACTACATTCTGTAACTGTAGAACTACAAAGTGCAAAGTGGAGCTGATAAAATGGACAATGAGCGTAGAAACAAGGAGGTGGTCATAATGTTATGCCTGATCGGTGTATAGCTGGAGTAGTGTTTGTATTCATGATCTGGTGGTCAGGACCCCCATGGACCCTCACAGAGCAGGTACTATTTGGGTGGTGGATCATTCTCAGCACTGCAGCAACACTGAAGTTGTGGTGGTGTGTTAGTGTGTGTTGTGCTGGTACAAGTGGATCAGACACAGCAGTGCTGCTGGAGTTTTAAACACCTCAGTGTCACTGCTGGACTGAATAGTCCACCAACCAAAAATATCCAGCCAACAGTGTCCAGTGGGCAGCGTCCTGTGGCCACTGATGAAGGACTAGAGGATGACCAACACAAACTGTGCAGCAGCAGATGAGTGATTTGAATTGGTAGAGTGATTGTGCTGGTGGGCCACAGTGGTGCTGTGGATTTAACTAATTTTAGCCAGCATTAAAGTGATACAGTCTCTGCTGAGGAAATGCATTTACACTGTCTGATATACTGACCTACCAGTCTGGCCAGTTTCATGGTGATGGGTGACTGAGTGGACATGTTTTTCTTTTGCATGGTCCTAGTGCCATTTCCCAAAGACTTTAGACAAGTTGCTACTCTTTTTTTCATCGTCAAAAAAGCCCAATTTCAAAATGACCCTCACCAATAGGTAGCTAGATTTATTTGACAATTATATAAAATACATATAAGACTGCATTCATACAGAGCCAGCCAAAGCCCATGGACTTATTTCCATTGTGGTCCTCTGAAAGATATCAAGACGTCAGATTATAACAGTCTGTAGTGAAGAACATCACAAGCGTCTTTAAAGGAATAGTTCATTAAAAAATGAGAATTAAACAATGAAGCCAAATGTATACCATTGGCCAAAACGTGTACATGTAAATATACTCGATTTTAGTTCTGTTTGCTTCTTTCATTCTGCACTCGAGCTACAAGGCTGATGTGGTAATGGATCAGTAATGGAGAAGTAATGGAAGTCTAAGGCATACACAATGTTTTGAGCAGCTCTATAATATTGGCCTCATAGCTACAGTGTAAAAATAAAGAAGCAAATTTTCTTCGTCAGCTACGCTTGGGGTGAGGCAAAAACTCTGTAAAGCTGAAACATTCTTGTTTTACAGTGCAACAAGCCAGACGCAGACTTCCTTACGGCTCTTTTTATCTACTTATAGATCATTTTTGCATGTCTAGCTTGCCTCACAAGCACCACCACCATTTCACACCTTTCTTTAACTTTAAGCCAGCCGTCACATATTGCCTCTTTTTGTAATGTGCTGTAGCACTAAATAGTCTGCTTAGATATCTGTACTTCCTGCAGTCACATCACGTCAGATCTGTATTGCTGTAAATACCCTGTCCGTTAATTTCCACATCTGAAATGTTAAACTTTTTAAAATACACACAAATCTGATCTTTCTTTTTTTTTTTTCAAATTGATTAAACCATGTGGCTAAAATGTGAGTTTTTATCATATTAAACTCAGTGGTCACATGGCAGTACTGATTTTAACATAATAGGCCTTATTTAAAACAATTGTATGCATCAAAGCTCAAATGGGTACTGAAATCAGAAAGAAAGAAAGAAAGAAAGAAAGAAAGAAAGAAAGAAAGAAAAATATCTTGTCATTGCTGAGAATGAAGCTGAAAAATGACTAATGAGTTGAGCAGCGTGAAACAGCGCCACCCTGTGGCAGGTTAAAGAAGTTACTAAGCTCCTAATTGGAAGTGGGGAGTAATTTTGTAGGTAAAAGCAGACAATTTTTTTTTAAAATAAACAATTTGTAAATAAAAGATTTCAGGGTAACGTTTTATGTCACTATAATAATTTATATAATTATAATAATTATAATAATTTATAATGTGTTTAATATGAACGGATTGAATTTACATCTCTAACGTCCTACTAACAGCTAATTACTACGTCTAATAATTACTTGGTTTAATAATTACTTATTTTAATCATTCGAAAAATGTGTTTGCCTCTAAAATGCACGAATAAGTGGTGAAACTGTGAAACGAGAGGAGCTGATTGTGAACCGCGGCGGGCTGGTGAGCTGATAAATTGAAATGGGGGAGGATTTTTCTAGAAGCTCCATTAACGAGCAGCTGCTGTGCTCCAGGTTCGACATGGCGGCCTGTGCTGTTCAGCTGGTGAGAAACTCGAGTTTCTGTCCTCACATTCAGCCTCAGCAGTAGCGAGTCCCGCTTCAGCAAACCCAGTTTCACTTCTGTTCCTGCTCTGTTCGAGACTGAACTTGTTTTCTTGTTCAAATTGTCCGTTCCACCTTAAATGCTGCGGTAGTTACGTTACTGCCGCACCGTTTAAGGTGGAACGGAAAGTTCCAGTAAGGCGCTAATTTCAGCTTCGACTGATAAACAAACCCAACTAAATTTGCTTCTCTCGGACAGATTGATAAACGGCCGAGGAAGAAGTTTGAGAAGAAGGAAGCGCCCATGGTGCCTGTAGTGAAGGAGCCACAGGCCAAACACCCCCTACAGAACCGGTTTGTTGGACAGAGCTTAGAGAAGCGCCTCCTTAATTACAGTGCTATCTAATATTCATGTTGTGGTCTGACTGGTTTGTGTGTTGAGAAACTGCACAAACTGGAAGACCATTATTTGTTTGGTATTGTGCTTGTTTAGTTCAGATTTTTTTGTTTGGGTGTTAATTTATCGATACAAATAATTGTTATTCATCAAGCTTATTAATATTATTATTATTATTATTATTATTATTATTATTATTACTATGGTTAATTGTAGTAAGAGTAGTTGTATTGTCATTGTTTCATGGTCTTGTAGTTTCTATTTTTATTTATTTTTTTATTTTTTTTTGTTACTCTTATTTAGGCTGTTTTATTTTTCTTTTTTGTGAAGCTCTTAGAGTTTAACTTTACAGTTGCAGCAATCTTGAATATTTATAGCCACTTCTGATATCTTTACTGCTGGATTGACTGACTGTATGTCCGTCCATCTGTCTCTTTCTATCTTTCTGACTATCCATCCATCTATCCATCTGTTTGTCTGTCCATCTGTCTATCTGACTATCCATCTGTCTGTCTATCTATCTTTCTGATTTATCTATCCATCTGTATGTCTATATGTCTGGGTGTCTGTCTGTCTATATATCCTTCCATCTGTCTGTCCATCTGTCCGTCTGTCAATTTGTCTATCTATCTATCTATCTATCTATCTATCTATCTATCTATCTATCCATCTATTTATCTATCTCTTTCCATCTGTCCTCCTCTCCATCTGTTTTTCTGCCTCTCTATCTATCTGTCTATTATGTCACTGTCCATCTATTTATCTGAGAATACATCTTTTTCCATCTTTCTGTCCATCCGTCTATTTATCCATCCGTCTGTCTATCTATCCTTCCTCCTTTCTTGCTTTTTAGCTCATTTTTTTAACATTTTATTTTTTTTTAAATACCTAAAGCTCATCGCTGTGGCACATTTCCAGCACTTCCTATTAATAGACCAAATGGTTATTTTCAGTTCTTAAACAATAAACGAGTTTAAATGCGAATCAAAGTGCGACTGGCTTTTTAACACAGTGATTCGTGTAGTTCTGCTGCAGCGTTTTGGTGCAGGTGTAGCCGCAGCAGATACAGCATGAGTGCCTTTACCTGCCTCGCCTTATTTACCTCATAAAGCTGCACCGCGGATCAAAGTTATAACTTAGACGACTGCTGAATGTGTGTTTGGAGCGGATGGCGGTCCAGGCTGGTTCAGGTCATGCTATATTAAATGTATTACTTGTTTTTGTGTTTAGGTGGGCCCTGTGGTTCTACAAGAATGATAAGAGCAAAATGTGGCAAGATAATCTTCGACTCATCACCAAGTTTGACACTGCTGAAGACTTCTGGGCGTAAGTAGAAACATCTGGAGTCGCAGAGTCTTAACAGTGCCGTAAAAACGACTGTAAAATAAAGTCCTAACATGTGTTTAACTTGGTCAAACCATTGGATAAAAACACAATAGCCACCCCAGGCTTATTTCCACTGAAAGATGACATCCATTGCCTGACGTCATGTTTTTAGCAAATGTGGGGTCTTCCTGAGCACCAGATGTGTCTATCAGTCGAAACAGACACATTAAAGGGAAATTCAGGGGTTGCGATGACAACACACATGTAGCCATTTTATTTACTATCAAACTGCCAGTGAACCTACACATGTCTTCTGAGTTTTATATGGCATGTTGATGGTGAAATAGTGATAAATCTAAAATAAGTTTTCTTTGGGGACTATTTTGCCTCACAACACCCTGCATGTATCACTCCATGAGTGAATTTAAAAATGTTGTAGTCCAAAATCTTCTCTAAACTGTCATAAAACAGTGTCTTAGACATCAGGCACTGAATTTATAACCATTTCATGTAGTAACTTTCTGTGAGGGAGCTTTTAAAGGTGGACGTCTGGTTCCTATCACCACCACTGTGAACAATTCTGACTCAGTAAGTTTCTCTACAACAGAGCGTTTCACACCAAACCACTCGGAATGGCTGTTCACATAGAAAAATCCATGGAATTCCCCTTTTAAACCATGACCTCTTCTAAGAGAGTCGGTGACTGAATGCTGTGTGCTGCCCCATATTGCAGTAAGTCTGCGGTGTCATTGATTGAGGAAGTGTGCCTCAGTGGTTGCTGAAGTCTTCATGGATGATCAGTCACTCTGATGTTCTGCTGGACTCCACAGAGGACAGAGTGAGAAGTTGGAGAAGTCAGAACTACTGCTGTCTTGAAGTTAATCAGCTTTTCAGGAGAATCAGTTCTTCAGTTTTTTTTTTTTCCTGGTTTGAGCTGATCATTAGTTTGGAAACCACCATGTTCTTAGATGAATAGAACTGAACTGAATCGCTGGATACTTGATGGTTGGCGTTTACATCACTGCTGTAAAGGAAAGTTTATCTGCACAGCAGACGAATGTCCACAGACTTCCAGTGAAGTCTTTTTATTTTAAAAGTTAAGGTTTTTTATTTTAATTTTCTACATAATTAAACGGTTAAGATATTAAAGTCTAAAAAGCTCAGTTCTAGAGAAACGTACAGAGTCAGAATTGTTCAAGGTGGTGCTGATAGGAACCGGACGTCCACCTCTGAAAGCTCCCTCACAGTTACATGAAATGGTTATGAATTCACTGCCTGATATCTGGGACTTTTTTTACCAACAAGTCTGAGAAAGTTTTGGCCTAAAACAAAGTTTTTAAATTTATTTTTATTAATCATTTCACAGTGGAGGGGTGCATGCAGGGTGTTGAAAGCTTACGTTTGCAGATGTTCCACTATTTTACAATCAATATTACACAAACTTATTTGCTAAAAATGTGGTCGGTCACTGGACCCCTGGTTCCCATCACCACCACTGTAAAGAAATCTTAGTCTCTACAATCAACTATATCATACCAACCCACCCTGAGTGACTCTGTTTACATCTCCATGTTCTCCTTTAATGTAACTCTTAAAGTATTTAGAATGAACACTGTGTGCCTGACGTGGTAGCAGTGAGAGGCTTTGTTTGTTGTTTTATTGGTCTAGCTGGCTTTTGAGTAGTTTATCGTTTCAACATCTGTTTTTGGATCAGTCAGAAGCTCCCCTTCTTCCCCTCTCTCTTCTAAATGTGTGGTTGCACCAGCTGACATTCTCTAAGCCAGGGTGTCAAACTCAACCTCTAAAAGGGCCATATTTATAAATAAATAAATAAAAAAATAATTTAAATCCGTGGGCCAGCTGTTTTTATTTTTACTTAACATTTTGCCATGACCTGAACTGACCATTGGTTATTCAAAATATGCCAACTACAACAGCAAAAAATAGGCACTGAATACTTGAACTATTAAATAATTTAAAATAAAAACTAATTGTTTTACATAAAAATAATTGACTATTTTAAAAAAAACTAAAAAATAAAACTGACTATATTAAAATAAATAAATTATATATTTTTTTATATATATTCTATATATAAATTTTATATATATATATATATATATATATATATATATATATATATATATAAAATTTATATTATATTATTAATAATAATAATAATAATTATATATATATATATTTTTTTTTAAGTTTGCTTGAACTGGACACCTGGCATCCTTTTTTTGTGATGCTGTCCCATAGATCCCTTAATTATAGTCCCTATTTTAACCAGTCAGAGTAGGGCTGGGCGATATGGCAGTATTTATCATATAGCATATATCATAGCAATAAATCACACTGCAATATGTCGGTGTGCTTTTCTGAGCTTATTGTAATAAATTTTCTCCAGTGTAATTAGATTTAGTGCATTTATTATGCAAAATGTTTAATACAAATCATTGCGTTCATAGTTTCTGATGGTATCTGAAGGCAGAAGTATACGATATTACATTTTTGCCATATTGCTTAGCTCCAGCAGAGTCCTCAGCCTTTTCTTTTTTTTTTTTCCCCCCCTACAGGTTGTACAACAACATTCAGCCAGCCAGCAAACTCTCATCAGGATGCGACTATTCTGTGTTCAAGGTGAAGGACTTCTTTCAGCCTGTTTTCTTTCATACCTCCACTGTTACCCAGCACGCTTAAGTGACTGCGTTAGCGGCAAGACGAGTCCACTTCACTTCACCGTGCTGTTAAATACATCAGTGTTGCTACTGAATCACTCACAGTGAAATTAGGTTTCATAGGATCACTTGTAGTGTGTGCATGTGGTGTCGTTGCTGTATTTAATTTATATTTTTTTGCTCTTGTGTTGCTTTTGCTTGCACAAAGACCTCAGTATGTTCCTTCAGGTGGAGTTATGGCCGCGTGAATTGGCTGGAATTGACGGTTCAGATGTGGTGCCACCTGTAGTGAAGCTGCATTGTGACACTGTCGTTTAGATTATCTGTGTTTACACACTTTAAAATGTCTAAAGGAAGGATGGTCTCATTTCCAGCCAAAACAGCCATTAAGTTATTCATTTTGTTTCAGCGTTGAGGAGAAAAAAATGCAGAAAACAAAAATATTTAACAGAATATTATTACACAAAAGCCTCAACAAACAAATACAATATTGAGTTTTTTCAGTACATAGTGTGTCACTCTTCACCTTTATTCCAGCTTCCATTCTTTTCAGGAGACTCACTTTCAGTTTCTCTAAGAAATCTGCAGACACACCTCCAAAGTTCAGTCTTAGAAGCTGGTTGATCATTTTCTGAAGTAATCAAACCCATTCAGTGGTGTTGAGGTCTGGACTCTGGGGTGGTCAGTCCATTGTTCAGCTTCTTTGTTTGTGTCTCCTTTTCTCAGTGAGGTTCTTCTTGACAGCTACACATCCTTTCAGACCCACAGCGCTGAGTCGTCTTCTCACAGTGGAAGGATGGACAGAAACACCTGTGGATGTTTTCAGATCTGAAGCAGCTTGATTTTCTCCTCTCTCTCAAAGATGAAAGCTTTAAGTGCTTTTTATCTGATGGGGATAGTTTTGGTGTCTAACATGTCTTTCAGGTGGTTGTTAGGAGCCCCATTTTCTCTGTAGATTTTGATTTGCTTTTGTTTTTGTTTTTTTTAACTTGTTTCAGAAACCCTATATAAATAAAAAATAATGCGTGGCCATGACTTAGTAAGGTGTGGAAAAGGGAGAATTAAACCTTGACCACAGCTTAATAAGGCTTGATATAAGTTAGACTTAGAAAGGCGTGGTAACGAGATTTAAGCTGTAATTAAGCTGTAGTCGAGGCTTAAATATATCATTCCCACACTTTACTAAGTCGTGGCCATGCAATGTTTGTTTATATGGGATATCATCCGCAGGACTCTGTAAACTCCTGTTTTTCCACTTACTTTCCCTTAACTTTCTCCTTCCTAATGCAAGGAATACTATATCTAATTTATTGGATATTATATCTAATCTCCTCACAAAATGAATAGCTTGTTCTTAATGGCGCTTTTGAATAGAAATGAAATGAATGAAGTGGTCGAACTCTGTTTCTCTGTATTTAAACATGCAGGATGGTATTGAGCCCATGTGGGAGGACAGGAGCAATAAGTGCGGTGGCCGCTGGCTAATCACTCTCTCCAAACAGCAGAGACACTCTGAGCTGGACCGCTTCTGGCTGGAAACGGTGTGAGAATATATACACATGCTGCAAACTGGGGTTCAGATTAAGGCTGCATGATATAGATAAAGTATGAGAGTATATGTAACATTTTTATTATTGTCATTGCATAACCCTGCGATATATTAAAATTGGTGAGTCAGTAAAGTGATTATTTAACAATATTAACCAAAATAATTCACTTTTATAACTTACAAAAATATTTTGTTGGATTACATAAACATCAGAATACACACTGACGCCCGTCTAGAACTGTGATTGGTCAGGATGCTCAGAGCACACATTATGATTGGTTAGAGGCTTATTTGCACATTGCAGCCTTTTTTTGATGTCAGTATTTAATCAGCCCATAGTGGAGCCTGTTTCAGTGCTTAATTTGGATTTGTTTAGGTTTGTGATCAGGAAATTGTCCCTGATTGTGATCTTTTATAAAAAAGGTTTGGATGTATTAAAGATTAGAGACAGTCATATGCAAAAGTTTGGAGTGAAATGCTTTGTTGATTTAAGTGGAAATAAGTGAACATGCTCCACTTAAATATGGAATTTATCTTTACACTGTAGTGCACAATTTATATTTATTTCCTTAACATATTATGAAAAAAATACAATATAAAATGTGCCATAACCTTTGCAGTGGCCACACTCCCCCCAGTATGTTAAATTCAGTAAATAAACAGTAATTGTGCCTTAAAATGTGCAGAAGTGTGTTCTCTGTAGAGGACGAATTCTCTTATTTACTCTCAAACGCAACGCAACGCAATTTGACCAGGGTGCTCAAACTCAAACTTGCACACAATTATACCCTTAAAGCACTGTTGCCTTAAGTTCAGATGTGACCCTGTATGCTCGCTGTTATACCAGAGATTTCAGACGTTAGCTGCATGCTGTGAGTGGATGTTTGGGTTAAGCTGGCTGTCTGTGCTGCAGCTGCTGTGTCTCATTGGCGAGGGCTTCGGCTCCTACAGTAGGGACGTCTGCGGAGCGGTCATCAACGTCCGTGCCAAGGGGGACAAAATCGCCATCTGGACCACCAACACTGAGAACGCTGAGGCTGTAACTTACATTGGGTGAGTGGGCGTCAGATTTAAGCATATGTGTGTGAAGTTAATTAATTGAAAAATGAGTATCTTTTTCACGTAACCATTGGTCTCATGTAAACATTTAGTTTCATAATGTAGTATTTGTTTTCCAGTCTGTACAGTAAGTATGTAGTAACTAAGCTGCAAATACCACCTGCTTTTAATTAATTTTTTTTGTGATGTCACAAAAAAACAGCATGTTTACATGTACACTCTTAAAAAATAAAGCACTGCTTATTTAGCCTACAGCAGTTTAGCCCCACAGGGTTCACCATGATGATAAAAGGAGTTTTATAGTGTGGACTGCTTTTTGAGTAACAGTACAGAGCAGCCAATCAGAATAGAGCTTATATACATAAATAGGCCTTAAAGGTGCAGTAATAACATGGTTTAAACCTAAGGGATGCAAGGAGGATGGATAATGGTCATGTAAAAATTACCAGCTGTACAGTTGTGTGCAGAAGTTTGAACACCCATCTGCAGAGAACACGGTTAACACTAACAGCAGGCCATGTAGGAGGAGAACAGAGTGAAGGACACAGCACCTCCACACTTTTATTACCCGTGAGTTCATTCCAACACCACCTGTAATATAAAGGTGTAGGGAGTGTTCAGTGTGAAGGCACTGAAAATGTTGTTTTATGTTCTTCACAGAAAATGAGGCCAAGAAATCTGAGGTTGAAATAATATCACAATTTTTTTTTCTTTTGGTTAACATTGAAAATGGGTCCTACAGACCCCAACAACACGAGTTAAATGATATTTTCTGCACATTTTAGTGTGCAGTTTCTGTGTGTATAAAAAAATGATATGGGGGGTGCTGTTTGTGGGTTTTTGTCATTTTAATCAAATTCACTGTAAGCACTCAATCAAAAGTGAAGTGAAACATAAGTTTATGATTTGTGTCCCTACTGGACTTGTGAATTTGGATGATTGGAGTCCAGATGTGGCCAGTTGACCGTCCAGTCTGCTGTAAACAGTAATGATCATGGAAAAGGGATTTGTGCCTAGCAACCTAATGAAGCTAATTACCCATCACACCAAATAGCGTAGCATGTTTGGTGCAGCACAGCGCTGCCTGGATATCCTGCAGTGAGAGTGATGGTGTCAGACTGCAGCAGGCAGCATTGAAACAGTGTAGGAAATGCAGTAAACACAGCGAATACCTGCGGCTGAACTAACGGCAGGCTGAGCTTTTCTGCTCCATAGAAAAGATGGGTGATTATGCGTTTATAGGCTTCTAATGCGAATGGAGCCGTCAGGATTATTTGACTGAACTCTACACTCTTAAAGATGGTTCTCCAAGGGTAAAGATAATGGTTCTATATAGAACCATGAACACTTAAAGAACCCTTTGCATGATTAAAGGGTTCTGTGCATTGTAAAATGGCTTTTCAGATTCATTTCAGAAATGTGCATGGATGTGCTATAGATGGGTCTGTATAGAGCCTTACTGAAAAGAGTTCACTATGGCACCAAAAGTTTGACATCATAACAATAGAAAAACCCTTTTGGGTGCTGTATAGAACCATTTATAGCATGTTGTCCATCAATCTTAAGAACGCTGTCACAATGCAAAGAACCCTTTAATCTTGCAAAGGGTTCTTTTTTGCTCATGGTTCTATATAAAACCATTTTCTTTACCCTTGAAGAACCATATTTAAGAGTGCATGATTTAAAGGGTTATATGCATTATGGAAAGGTTGCACTGCCTTTTTAATATGATGGGATTTATATACACATCACTGCTGATTGGGTAACACCTGACACGCCCATCAAATCAGAGAAGCCTACTGTAAAGCCAGTCACACACCGTATGTACAATGTTTTGAGACTGAACGTGCCCCAGGTCTTCAGGTGGTTGTTAGGAGTCCTATTTTCTCTGTAGCTTTTGCCAGTTTTTGAAACTCCACTTACTTTTCTTTGACTTTCTCCTTCTGTGTGCAAGTGGAATATTTTATCTCTTGTACAAATTCTCCTCAGGAAGATCTCCTGAAAATGTAATAACTTTTTGTTATTAGCAGTAGGTTTTTCTGATAATGCAGGGTGATTCAATTTGATTTCAAAATGCTTTATTTCACCTGTAAATGATTACAGAACAATGCAGTAAATTGTAAATGGTTTAAGTGAGCATAAAGCTTATGTAATTTTAAGTGCTCAGTATGAACCTCCTCCAGCTGTACAGACAACATCAAAGCCATAGTCAAATTCATCCCATACTGGATTGAGCGTGTCGGGTGTCACTGTTCTCACGGCTCTTTCAGTGCGATTTCGGAGATCATCCAGTGTTGTGGAACCAACGCTGAACGCTCTGAGCTGTTTGAGGTTCACTGCCGCTGAAAATCATGTTGCACAGTTATGACAGATTCACTCTTATTGAAGTGGAGAACGCAGAACGCTTTCTGCTCAGGGGTCGCATCTCCCCGCAGACTGAGGGCAGCCATCTTCTGGTGACAGTCAGAAACTCTATGACCCCCTCTTTCAATTGGCATGTGATTGGTTCCTAGGCACCTCACGGTTATAAACAATATGGCGCTTTGAAATCAGATGCATCTTTTTAAATTATCCTGTAATGCAATAATGAATATACAGACTGAAAACTTACTACCATAAATTGTGATTTAAAAAAAAATAGAAAATATCAAACACAGACTGTTTTAAAAAAAACCCTAATGAAAAAGAATAACAAATACTTAATTTAAATAAAATTGATTTTCAACAATCATTCAGTCTAAAGTACCTTTTAGACATTACAACTCTGTCTGTAAATGTAGCCCAGTTAGTTCTAAGGAGGACAACTTCTTGTAAACATATTCAAAAAAGGGTCTCTTTCTGAAATCTGTAAAGGAATTTTTATTATGCATCTAATATTCTCCAGTTTCACAACACAGTGGACGTCTTTAATCCGCAATATCTGAGATGGAGGTTTAGGAGATTTCCATTTAATCAGTGTTAATCACTTTGCAAGGAGAGTGACAAAAGATACAAAATCAGCTTCCGAAGACGAAAGGAACGCTTATGGGGGGATCGCACCAAACAAGGCAGTCATGGCGTTGGGCTCAGTGGGTTTTCCTATAGTATCTGTTAATGATCTGAATATTTCTGTCCAATATGAATACAGAGAGGGGCAGAACCAAAATGCATGCACATGGGTGAAATGGCTGTTTTGACTGGAAAGTGTATAATTGGACAGTTACAGCGGTCTCACATCCCTGCAAACTCTGTTTTATGACGTCTTTTTTAAAGGCTTCCTTCTAAAATCTAAGTGTGACTTATTGTTCACTTAGGTTGGCTTTGTTTTATGATTAAGCATCAGAATAATGAGTAGATTATTCAATTACTAATACAGGGTGATTCAAAAAGATTCATCTGATTTTAAAGCATCATAGTTGTTTTACAACCATGAGGCGCCTAGGAACAAATCACATACCAATTGAAAGAGGCGGTTATAGAATTTCTGACTGGCTCCATTCAGTCTGAGAGGAGATGAGACCCCTGAGCAGAAAGTGTTTTGCGTTCTTCACTTCAATAAGAGTGAATCCGTCATAACTGCGCAACGTGATTTTCGTGGGCAGTGAACTCCAACAGCTCAGAGCACTCGTCGTTGGTTCCACAACACTGGATGATCTCTGAAATCGCACTGAAAGAGCTGTGAGTGCAGTGACACCCGACATGCTCAATCCAGTATGGGATGAATTTGACTATGGAGTTGATGTTGTCTGTACAGCGGGAGGAGGTTCATATTGAGCACTTGTAAAATTACATAAGCTTTATGTTCAGTTAAACCATTTACAGTTTAATGCATTGTTCTGTAATGATTTACAAATAAAAAAATTGAAATTTTTGATGAATCTTTTTGAATCATCCTGTATAATCTTTAGCGAAGGATTGGCCTGAAAGCAGTCAGGTCTTGAAAGATGGATGTGTAGTGCTTTTTCTAAAAAAAAAAGTTAAACTTTATTATCCTAATTCAATTTTAATTTAAATTTAATGATCTTTCTCTTAATCTATTGTTTTAATGTTAGTCGTTTTTAATTTCTATTCACTCTAAGTGACTTTTTAAAGCAAAGCCCTATGAATGATAGGTGTCTAAAAGATGCTCTATGAATAAACTGAATGTCTAATGTAAAAACGTGGTGTATCTGAAGTGTTTTTCAAATTAAAACTTCACTCATTCTCCCCTCATCTTTCTTTCATTTGGTCTTTTTCAGTCGGAAGTATAAAGAGACTCTCGGCCTCCCAGCAAAACTTGTGATTGGCTATCAGGCTCATGCGGACACGGCCACCAAGAGCAACTCCATCACCAAGAACAAGTTTGTTGTTTGAACAGGAAGGTGGTTTATGGGTCGTGGCGTTTGTCTTTGTCTCCTTGTTCCCAGTGAATGCTGGGAGAACCTTCAGAAGGAAATTTGGAATTCTTTGAAGCACTTGTGGAAATGATTGCCAAAGGTTTGGTGGAAAGCGATGCAGACAAGCATGCACTTGATCTCCGAGACCTTGTGGTCATTGAGGTTATTGAATTTCAGTTATGATGTCTGTGTTTGTGTCGATGAGTGCTATGTAAGACTTTTCTTTTTCTTTTCATGCCCTCAAAATAAAATTGCTGAACCTTCGCTCTCGTTCTGAACTCATCATTATCTTTCGTAACAGTGTGGTGACCTTACAAACAACAGTGAGGAATCTTAAGAATGGTGAGGTTCTTTTAAACATGGTCAGTTCACTTGAGAGCTTTCTTTAAGTCCTTAAACACAAGTGCAGTATTTAAAAAAACTTTGAAGCAAATCATTTTCCAAAAGTCTGAGTCAGAACTGTTCAAAGTGGTGGTGATGGGAACCAGACGTCCACTTCTAAAAGCTCCCTCACAGACAGTTATTACAGGAAATTATAGTGAATGTTATTTCATGATTGTTTTGAGAAGATTTTGTCCTGAATTGTCTTATGAAAGATATTCATGGTAGGGGGGAGGTACATGAAGTTGGGAGGCAAAGTGAAAAACTTTTCTGTTTTTTCCACTATTTTCCCATCAATCTTACATATGAACTCAGTCTCGTGTAGGTTAACCGGTGGTTTTGGGCAGTAAATAAAATGGCTATATTTGTGTTGTGCACTCCTAAACATGGTTCTTCAAGGGTTCTTTAGTAAAGAAAATGAACACACTCAACCCTTTGCATAGTTAAAAGGTTCTTTGCATCACAATGATTCTTCAGATTGATGGAGAATGTGCTGTAGGTGGTTCATACAGCAGCAAAACGAGTTCTTCTATTGTTAAGATGTCAAGCCTGAAACAATAGAAGAACCCTTTTTGGTGATATAGATCCTTTTTCAAAAAGGTTCAGTTTAGAACCATATAAAACAAATGCTCCAGCAATCTGAAGATAGAACCATGAACACTCGAAGAACTCTCTTCATGATTAAGGGGTGCTAGGCATTGTGAAATGGTTCTTCAGATTGATGGAGAATGTGCTGTATAAGACAAAAGAACCAAAAAGGGTTCTTTTGTCATTACAATGTCAAGCCTATAACAATAGAAGAACCCTTTTTGAAAAGGTTTTATATAGAACCATATAAAACACAATTCTCCATCAATCTGAAGAACGCTTTCACCATGCAAAGAACCCTTTAATCATGCAAAGGGGTTTTTGAGTGTTCATAATTCTATATAGAACCATTTTGTTTACTAAAGAACCCTTGAAGAACCATCATTTTTAGGAGTGGTCATGGCGGCACCTGGTTCCTCCACCACTGTAAAGAAATCTGACTCTCTACCCTGAACAATAATCATTACACTGCTGTTTGTTTACAGAAGATGCAGAAGTTTTGAAAAATGTGAAATTCTGGTTTTATTTATGCCGAATCTTAGAGTTCATGCTTTCATGGGAGGTTGTAGGTGCACCCTGGTCTCCAGTATGGGGTAATGTACATAAGTGCACACGGGGAGGTGAAGTAGGAGTGACCACAGGCTTGTTTTATGTGTCCAGAGGAAATGGCCTGGCCTGCTTTGGTTAATGTTTGACTGTGCCCAGAGGAACAGAGCGCTGCACTGACTCTCACTGCCCAGAATTAATCGAAGCCAATAGAAATTTCTCAAGCTGAAGTAAAGAGAAACAAACAAGGCCGAATCAGAAGACACTGTTTTTCATGTTGATGCTTCACGTTTCGTTTTTTTTTCCCCTTGGAATTGATGGGTTCTCCAAAAAGATCAAGGGTGAGTCTTATTTGGAGGAATCCTTTCTACTTTCTGTCTGGTCTTTCACATTTGTTGATTAGTTTATCATTTGACTGAATGAATTTCAAATGAATGCAGTCTGGCAAGTCTTTGAGTCTCTGTTTTGGTATTTTAAATGCATTTTAAATTAATGCTGTAGAATGTTTTTCTACATCTTTGGTGCGCGTCATGTACAGCACCGGTGTGTACAGCTGTGTTTGAATGCTTTGAATGATTGGGTCTTTTTGAGATCTGAATATTTTGACTGAATATATTAACTTAAGTTAAACTCTAGCAACATAGTATGGTAAAAATGTACTCATCTGTTAAAAATATGTAAATAATTCAAGTTGTCTATTACATTTCAATCTTGCTGGTTGTTCACGAAGCGATTTTACGTCCTTTCACAGCTGTTAGGAATCTGCAGGCCACGCAATCTTTTCCCTTGTATAATCAGTGCTCTATCTTTTTTCCAGGGAGTTTACCGGCGCATTTCTGTTGAATAGCTGAGTCCTGCTGCTGCATATTTCCAGAGTTAATTAGCGCGATGCTGGGCCGTTATTGCGCCTTTGCTGGGCAGGCAGGTTACGCTGACCGCGGCGTCACACCCAGCACCCACACTGAGGAGGTTAGTGGTGCGAAACAGTTCAGATCTCACTGTCCCTAGTAAAGGGGGAGGGGGTTGGCCACAATCTTCCTCATGGGGCCCCTTTTTCATTGACTCTGGATCTGGATTTGTCTGGAAGTTGTTCCTGACAGGTAGAGGAGAAAAAAAATCCTTGTCTGTTTCTGGCAGCATTATGTTCAAATTTTAAGATAAGATAATCCTTTGTTAGTCCCACAATAGGGAAACTCTGTGTTACAGCAGCAAAGTGATAGCAAGGCACTCAAGAAAAGAAAAGAAGTAACAAGAAGAGAATTAACCATCAAGTAATCAACCTTGTGACAATAGGTATGACACTAGGTATGAGAGATGACACAAGGTGGCCAATCAATTACATCAACAGTTCACAGTTTAACTACCAGCCATTACAAAATCCAGCAAATTCAAGGTCCAGGTTTAAAGATCTGAAATAGTATCTTTGAATAACAGCTCCTTTTCTCAAAATATTGACTTCCTACGTCAAAATAATGACTAATGTCAAAATACTAACATAGTATCACCAAAAAAACTGCCTTACTTTCTCAAAATAATGACTTACTATGCCAAAATAATGACTAATATCAAAATAATGACATAGTTTTACTAAAAACTGCCTTACTTTTTAAAAGATATTTACTAAGTCAATAATTTTACATATTATGTCAAAATAATGACTAATGTCAAAATACTCACATGGTATGACCAAAAAACTGAGTTACTTTCTCAAAAATGTGACTTACTACGTCAAAATAATGACTAATGTCCAAATATTGATATAGTATCACCATAAAACTGACTTACTTTCTCAAAATATTGACTTAATATGTCAAAATATTATCTTACTATTAGGTTATTGAAAGTTACATGACGCTGAAGCCCACTTAAAGCAAGAGCAGTAGTGTGAATCTTTTTCATCTTTGTAAATTTGTGCTGAAATGGAATCTTGAGCTTTGAGATTTGGGGAAATGAAGTGCTTCTCATTCTTTTTGTTTTTTTTTGTAGGACTTTACTGCTGATTACAGACTTCTCCAGTGTGTACCTTGATGGACCACTCTGTCCTGAGCGCTTTGTATCAATCGGAAAGTGTGTTAGAGATGAAGACAAGACTGGTCAGTTCACCACCAGAGGAGCGGTCAAAAAGATCAACGGCACCACAGATAGACCCTCAGTCAGTCGCCTGGCTTTGCCGTTCATCAACTCCAGGAACCTCTAACACAGATTGAATTTGACTTTCAAGCGTTCGAGGGCTAGCTCGTCCACTTTGTTTCTGCACCGTCCCTGAGTATTTGCATCTAGTGCCTCTGCTGAGAGGGAATTGTGAATATTATGTTCTATAACTTCAAACAACTGAATTAAATGGAGAAACTGTGGAGCCTCGAGGCAGCGATCCTCACTTCTGAATGAACAGGGTGTCCGAATTGTACTCAGAGCTGAGATCATGAGGTTTTATCTGAAGTTCTTCCTGCACTACCTGGTGCTGCTGGGCTCTAACTCTGGCATTTCTACCTACGGTCCCCACCAGAGGGCCCAGAAGACCGGGGACATTCTTCTGGGGGGGCTCTTCCCCATACACTTCGGAGTGGCCTCCAAAGATGAGGACCTAGCTGCGAGACCTGAGTCAACTGAATGTGTGAGGTACGTCAGAGAGGCGATGTTTTGACTCTGTTGACTGATTTTATTAACTGCTTAGTATGTTGTCACCGTCGGGACAAAACCTGGTAACTCTGCAGGCGAAGGAAAACCATTCCTGAGGTTTAATGAAGTTTAAACGTTTTTTCCTAAGTAATTGTGGTCATTTCTATTGCCCATTTATCGTACGTTTCATACAGTGTAAATGACAGCTAGCATTTCCAAATTATGTAAACATAAAAATAGTTTTGCCCCAACAGCAACAATGTATTTGAAATTTATTTGCATTCAGTAACAAATGGTGGTCTGTTTGTAACGTGTTGGGTTGCATTAAAAAAACAGTAGCTGTGCCTGATTTATAAAGCAGCCCATGATGAAACACTCCTTATAACTTCAGTGTGAGTGGGCGGGGCTAAACTGCTGAAAGCTGAATGGGCTGATGTATCTACATGTGCTGGTTTGTATGGCAAAGCAATAATTACAGAATGGCCTGTTTTCGCAACTTAGTTTCTACTAGTGGTATCAGTGATGTGGATAGCCTTTAGCCTCGATTTGAACTTAAGCATAGCAGCCTGCTAGCCGGGCCTGCTTGCGGTGCACCTCCATCAGTCAGCTGTATCACTCAGCAGCAGCCCGTCGCTTCAACCAGGCCAGAAAAAACAAAGCAAGTCGCTGATACTGGCGGCGTGAATGATACTGCTGTGTGATGATCTGTAAAAACCACAGGTTTATCTATATACTGTTCTGTTTTTAACTGTTTTGCACAATAAAGATATTTTACATTTACTTAATTTGTTAAATTTGGCTCATTACCAATTATATAATAGTAAATACCAAATATGTAGTTAATAAACAAATAAGTTTTTTTTACACATCTAATAAATATACTCCAACAAGTAAATGCCATCTAGCCGAGTGTGTTTTATTCATGACACAGAACATAGATTTTACCAAAATAAAATTTAAAAATGTAATTGTATAAATATTAGGACTAATATGTTAGTTAGGTTAGATAGAGTTAGTATCGGTATCAGCCAGTGCTTAAAGGTGAGGTATTGGTATCGGAAAGGGAAAAAGCGGTGCATCTCCAGTTTCTGTGTATGGACCCGGTACGGTTATAAATCTGAGCAATATTTATGCATTACAGCAAACTAATGCAAGAAAATTGAGTTTTTCCATGATATGGACCCTAAATGAAATGGCTAATTAGGCCTGTCACAAAAATATATCAGAACAAAATAGTTTTAAACTTGGTTAAAATTGACAAACGCTCTGTGTTGTTCAGGTATAATTTCCGTGGCTTCCGCTGGCTGCAGGCCATGATCTTCGCCATTGAGGAAATCAACAACAGTTCTACTCTTTTACCCAACATCACCCTTGGCTACCGTATATTTGATACCTGTAATACCGTCTCCAAAGCTCTGGAAGCTTCTTTGAGCTTTGTGGCACAGAATAAGATCGACTCCCTCAACTTGGATGAGTTTTGCAACTGCACTGGGAATATCCCATCAACCATTGCTGTAGTTGGGGCCTCTGGATCTGCAGTCTCGACAGCTGTGGCGGACCTTGTTGGTCTCTTCTACATCCCACAGGTGAGACTTGTTTTTCTGTATTTTTGGATATATTTCATAAAACGAGAAGAGTAGAATGTGTGAATTAATTGACTTTGTTGATGCAGCACATGAGCCGACCTGCTTATTTTGTCCTTTCCTTCTTCCTTCATTCAATCTTGTGCTAAATTCAAACTCTGCTTTCTGTCATCCATCGCTCCATCTTGTTCCATCAGATCAGCTATGCTTCTTCCAGTCGCCTTCTGAGCAACAAGAACCAGTACAAATCCTTTATGAGGACCATCCCAACCGACGAGTACCAGGCCATCGCCATGGCGGCCATCATTGACCACTTCCAGTGGAACTGGGTCATTGCCATCGCTTCGGATGATGAGTACGGCCGGCCGGGCATCGAGAAGTTTGAGAACGAGATGCTTCAGAGGGACATCTGCATAGACTTGAACGTGCTCATCTCCCAGTATCTTGATGAGGCTGAGATCGTCCGTCTTGCAGATCGCATCGAGAACTCCACCGCTAAGGTCATCGTCGTGTTCGCCAGCGGGCCTGACGTCGAGCCGCTGGTTAAAGAGATGGTTAGGCGTAACGTCACCGACCGAGTCTGGTTGGCGAGTGAAGCTTGGGCAATCTCCAGCCTGGTGGCCAAGCCCGAATACCTGGATGTCATGGGGGGCACGATTGGCTTTGCGCTGCGGGCAGGCCAGATACCTGGCTTCAAGGAGTTCCTGCAGCAAGTCCATCCAAAGAAGTGCAGCCATAATGAGTTTGTCAGGGAGTTTTGGGAAGAGACGTTCAACTGTTACCTGGAGGACAGTCCCCGGAAGGAGGACAGCGAGAATGGCAGCACCAGCTTCAGGCCGTTGTGCACAGGTGATGAGGACATCTCAAGTGTAGAGACACCTTACTTGGATTACACTCACTTGAGGATCTCCTATAATGTTTACGTGGCGGTTTACGCCATAGCTGAGGCACTGCAGGACATTCTCACCTGTACGCCTGGGAGAGGGCTCTTCGCCAACGGCTCCTGCGCTGATATCAGGAAAGTGGAGGCGTGGCAGGTAAAGTCATCATTGTGTTGAGCAGGTTAGGTCAGTCTGTTTTCGGTCAGTTTGAATTTGAATAACAATTCAGCAAAGGTACTCCCAGGCCTGGCTGCAGGATGAAGTAGAGACCAGGCAAAAAAAACTACTGAGGGTAATCTTTACCCATCAAACAACTGGCAGCATAGGAGATATTATGGGAACAGGCTAACCTACGTAGTAGGGGTGCGGGAAAAAATCGATTCTTAGATGCATCGCGATGTGGACATGGACGATTCTGAATCGATTCACAAATGTCAAAAATCGATTTTCTAAATATGTAATTTATAACGTAATGTTGGCGGAACGCAAAAGGCGGAACATGGAAGTGCGGAAGTGCAGCGCCCGGACAGTCTGTGGCGGCACATAACAAAAACACTACTGGATGAGTGAGAAATCCGACCGGCTCCCTCTGCATTAAAGCCAGGTTAGGTCAGGAGTCACAACACAAATGTTAATAAGAGCCATTTTTTCCTGGCACTAGACTCGCCTCATATGGACCCCTGCCTGTATAATCAAACTCATACATATACTCAGATGTGAAAAGTAATTAGGTGAACATTACAAATAGTTAACACATCTTAGTCTACTTTACACAAAAAAAGGTTAACTTGGGTACTGATGACGCAACTTATGGATCCAAGGGAGCTAAATGTAGCTTGAATATTATATTCCAACTGGGGTGGCATTGCTCACTTATGCCACCCCTCACAGCACCAGGCCTGGGTGCTCCAATCAAAATAGTGCAGTAAAGACAAATGTTGTTCTACTTAGCAAACATAACATAATTAGCAGTTATCATTCTCCTCCAAGCATGGCAGTGGAGCTTTGTATGTCCTTAAGAAAACTGGGGATAAAATTGGGTCAAAAAACGCAAAGTGTACTTTGTGGTTCACTTGCTGCCTACAATGCAAAAAATAGTGTCTTGTCAAGTAAAATTATCTTAAATCTACTCAATAAAACTATTATATCTTCTGTTGATTGCTGTAAGCTTAATTTAAGATTATTTAACTTATTTCTAGACAGTTTTTACTTGTTTTGAGTAATTTTATTCAGGAAACGTATCTCAATATGTTGCCAGATAATGGCGAAAATTATTTGCCAGTATAGTGAGATAAATTTACTTGATAAAATGAGCTAAAACAAGTAAATAATGTCTAGAAATAAGCAAGATAATTTTATAATAGGTGCACAATCATCTCAAAATAAGAAATAGAAGATTACCATAAATTGATACCATACATTGATACCATAAATTGCCATACCAAGATACCACAAATTGCAGTGTAAATTGATTTGGATGGAAATCATTGTGCATGAGATGCATGAGTAATTAGGCAAATACTACAAATGATCCATTGATTAATGTTGAGTCAAAGTATCTTAGCCAGTAAAATGGGAAATGCCAGTACAAACCCAACCTAAAGCTGCGACTGAATCAAGAAGCTTTTCATCCGTGTGGAATTTTCCGGATCTCAACAGTGAAATTAATATTATTCTAGGGGAAAAAATCTTTTCTGAACCACCTCCTCTCGTTTTTATTCCGTAGGTCCTAAAGCAGCTGAGGCACCTGAAGGTCCAGAACAGTGTCGGGGAGAGAGTGCGTTTTGACGAAGCCAGTGAGCTCTCTGCCAACTACACCATCATAAACTGGCATCGGTCACCTGAAGACGGGTCTGTGGTGTTTAAGGAAGTCGGCTACTACAGCATACATGGCAAAAAAGGGGCCAAACTCTCCATCGACAAAACGAAAATACTGTGGAACGGCTATTTGACTGAGGTAAGTCAGAAGAATGGCCTTCATGGGGTGTGAATAAGGAGTATTACATTTCTTACATGTATTAAATGTATTTTCTTCATTAATTAAGCAAAGTCCCACAGTTAGAATATACAGTGGAACATGACTGATGACCATTGGCTGTGTTCACATGCAACGATTTTTGCCAATCCGATTAAACATATTCCAATTACAGATTAAGACTGAGGTGTTTGTGCTCACTCTACTCAACAATCTGATGGAAAATCTGTTTACATGCACACTGCAAGTAATCAGATCCAAAATGGGTACCACTTAGTGTACGCGTTACCATGGCAGCGAGCATCACGTCAGGTCCCAGTCAGAGTGAGAAGAGTTTTCAGCTGGCGCGCTTATGTTTTTAATTGCTTTAAAATGTACTTCACATGTATTAAGGAAGCGGCAAGAGGAAGATGTCGTGTTCTGAGACACATAAGCTGGACGCCCGTCCCACCGCCGTCTTTTAAAGATCAGAGCATAAACTTCGTCTCCTCTGCAGACCGGTTTCTGCTCCCACCATGTTGAACGTTATAAACTTCCACTATAACGCGACGGATATGCTGAACAGACTTACACGTTCCGATTGGGAATGTAATCAGATACAGGCATTTACATGGCTATTATTCTTCTATTTAAGAAATTATTTACAGGATTACCCACCTCGTTCAGTTGGATAGAAGTTGTATTCCAAATGGCCTCAATCTGAATAGACTAGTGTACATGGACGTATTCTATTCTGATTTAGCTATTAGTCGGATTATTAACGGATTATCAGGCTGCATGTGAACGTGGATACTGACTTCAAAAAGAGGTTCAGTATGGAAAATTAGTGCATACAGTGCTGCTCCATGGGTTCACTTTACTGTGTTTTGGCTTGCTGGTCGAATTTGCTTCTTATTAGCGGCGTAATGACACATAGAATTTCAAATACAAAACAATACGATACGGCGGCGCTTCAATACAAGACATTTTTCGATACAGCAAAAATAAAGAGTGCCTTGTGTTCATATGTCCATGTTATTTTTGAATCAGTAGGTGCCTAACGATGCGCACATGTTCAGTTTTGATATGATTTTCAGTTCAGATCATGATTCAATTCGAATTTAGATTTCTTTTGTTATTTTATATGGTTTGGTTGTCAAACGGCCCTCAAATCACAACCGCTAGAATCTAAAATTGATTTTCAAACAACCCTGCCATTTGCTACAGTGTGGATGTGTCTGTAGCATAAGCCCCGCCCCCTTACTGACCACTTGAGTCCGACAGGAGCTCGCAGGTGCCGCCCTGACAGTGTTTGATGGTACATGAGAGACTGTGTGAAGAGACTGAGGGACCTATCAGCAATGCAGTTTATGCTGTTTTGATTATTTTGATTATATTATTATTTTTTCAATATGTATTGAAATCGTTACACCCTTACTTCTAATATCTACATTAACTGCTAAATGTAGCGTATTTATCTACCTCATTTACTCTTCAAACCCAGCACACTTACTGCCAAACAAAATGGTTCTTTTTTTAAAATAACTCTCGTGTTCCTGATTCTTTTTTTACTAGGTGCCGTTTTCAAACTGCAGTGAAGACTGCGAGCCAGGGACCAGGAAGGGGATTATTGATGGAATGCCCACCTGCTGTTTCGAGTGTACGGAGTGCTCTGATGGAGAATACAGCGATCATAAAGGTGGGTTAGTGGTGGGTGTGGTGAAAACTTTACATCACGGTACAGGGTGGTTCAAAAAGGTTCATCCGATTTCAAAGCGCCATATTTTTACAACCGTGAGGCGTCTTGGAACCAATCACATACCAATTGAAAGAGGGGGTCCTGGAGTTTCTGACTGTCCCTGGAATATGGCTCCATTCATTCTGCAAAGAGATGGAGACCCCCGAGCAGAAAGCGATCTGCGTTCTCTACTTCAATAAGAGTGAATCTGTCATAACCGTGCAACGTGATTTTCGTGGACAGTGAACCTCAAACAGCTCAGAGCGTTCAGCGTTGGTTCCACAACACTGGATGATCTCCGAAATCGCACTGAAAGAGCTGTGAGAACAGTCACACCCGACACGCTCAATCGAGTGTGGGATGAATTTGACTATGGCGTTGATGTTGTCCGTACAGCTGGAGGAGGTTCATATTGAGCACTTGTAAAATGACATAATAAACTTTATGCTCACTTAAACCACTTAGAATTTACTGCATTGTTCTGTAATGATTTACAAGTGAAATAAATCATTTTGAAATCGGCTGAATCTTCTTGAATCACTTTAAGGCGTTTTCACAACACATTACAAGCAACAGTTTTTCTGAGATTTGATAAGTTAAAACAGAGAAAAGGCCCCAGTACTTCTGCATTTAAAAGTCCTAATAAACACTATGAGTATAATGATTCACTGAATCAGTTACCCCCTGAGTATGACACCCCATCTGAGGATGATTCTCCATACAGCTTTTGTGCTGAGGGTTCAGAAGAATTGTAAAGTTATGAAAATGTTTCAGTTTCCCTCAGGCATCTGTAGCTGATTTCCTGAGTGACTCTGCCATAACAATAGAAAACACATGGCTCTGGGTTTGGAACTTGCTCATTCACTCAAGCACAGTTAGCTGTCTGAAGTTTCTCCACAAGAGGGAGCAATTTCTTGGATTTTCTTTGAGAATTTGAAACAGTGTTAAAAATATTTTTTTCAGCTTTTGCTTCTCAGAGGTACACTTAATTTAATATTTGTTTCACCCTTCCAAAAGCAGTTTAAGAAATATATCATAAATGTTTATGAAAAACTGCTAAATTTGAACATTTAGCCCTCAAGATCCTGATCAATTGAACGATTATTCTTTTTTTTGTAATGAAATCAAAATAACAATAAACATGATTCCTTATCACTGTCACAGCAAACTTTGTCAACATGAATCTGTATGCAAAGATTTTTCACTTTTTTAGCCTCTTTTTCTGTTTTTGTTCTTGAATATTCTAATTTTCCAACATCTTAACTTTCCCTTCGTCCACAGATGCCAGTGTTTGTACGAAGTGCCCCAACAATTCTTGGTCCAATGGAAACCACACGTCCTGTTTCCTAAAGGAGATCGAGTTTCTGTCCTGGTCAGAGCCTTTTGGAATTGCATTGGCTTTGTTTGCCGTGCTGGGGGTCCTCCTGACATCCTTCGTGATGGGTGTCTTTGTGCGATTTCGGAACACGCCTATAGTGAAGGCCTCAAACAGAGAGCTGTCCTACTTGCTGCTGTTCTCACTCATCTGCTGTTTCTCCAGCTCTCTCATCTTTATCGGCGAACCTCAGGATTGGACATGTCGTCTACGGCAGCCGGCCTTTGGCATCAGCTTCGTCCTGTGCATCTCCTGCATTCTGGTGAAGACCAATCGAGTTCTGCTGGTGTTTGAGGCCAAGATACCAACCAGTCTCCATCGCAAGTGGTGGGGGCTGAACTTGCAGTTCCTCCTGGTGTTCCTGTTTACATTTGTGCAAGTGATGATCTGTGTGGTCTGGCTGTACAATGCTCCACCAGCGAGCTACCGAAACTACGACATTGATGAGATCATCTTTATAACCTGCAACGAAGGCTCAATGATGGCTCTGGGCTTCCTGATCGGCTACACGTGCCTGCTGGCAGCCGTCTGCTTCTTCTTCGCCTTCAAGTCTCGGAAGCTCCCAGAAAACTTCACCGAAGCCAAGTTCATCACCTTCAGCATGCTAATTTTCTTCATCGTCTGGATCTCCTTCATTCCTGCCTACTTCAGCACCTATGGCAAGTTTGTATCTGCTGTGGAGGTCATTGCCATCTTGGCCTCCAGCTTCAGCCTGCTGGCCTGCATCTTTTTCAACAAGGTCTACATCATTCTCTTCAAGCCGTCCAGGAACACCATAGAGGAAGTCCGCTCGAGCACAGCAGCTCATTCTTTCAAAGCGGCAGCGAAAGCTACGCTGAGGCGAAGCTCTGCCTCCAGGAAAAGGTCCAGCAGCGCAGGCGGTTCCTCAGGTTCCTCGCCCTCCTCGTCCATTAGCCTGAAGACCAACGGGAACGAGGCGGCCACTCCCTCTGAACACAGACGAGGCCAAAGGCCTAGAGTGAGCTTCGAGAGCGGGACCGTTACTCTCTCACTCAGCTTTGAGGAGGCGAGAAAGAACTCAATAAAACTGTAAAGAATCCTTGATGTTAGCTACTTAATTTTTAAACATTGATGGGTTTTAAGCAACAATCTGGACTAAAATTAAACTTACACAATTTTCCTCTTCATTAAATTATAGCCAAACAGCCAGGGTTAGCACTGGAGCTATGAGGCTAAGCACTGTGCTAACTGCATGCCTAAATCAACAAACACTCACCTCAAACCACATGGACTTGTTCAATATCTCTAATAGACCTGATTATGTGGTTTCTGACACTGTATAGCACACTGTCTTCTATAACATGGACTAAGGTACGTTATATCTAACACAGCAGTAGAAGCCTGAACAGCTGCTTTTGTTCATGGAAAATTGTGTAAATTTGATTTTTGGCTTCTTCACCTCTTAAACCCTCTGGAACAGACAAGTTGTAGACAAATTATTGCTTTGTACTTTGCTCTTTGGACATTATTTACATTGTTCTTCGCATTGCTTACAATTTAGACTCACAGAGCTGGACTTGAGTTGTTAATCACAAGCAATTAAGGCACTTCATGAAAGTGCTCTCAAGCCAGATGCAGATTAATTATTCTTAGCAGACCTGGTTTGTAATTTAAAGCAGCAATTAGAGATTTAGAGGTTTTCGAATGCATGAACCAGGAGCGAGTAGCATAATCATGTTCAGAGTTTGAATTTGGTTTATATTTGCATTGTTTGTAAACAGTGTAAGCAATGGGAGCAACATCTCTGCCACTTTGTCTCATAAGCTGTTGAATATTTTTCGATGTGGAAATGTCATGACTGAGCGGCCGGTTCACTGAATGAGGAAGATGACGGCCTTCGATGTTAATTAGAGAGTGATACTGCGTAGCTTTTAGGATTTGACGAGAGCAGCATCTTCAAGCGTGTACATGCCCTGTCGTTTTGATCTTGTTTTTACTATTTGTTGGAAATTTGTAATAAAAATGTCTTACAGAAGCAGATAATATACATTTCAGAAGCTGATAACATGTTGTGACATTAATATGGACCAACGCTCTAGGCAGCTGTGTGGTACAATTCAGGGAACTCCAGGAATTTTCACCTCTAAATAGATCCACACTTCCCTGGTGATCATGTGTTTCTTATGTACGGCTAGTTTTTTGCGTCTGCACAACTGCCCAAAACACAATAAACTCAGCTGTTTCTGAAGACTACAAATGCAGAATGATGGTGAAGTGTGACCACTGGATATGGTAGGTATACTGTGAAGACTGCAAGCTTGATTTTCGTGGGTAAATAGGCAGAGTTTGTCATTAGACATAAATAATAGACTTGCTAACGTTTGTCAAGCTAACATCCCAGATAGCAATTAAGTATTTCGTATCATCCAGTCTCCAACTGTGAGCATCCTCCATGATTATCTTCCTCGCAGACATGTAACAAAGTTGGTTTTGGTTGTACTGGGTGGAGTTTTGGTTGTACTAGGAGGGGTTTTGGTTGTACTGGGAGGAGGTTTGGTTGTACTAGGAGGGGTTTTGGTTGTACTGGGAGGAGGTTTGGTTGTACTAGGAGGGGTTTTGGTTGTACTGGGAGGAGGTTTGGTTGTACTGGGAGGGGTTTTGGTTGTACTGGGAGGAGGTTTGGTTGTACTGGGAGGGGTTTTGGTTGTACTGGGAGGAGTTTCAGTTGTACTGGGAGGAGTTTTCGTTGTACTGGGAAGGGTTTTGGTTGTACTAGGAAGGGTTTTGTTTGTACTGGGAGGATTTTTAGTTGTACTGAGAGGGGTTTTGGTTCTCATGGTAGAGGTTTAAGTTGTACTAGGAGGGGTTTGGTTGTACTGGGAGGAGTTTTAGTTGTACTGAGGGGGGTTTTGTTTGTCATGGGAAGGGTTTTAGTTGTACTGGCAGGGGTTTCAGTTGTACTCGGAGGAGTTTTAGTTCTACTGGGAGAGACCTCGGTTGTTCTGGGAGGGGTTTTGGTTGTACTGGGAGGAGTTTCGGTTGTACCAGGAGGTATTTGGTTAGTGGTTTGAACAATCGGATTTGTTTCCTTTTCATATGTGTTTTAGGTGCGTTTATACTTGCATTTTTATGTGGCTTGGCCTCATCCAGATATAATCCTGAAACTCAAGACGCATGAAGTGAGTAGGTTTCAACGGGGTCATTGCTATAGTGTGGCGTTTGCCCAAACAGGGAGCATCTTTCCAAATTGGAGCTGTGTGAATCAGCGATTGCTAACACCATGATCCACTGATGAATAATAAACTCCTAGATTTCTCCTCATTAGATATAGCTTTCTTAGAGACCTTTGATTTCTTCTGTGAAGAAAATGAAATGACAAAAATAAACCATATTATATTATTGCTTATATTTCTGATTAGTCATTGATTTTAGCAGAGGTTAGCTGTTTTGAAATTTAAGAGTTTGAGAATGTTGGTGAGGTGGTTAGCTCTCTGAAACCCTGGAAAGCCACACAGTTTTGGTCTAATTTTTCTGCAGTTGTTCCTTCGAGAACTAAGAAGCTGTCACAGTGGGTCTTATCACGACTCCGGTCGGTAGGCCAGGCCTAATACGCTCTTTATACTGAAGCACAGTTGTTCAGTGTTCTTTAAGTACTGACAAAAAAGAGAGGAGTGAGGGAGGGGAAAAGCATTATGTGATGTCATTTATCATAATAATGATTAATATTTTCATATCCCAGATAGCAAGAGCATAGTTGCCCACTGTTGGCCCACTGACGGCAAAGCAAAATTGACGGCTCTTTTCCACTCGCAGTCCAGTTCACTCATTTACTCTGCTTAGAAGGGCTGCTTAAATATTTTTGGACACATAGCATGTTTTATTGTCAGCTGCCTGAATATGAGGAGAATTTTGCCAAATTAATTAAAAAGTAATCAACCCCACAAAACAGAAAGATAAACAGTTTAGAAAATGTGTGTGTGTGTGTGTAATCTACAATTCTCAAGATTGTTTTGTACTGTTGCCACAACGATGTGGGTTTAATCTCTTTATTAACACTGTTATAAAAATGTTTCCACAATTGTAAACAGATTGAAAAATGGCTGGTATTTGTCTCCTTCTGTGCTGAATTTCATTATCATATGGTTGCTTTAATTGCATTCTTCTGGTAGCAAACTAGCACTTAAAGGTGCAGTGTGTAAGATTTAGTGCCATCTAGAGGTAAGGCTGCAGATTGCAACCTGCTGAATCCCCCTCCCTCACTCCTCCCTTTTGAAGCATTTAGTAGAACCTATGGTGGCTGTCATCTTCACGTTTTTACTTCTTTGACAGAGAGGATTCGCCCTCCCTCACTTTTTCTTGTATTAAATAATAAATATGGTCCTGCATTCTTACAACATAAAATAGTCAGCCTGCACCGGCAGCTGCTTCAGCGCAGAAACGCAGAAGGCGCCTTTTAGAGCCAGTGTTTGGTTTGAGCCATTCTGAGCTACTGTAGAAACATAGTGGCGCAACTTGTTAGAAGAGATCCAGCTCCTGTGTAAATATGAAGGGCTTATTCTAAGCCAGTGGTCACCAGCCCTCTTCTTGGAGATCTACTTTCCTGCAGTGTTTAGTTCCAACCTGCATCTAACATGCTGCCCCTCTCCTCACTCAACACTAATGCGTTTGATCCAACCAATCAAGGACTTCTGAAGAAGTTACTTAGCTGGAGCAGGTGCGGAAGATCATGGTTGGAACTAGATTTCACAGGAATGCAGATGTGCAGGACCACTGTTCTAAACGGAACCACAAAGATTCATAGTTACACTAGTGAAAACATGATTTTGTTACTATATTCAGTTTCTGCTAATAGATCCCCCAAAATCTTACACACTGCACCTTTAAATGTCTGAACGTGTACAATGAGTATGTGTTAGCTATTTTTTTTAAGCTCCTGGTATGTGTGCTATTTCTTTAAAATGGTTGCTGCCCCTCGCCTGTTTATAAAGTATGTGCTGATGCGTTAAGAAGACATTTTTATATGTTTAATAATTAATAATTAATTAAATTAAAAAAACAGTGACGTGACCGATTAGGGAACCACCCAATCGGCGGGCGATGAGTGGAAACTGTCAGCCAATCCTAACGCAGAAGTTGGTGCCACTAGCCAATCGCAGCGTAGGAGGCGGGACTTGCGACGTCTCAAACGTCAGTGTTTGCGGAAATAACGCCCCCATTTGCTAGATGAGGCTGTAACAGGAGTCAACGGGGAGGAAAATAAGGAAAAACCTCGGCCTTTGAGTTAAATTCGGGTAAGGAAACTAATTTTATTCGTTCGTACTGTCAACTGTAGTCACATACCAGCCTGGAAGTAAAGCGTTGCTACGTCTCTGATGATCAGATATAACGTTAATTTGTTTATTTAGCGGTTAAACACCGCGAGCGTGCTGCTCTATTCTCACTGGCACGTTCTCGGTTTATCACCTTTAAAGAAGCAGAAGTTAGAATTTTCCGTTCCACCTTAAATAGTGCGGCGGTCACGTCCTGGTTCCACAGGCTTGACATCGTAGCAGAACCCTTTGGTGCTGTGGTTATAGAACCATTTTCAAAAATCTGCTATATAGAGCCAAATACAGCACATTTATCAGTCTGAAGAACCATTTCACCATGCAAAGAACAATTTAAGCTTGCAGATGGGTTTGTATAGAACTCATGGTTCTGAATAGAACCACTCCTTTTACTAAAGAACCCTTGAAGTACTATCTTTTTTGGTGTGTAGAGAAACTTGCCAAGTCAGAGTAGTTCACAGTGGTGGTGATGGGAACCAGTCCCGTCTAAAAGCTCCCTCACAGAAAGTTATTACAGGAAATGGTTATGAATTCACTGCCTGAAGTCTGAGACATTAAGACAGTTTAATGGTAAAGTTTTGGCTTAAAATGTATTTGAATCCATTTTTTAATCCATTCGTGGTGGAGGGGTACATGCAGGGTATTGTGAGGCAAAATAATCCCCAAAGAAACTTATGTTTTTCAGGTTTGTCACTATTTTATCATCATCAGCATTACATATAAAAACACGTGTAGGTTCACTGGTGGTTTGGGATAGTGAATAAAATGTCTATATCTGTGTTGTAGTCAAGGTGACCCCTGGTTCCTATCACCACCGCTGTAAAGAAGTCTCTACAGTGAACCATTTCTCACCAGATCACTCTGAATGACTTTGCTTAATATATATTATACATGTTATGATTAAATATGGTGTGATAATTATGGAGAAATGCCACGGAACTGGTTCTTCGTTCTGACTGGTTTGAAGTGATGAAACTGTGTGTAGTTTTGTGTACAGCGTTTGGAGAACAGTAACCATTTGAAATTTTTATCTTTTTGATTACATATATTTTTCATAACTGATCATTTTCATACGTGATTAAAAGCTCACTTCTTAGCCATATGGTTTGATCGATTGGAAATTTTTCTTTATTTTTGTGCTCAGACAAGTGAAATTTAGCACCTTTTATAATTTAATATGTGGATGTTAATGAGTTTATATGGATAGATGAAGTTTGTACACATTTAAATAAAAAAATCTATAGTATAATAATAATAATGTAATAAGTGGTAATAATGATAGGTCACAGTGCGCTGGGGCCACGTAGGCCAATAATAAAATATCCAGTCAGGTATTATTCATTAACGAAAAGGACAAAGCAAGATCTTTTCTAGGTTCCTGTGAAGGAAGTGGATTGTGAAAAGCCCATGTGATCAGCACGCTCTAGTGCAATATGACAACATGAAATCAGAGAGTGTTCATGGGTTGAAATGTTAACAGAGGCTGGCGAGCAAACAAAAGGGAGGGTTTGAGGAGCTGCATGCTCGATTTACTGAGATAGCCTGGAAGGAAAGGTTAGACAAATGTTCTATAGAGATAAAAAAAAAAAGGAAAAAGGTGAGGGCGTGATGGACGGTGGGTGGAGAAAGAAAAAGACTATTGTTCTCAGAAGGGGCTTGGTGGGGGCGTGGACCCAGGTAGGCTCTAATACACCTGTGGAATGTGGAATGCTTCACCTGTCACAAGATGTAAATTACTCTCTCTCTCTTTTTTCCTGTATTTTCAGGTACTTGTGGAAGTCTGGACCTGGAACACCGTGTGTGGCCATTGTGAGTCATGCTGGTTTCTAAATAGGGGGACACTTGCGCTCTGAGCCCTTGTTGAATTGTCTTTCCCCCCACTGGAATTGGAAATAATGACCGAAGCAAAGAGACACAGAACAGTCTCCGCTAGAGGCCGAACCTCATCTGCTGTAAAAGTGACTGTGCGCGGGGGGCCAAGCGCCAGACTCGATTAGCCCACCTTTCCTGGACTTTGAGAGGAGCTTGAGGCAGATGTCAGTCCCCAGGACTCTGTGTTTGTCGTTTTTTTGCCTTTTTTGCGTTCCTGCCCGCTGAGCCGCAGCCATGGGTCCGTGTCCCGCCGTGTCCTGGTTCACGAGAAAGGCCAAATTTCTTCTCCTGCTGGCGCTGTGCCTGTGCGTGCTAGCGTGGATAGCCACACTCGCTAATGGGCCGGTGAAGACCACAGAACAGGAGCCCACTCTACCTCAGGTGCAGAATGAAGGGAAGAAAGACGCAGAGCTGAAACTGGAGGAAGGTCCAGAGAGGTCATCCGCTATATGGAACCAGCTGGACAGCCCAGCTGAAGAAGAGGAGGAGCAAGAAGAGCAGGGGACTGAAGATAAGGCCACCAAAGCTAGCTGCCCAGATGAATCTCCGCTGCTCCGTGAGTGTTACAGAAGACACTTTTAACACATATCAAGAGTTAAAGACATCCTAAGTGAAGTGCTTCAAGATCATTTTAAAGCTTTTAAAGTACATTATTGCATCGTATTGGTCATCACATATGGAAAAAAATATGTGGGCATGTGTATTTATATATTTGAAATACATTGCAGTCCATGCTGAAATACACTCCAAACACTAACATTTATTTTAGAATATTTTGCCATATTAACCTAATCTATTTTAAAATACATTTATTTTAAATTGTATGGTGAAGTATTATGCAATGAAAAGTACCATACAATGTATGAAAAATCCTGTATAACACATCCTGTATATTCCAGTATCTTAATTTTAAATATTAGCAAATGAATATTTAACATGACAAAAATAAGTGTTGTAGGTATTGATACTGATTGATACTGATATTGATACATGGTTAATGTAAAGTACAATGCAGATCACAGAAGTCGGTACCGTTTATTTACATCTGTAACCTTTATTAAAACTACATACAATTAAAAAAAATAGTAACAAATACAAATATAATGTATTTTAAACATATATTTTAGTAATGCATCTTTTGGACATTTTTATACATTGCAAAAATATTTTTGATAAATCTATTTGGAAAATACATTAAAAATGCATTTTAAAATGTATTTAGTGAATATATGTTTGGCCATTTTCATACATTGCAAAAATCTATTTTATCCATATTGGGTTAGCTGACCTATTTGACAGAATTTTGCTTGTGTGCACAAATTCCAACGTATTTATGGCTTAATAATATCATAATATTCAAATTTAGTTTCATTTTTGAAGCTCAAGATAAGTTTTTAACTTTAATTCTCGAATGAAAAATGTTTATTCTTCTTATTATTTATTATTAGTAGTGATATAGTTGCGATTTATTGCTGGAATCTATTTATTTACTTTTTTTTTTTTTGCTTAATGTGTTTTAATTAAATCTAAAAAATGCAGGGTAATGGAATAACATCTCTGATGAATAATTATTGCCATAGCATGTAGTATAAAATGCCTAATCCAGGGGATCCTGCCCAGCCTTTGAACCCTGACCAGGTTCCCCAGGCAGCATCTTTATAGCCACACTGTTTTAAAAACTAAAACTACTTTTGGTCACTTCTTGTCAGCAAGTGAGGGGGTGACCATGTTTCACTTCGAATATAGATCAGTTAAGGATATGACGAACTCGTCAAACTGGACCGGGCAGTATATATAGTATATTTTTGCGACAGATGTCGGTTGTTTTTGTTGTCATTTATTTAAAAAGAATGCAGTTTAGAGCACATTAGGTAGCATTCCAGAGTCATAGGAAAAGCATGTCGACCTCGCCCGGTGATTTAAGTTAGAGGTGACGTTTTTTACACACACGCACACACACACACACACACACACATATACACAAATACATACACACACGCATTATTTATATATATATATATATATATATATATATATATAAAATGTGTGTGTGTATGTGTCATGAAATAACTCGTGAAATAACTCCTTTAGTGCCTATAACTCTGTTTGCATATGCATTGGAGCATTTTACCAGCACTTCACTTCGCCACTTATTGGTAGACAGCCGTCATTCCCTTCATTATATACAATTCCATTCATAACTACAATTTATAAGAGAAACCTCAGAACCTGTTCTGTCTGTTTTGAAGTGATGAAGTGTTGTGTACTTAGACCTCTGAAAATATCCGTTTGAATTTATCTTTAGATGTTTTATTCAGGTTATATACTGTAAATCCTATACTGTTGTTATGTACAGTAATGTTATGTTTCTAACGTGAGGCATTCTGGGTATTTATTGTATTAGAACCTTATTCTGGATATTAATTTTATTAGAATTGCTTTCTGGATGTTCATTTTAGTTCAGCTGGATAGCTTCACATTATTTTGCATCTTTATTAATTCTTACTAATTGAAAACTGTACAGAGGTTGTACAGAATCAGCATTCCTAATTCATTTTATTAGTTTTTTATTGTTAAAAACATTAATTACAAACTTCAGCAGTAGTGCATTCACTATCAAATTTGTTTTATTCAAAGAAAAGTAGTCCTTTGTGACCAAAATACTGAATTTGCTGATAAATGAAGTGCTAAAACTCAACATTGATTTGAAATTTTTTCTTAAGATTTGGGCTCAGAGCACAGAGAGCACACTAATGTTTCCACCATGAGCATTAACGGGTTAATGATGCCGTGAGAAAGCAGTGAATGGAAAGTGTAACTTTGCTGTAGTGTTGAATCTCACAGCTCCTGCTGAGTGAATGGAATTGTTTTCACATTATGCAGTTCTCTGCAGCTGCTCCGCTTCAAAGCTGCGGCTCAGGGACGCAAACAGAAAGTGTGTTTGAATTCACTGTGTGCTTAGATCCCTCACTCGAATAAAAGACAAACAAGGTGATATAAGTCGGACAGCGCTCTGATCTCAGCACCACTTAATTGTTATGTGTTTGACTTGTGCATCGGATCTAAATGCGTGTTTGTTCTGTTACGTCAGTCATAATGGGGCCTTGAGTGTGTGACACAGTAACTATAGAAGGGAAACTCTAAGGTATGTTGACTTAGAGTTGACTGAGCTGAAGTCTCCTGGCTATTCTAATGCTACCCGGGTCCTTTCTCCTAGCTAACCTAGCTTAGCTCAAGAGATCCAAACACCCCAGTGCAGGTTCGATTCAAACAACTGCTCTGCTGTCACAAGTATAGATCGAGCGAGAGCAAAGTCGTCTGATCTGTGTTGGAGTGACAGAAAGCCAAAATTGGACCTGTTCTGCAGTGCTTTAGCTGTAGCCTATTAGGCTAAGCTACCCCGAGTGTACGGTCCCTCCCACTAAACATTTTGACATGGAGTGATTAGATAGAAGGGGATATAGTGTAGAGGAGAGAAGGGATAATATTTAAAAATAATAATAGTAATAATTTAAAAAAGAGGGGGCAACAACTTATAAAACCGGAAAGTTTGGCTAAATAGTACAATTACAGCAACACAGCACCACAAAACAGACAGTGAGGATTAAACATTGGGTGCTTCCTTAAAATGTGGTCGTAAGGGTTTTACAAAAGCAATCCATTTTGACCAGGACTTGGCAAATTTGTTCATTTATAGACGGAGTGAAAACAATTTTTTCCATAATATATATTTTATTTACTAAATCTATCCAGTGTTCCATTGCAGGAAGATCAGGAAGGTACTAGTGCCTAGTTATGTTTTCATACAGGCAAAACCCCAAATAGGTATTTATCAGATCGTTCAAAATATAAATGATAACTTCGTAAGTAGAATACCTCAAGAAAAAGGTATTTCAACATTAAATACATCCAGAAATGCAGCATGAACTTCCATCCAGAAATGCTTTATTTGTTTCCCCCTTTTAAAGTAGCGTTGTTCTTTTTGAAGGTGGAGAGATGAAGCTGTCCTTCGAGCCGACTCTGACCCTGGGCCAGGTGGAGGGAGAGAATCGGGCGGTGGTGGAGGGTCAGTACGAACCTGCGGACTGCATGGCCAGACAAAGCGTCGCCATCCTCCTTCCTCACAGAAACCGAGAGAAACATCTCCTCTATCTTCTGTACCACCTGCACCCCTTCCTGCAGAGACAGCAGATCCATTACGGCATCTACGTCATCCACCAGGTGGGCTACAGGCTCCAGGCCTGTTCACACCAAGTGTTTTTTCAGATGTGATTTTTACCGTCATGGAATCTTCACGTCAAGTTCGGTACATTTCTGAGAACGTGGGAAGAGGACAGAAGAGAAAGCAAAAACAGAGTATTAGCAATAATTAATTCATCATTTTTCTTTAAGCACTGCAGCTAAAATGTACACATGGCAGGTACAAACATTCTACAGGAACAACCGGACACACTGAGATACACCTAGATAAACAAATAAAGGCTTTAATCAGTGACAGTGTTACGATCAGGAACACAGTGTCATCCCCAGCCTTTCAGCCTTCGGTCCGTCATATATTTTCTCCACATTTTTGTAGTCAGATGGTTGCTTGTTCTATTACGGGACTGTGTAAAAGACCACCATTTATGTATTTCATTTCTATTCAGGATGGCCATTAAGTGCATTTTTCAGCATTAGGTAAAAAAAAACTAAAAACATTTAAAATGAAATTCCACCAATTTTGAAAAAATTCTGTAGAATTAAATCTTTAAGATGTAAACAGAGTCATTCAGAGTGGTTTGGTGTGAAATGCTCTGTTCTAGAGAAACTTAGTAAGTAAGAATTGTTCACAGTGGTGGTGATAGGAACCAGATGTCCACCTCTAAAAGCTCCCTCACAGAAAGTTATTACATAAAATCGTTGCATCTCAGCAAGTGAATTATGCAGAAATTCTAACTTCAATAATTAAATCATTTCAGATGTTTCAGTATTTAGTGTGTCCAGGAGACTCACTTTCAGTTTCACAAAGAATCTGCAGACACACCTCCAAAGTTCAGTCTTTGAAGCTGGTTGATCATTTTCTGAAGTAATCAAACACATTCAGTGATGTTGAGGTCTGGACTCTGGGGTGGTCAGTCCATTGTTCAGCTTCTTTGTTTGGTGTGTCTCCTTTTCTCAGTGAGGTTCTTCTTGAACAGCTACACCTCCTTTCAGACCCACAGCGCTGAGTCGTCTTCTCACAGAGGAAGGATGGACAGAAACACTTGTGGATGTTTTCAGATCTGAAGCAGCTTGATTTTCTCCTCTCTCTCAAAGATGAAAGCTTTAAGTGCTGTTTATCTGATGGGGGCAGTTTTAATGTCTACCAGGTCTTCCAGGTGGTTGTTAGGAGTCACATTTCCTTTTAACCATTTTTCGAACAGTTTTGGAAGCTGCGCATTTTTCATTTGTTTTCCTTTGAGTTTCTCGTTCCTTATGCAAGTGGATTAGGCTGTAGTTTATACATGTTATAAAAATGCCTCTGTATTTTGTCTTGCAGGCTGGAGACGCTACGTTTAACAGGGCTAAGCTGCTAAATGTTGGCTACCTGGAGGCTCTGAAAGACTACAGCTGGGACTGCTTCATCTTCCACGACGTCGATCTAGTTCCTGAAAACGATCGCAATCTGTACACATGTGAAGATCAACCCAAACACTTGGTGGTGGGCAGGAATTCCACCGGCTACAGGTACGCAAGGGCCGGTTGCATTATTTAGATTACCTAAAGTACAGGACATCCATCATAATCGCGTGAAATTTGTGTAGCATTACTGGGCATGCATAAATGCATTGCTCTGTAAGACCGTAAGATCTATATCCTGTTACTTTGTGTAAATAGCAAACATTTACAGTGTTCTGCAAACATTCTGAAAAGCTCTTGAGCAAATTCTCATTAGAAATCTCAAAGTGTGACTGCAGTGCTAATGTTGACTCTTTCAGGCTGAGATATAAAGGTTACTTCGGGGGTGTGACTGCCATGACGAAGGAGCAGTTCGCCAAAGTGAATGGCTTTCCCAACACGTACTGGGGCTGGGGGGGCGAGGACGACGACCTCCGCATACGGTAGTGCACACCACACCGATCAGCCTTACAAATTCAGTTTGACCCTTAAGACCCAGTCATACTAAACTAGCGTTTGCAAGTGAATTCCCGTGAGCAAAATTACATTAATTAATTAATTACATGGATTCAATTGAGTTCACTGCATTGAGCGATTTCGAATAGCAGATTTCCAAGCTGAATACATTCACTTCAGCTTCAACTTTGGTGAACTTTGACATGCAAATTGGCGTCTTTGACCAATAGAAGTGCTGCTTTTGAAGAGGTGGGGCTTCATGTAACGACCTCAAAAACAAAAGAAGTGCTAATTTTACCAGCGCAAATAAACACACCAAAGAGACACTGCATGACGCAGTCAGTTGGGATACTGTATTATTATCTTCTCTGTTTATATTTTGTGGCTCAATCCCATTTCACCCCTCGCCCCTACTACTTAGCCCTTACTCCTCCGTTTTGTGTGTTCACGTCTAGGGGTAGGGTGTCCTGATTTTTGTTGAGATAGAGGGGTAAGGCCAAAGTCTTTAGAGCCACATGGCCCTCTAAACAAAGGGTTTTCAGAGGCACACTCCAAACGGAGTGTTATGAGAAAAACCCCCACAAATGTGAGTATTTTGTATTAAGATAACCATTGTTTTATCTTAGTTTAATGTCGTTTCAATGTATTATGGTCCTTTTCTTCGTAACCAGCCTAAAAATTGCTAGTAGTATGCTGATGTCTCATTAGCTAGCTAGCTAAATTTCCTGTTCCAGCTTAAATGGTGCAGCAGTTACATTCGGGTGCGTCAGGCATCAGAACTGCTGCTCCATTTAAGGTGAAAGTGGAAAATTCGAACAAGAAGCTTCATATCATCGAAGAATTAGACGTGGGCGATAATAAACAACTGTCGTGTCCCCTCTCTTTGAAGGCATATGATGCCCTAAATGTAACTAAAGCCCAGCAGTGAGGTTGCTGAACTTTACCCTCCTCTGCTGTCACTGCAGGCTGGCAGGGTCGCCTAAAGAGCAGTGCTAGTAGCTGTTAATGAAGTAATGTTCTTCTTTATTTGAGGGTCCCATTTCGTAGGGAAGATTTCAACCACCCCTTGTAACTCGAAAACAAGGGGAAGGGGTAAAAATAAGAATTGGGCCTTTCAGGTGCTTTACACCACGCCAGCTGATGCTTGGCGTTCCGCACAGTGATCTTAGGCTTGTGCGCAGCTGCTCAGCCGTGGAAACCAATTTCATGAAGCTCCTGACACACAGGTGTTGTGCTGATGTCACTTCCAGAGAAAAGTTTCAAACTCTGTAGTGCGTGATACAACAGAGGATAGGCCATATATTTGCAAGCTGTTGTTCCATTTCACACTCGCGCAGGGGCAGATCTAGCGGGGCAGATCTAGCAGTGCAGATATTTCTCAAACTGAAGGTGGCATCCTATAACTGCCACATTTACAGTCACTGAGCTCTTCAGTACGACCCATTCTACTGCCACTGTTTGTCTTTGGATATCGCATGGCTGTGTGCAAGGTCTCCTGTCATTAGTAAACCTGAGGTGTGCATTTAAAGGTTAAAAGGTAGTGGTGATAATGTGTTACATGTATTTACATTTTAAACCAGTTGCACATAATGTCATGCTCTCAGTCACTCTTAACCCTTTTTCAGATGACGGGAGGTTATATTAATCATTTTATACAAACAGACTGGAGAATAGATAATAAGCATTAGAACAATATGTCCCTGTTTCCAGACTAGTAAAATGTTTATTGTACAAAATGCATTCATTACATGATATTCATGAGGAAATAAAGGCATATTACCTCCTTTTCAGGGTGCAGCTACAGGGGATGAAGATCGTTCGGCCTCTGCCAAAAGTCGCCCGCTATACCATGGTCTTCCACAAGAGGGACAGCGGCAACGAGGTCAACCAAGACAGGTAGGTGTAGAAACACTGGGTGACATCACCACCAAACTATTTGTATTATAGAGCTGATTCAGGCCAGGGTAGAAGAGGTCACAAAAGTGTCACTCAAACTGATTTTTCAACCATACATGAGATGTAAACAGTATCCCCTCCTCAACTCACATGTAGCCAGAAAAAACGTTTGGTGTCAGAAGTTTACATTAGAGCTATGAGGCTAGTGTAACTAAGAAGTAATAAAAGCTCATACCCCACCAATTAGCATCATGCAAACTGCACGCCTACATAGTCACGCTTTTTCCTCAAACTTGCTGATTTAGTTTATGTATTTACTAATTTATTTGTGAGGGACAGTGGCCATTAATAAAGAGCATTCCAGACCTGTAAATCAGGGGTTCCCAAAATGTGACCCGTGGGCCGGTGAGTATGTTTGGTTTGGCCTGATTTTGCCGGAAAGTTACCCAAACCCAGGGGTCGGCAACACGCAGCTCCGGAGCCGCATGTGGCTCTTTTACTGCCCTGTTGTGGCTCCATAGCAGAATTAGATTTTTAGGTAAAAAGAAAAGAATCTTAAAATACAGTTCTGTTAATCGTTCTAACACAGTTTTAACAATAAATGGTCTTAAACGCTGGAGTTAATGAATACCTGCTAATTCACCATTTAACCCTGAAGATTGCTGCGCAGACTGCTGGTCAAATATTGTGGCTCTCAGGGTGGTTTGATTTTTGTTGAAAGGACAAAATGGCTCTTCTTAACATTTTGATTGCCGACCCCTGCCCTAACCCCAGTCCCTCACCTAATGAGAGATCAAACATAGTTTTATTCAGTATATAACTCATTCAGTTCTTTTAAAATTGCATTCTGAAGTAAGCAAAATATAGTGCAGTATAAATTAAATACAGTTTTTTTGTAGACCTACCTACCTTCGTTATTTGTGTATTGTTTTTCCTTTTTGGCCCTCAGCCCACCACACACATTCACCCCTCAGGACAAAAGTTTGGGACTCCTGTTGTAAGAGAGCTTTCATTTTTTAATACAGTGTCCCTGGCCAAAATGAACTAAAAAGGGTTTTCTGACACTGTTAACATGTTATGAAAATGGGCAAGAGGACATCAGAAACTACATAATCATGTATATTAGTGATTACTTAACAAATGCACATGGTTTGAGGCAAGGATAATGTGTAGACATGTAGTTGCACCATTCTAGCTGGTGGGATATAAGTTTCCATTGCTTATTAGCCTCATTAGCCTTGTAGTTCCAGTACAAAGCAAACTAAAGAAGCAAACTTCAGACACCAAACTTACTCACTTGGGGAAGCTGTCACTGAACCATCACTTTGCATGAACCATCACTTTACATTCCAGTCATACAATGGCTTTTCATCATAATGTAATGGGAACCAAGCATTAGACACGTAGGGATTATGCTGCGTATGATATCAAAGCACCACCATAACACTGTTCCTCTGGTGATATTTTCACAGAGCCTCTATTTTCTGTGGTGGCTGCATGCTTTGTGTGGCCCAGGTCTTTTTAAGTCTCCGTTTGGAGTATAGAAATCGTGGAACAGGGACGTTTGAAAAAAGAAGCCCGACCATAGCCCAGTCGGAGCCTAATCTCCTAACTCCGCACTGCAGGAGAGTTTTGTGCTGTTTCTCCATTAAAACGCGCAGTAGTCCATGCCTGGCTGCTGATGTCATTGTTGTTGGTGGTCTTTGTGCTCCATGTGCTGTGGTTCAGCTGCGCTCCAGCACTTTTCCCACCTAAATGATAGATTCTTTTAGCATTAGCTCCACCACCCCACCCCACCCTGCCCCCCGACCACCGGGCAGTTTGATTTAAAGAGGTAAACCGTCTTTGTAGCCTGAGTGTACAAAACTGTAGGCTTAGTTGTTGTGTTAGCTGATTTTGCAGTGAGTATTTTTAGGTAAGATGTAAATCTGTCACATTGCAGACACCAGGGGGCGGATTTACTAACATTTTGGACCATCGCAAACTATTTTGACCTTAAAAAGTGATTATTATAATTTACTAAATGGATAAATCGGCTCCCATAGTGAGATGAAAAGGGCGATTTGCTGCTGTTTTAAGCTTTTGCCTCATTACACATGTATTTGTAGGAGTTTCCCTCCAAAAAGACAAAATACGCTAAGAAGATTATAATGAAGCTACTCTTATTTACCAAAACTTGATAGCAAATTCTGACTGTCCGCCGTTTAATGCTTGTGAAAAAAAAAAATCCTTTCTTGCCACTGCAGTTGTTTCTACTCAGAGAGAACACGTATTTATTATTGAACAAAAAAATGTAAATGCCTGCCGTGTCACATTATTCTTAATTTGACCAAGAAAAAAAACTAAAAGCAAATAGGTTTAATAAAATGATGTTTTTAAAGCCTTATTTTCTAAAACTTTGGGTTTATTTTACACTCGTAAAAGTATTCACATCCCAGAGAACACAAATATAAAAAAAAAATGTTTGTATGATAATAAAATTAAGTGTTATTTTAAACATCTAGCAAAATTTAAATGAAAAAAAAACAAGATGTTAACAAAGACTTAAAACACGACTTAAAAATCTGGGGCTGGGCTCACGAAAGCTTTGTTAAGAAAAAACTTGCGAAGGTTCTAAAGACAAACACTAAAAAGTTCGCAAAAATGTTCTTAAATGAAGTCCTTGAAAAAAATGTAAGAGGGTTTCAAAGATTCTGTTAAGATCATCTTAATTATTTTCTTAAGATTTTCTCAATGAAATCTTCACTGTTTTTTATGTATGCTATTGTTGCGTTTTACGGTTTACCACACATGACGCAATATACATTTTAAATTGAATTAACCATTATTTCCATAATTTAATCGACTCAGAGGAGCAAAATGGAGGAAATACACCTAACCAAGCATTTAAAAAAGTTTAGCCAGGAAGAACTAGAGGTGATGGAGGAAGAAACAGCCAACAGGAAAAAATCCTTCTTGGAAAACATGATAATTATGAGGTTACGGCGAGGATGAGGATGGGCAGAGTAGCAGCTAAGACAAGTGAGAGACTGTCGTAAGGTTAAAAAAACATTTAAGAACTTAATATTTTCAAGAATACCACTTCACCTTAAAATTATTCTTAAGAAAACAGTTAAGAAAAAAGAATTCTTAAGAAGTTACTTGAATAACAAATTGTAACTTTTTAAGTTAAGAAAAAAACACATTTAAGAAGATTTTCTTTAAGACAGCTTTGTGAATCCAGCCCCAGACCTGAGAATCTGAGTGTCTGGGCGTGGCCTAATATTCTGATGAGCATACATGATTGACATCCCTCAGTCCGACATTCCCAGCCTGCTGCAGCGCTGAATAAAACACAACAGTGAGAATGAAGCAGGCAGAAATGAGTAAAAAGGTGTACATATACAAGTAGTGGTGTAGACACCACTGTGTCCACTCACTAAAGACATTATCCAGCTTTTACACAGAGACGCCTTGTTGAAGGTTCTTATTCACTTTACTGCTGGATTTGCACACAGCAAACACTGGCGTGGCCGGTTGACCGAACAAACTGACTTCTTGCTAGCTCAGTTATGCTTGCTAAGATAGCCTTCGCTTGGTGGTTAGCCTTTTCGTGGTAAGTTTCTTCGACTTGTGGGCAGGACAATCCACAATAGCCTTGTGATGGGTGAGGTTACTGCTTACATACACACTACCTAAGATTTACAGCCAGGTTCCCTGAGGAGCAAGTTTTGCGTATGTGATTGACAGTTTTCTTTTCAGTCAAAAGCATATGTTGAACCTCTTGTGCAATCCCTGCTTTGTTTGTGCTGAGGTTACTCTCAAAAAAACGTTTCCAAACATCCGGTATGCACTGAGTGAAATTCAACAGGGACTTTACAGTATCGCACTTGGCACGAAACTTAAGTTCAGTTCATGCCTCCAGCCAAAAATGAACATTTTGAAACAGAAAGTCAAAAAAATGTTTTTTTCCCCCTCAAATTTCTGTAATTAGCGCCTCTCTTAGTAAATCTGTCCCGAAGGGTATAAAAACATTCGAAACGGTCACAATGACAGCATTTGTTGTTCTGAAGAGCTTATAAATTGTAGGATTTTGGGGGGTTTATTTTGTTAGAGGGTGGTGAAAACTGTATTGGAGAACTTAATCTGAGCCAAAACAAACCCATGTAGAATAGAATTAGAGCTCTTTAGACATTTTAACACAAAGTATCAGAAATCTAATCAAACCTTGAAAAACCACGTCAAATTTATGCTATATGTATAAGCATCATTACACCCCAAGTTGATACCAAGCCTAGTTCCTCTAAGGCATTTGTGCTTTGAAAAGTTATTAAATCTCATTTCACACTTGTAGCTTTTTGAAACAAGAGAAATGCTGCCGAAAGAGCAGATTCTACGAATTCTACAGATTCGACTTTCAAATGATGCATAATAAATTACATCTACTTTCACAAAAAATGACAAACATGGCAAAAATGTAAAGTAATAAATAATAAAATATCTTACTTATAAACACAAATGTAACAAAGATTGAAAGTTTACAATCTGCACTTTCCACTCAGTTCCTCCACTTGTTTCAAAGAGTTAGAGATAGTTCATATAAAATTAAGGCATGTTTTGTTGTCACAGGTGATAACTATGACTTCTAGGCTGTATAAAGGCAGATCTCTAGAAGCAAAAGTTTTATTTGAATGTTCAACAGTGTTTTCCTCCGTTCACAGGATGCGTCTGCTGGGCCGGACGGCGCAGATGTGGAGGAAGGATGGCCTGAACTCGTGTTCTTATAAGACTCTGTCAGTGGAGAGACCTCCACTCTACATTAATGTCACTGTGGATATAGGCAAGCCCCCGTATGCTGCCAGAGTCAAGCGTATGGCTGTCCAGCCTGCCCTACAGTGAACTGAACCACAACAGACAGCGGGGCAGGATGGTGCAGCCTGGAGATACAGCGGTAGATCCAGTGCACTCCAGCAGATCTCTGACAGCTGTGGCTTCTACTGAATGAGTGCCTATGCATTAATACTGAAGGCCTGCAGACATATTCATACAGGTATATGCAAAAGTTTAGGCATCTTTTTGCTCAGTCTGCCGTTTAAGAGGATTGTTTCATCAAAAGAACGTTAACATTGCTAAAAATGAATTACACAGTCGTATGCAAAGTTTGAATACTCTGAGTCAAGTGACATGTTTTTTTGATTTTCTAAGCGAAAATAACACGTCCTTAAATATGGCATTTCTTGTGCGTTTTTTATTTTTTTTTCTCTCCAGGGTGCCCAAACTTTTGCATACGACTATGAATGAAGTTATTTCTTGGCTGCTAGCTTACAGTTTTCGAGTATTCTTAGTATTAGCGAAAAAGGGGAATCTACAGATTTTGTATCGTGTATGTTTATGACTAATCTGCAAATACTAATCTGTTTATGACTAATCTGCAAAAACAGCTCATTTTGAGTTAATCGTGTCTGTGATGTCACAAACATGAATGCTTTTACACTGTCCACCCACCTAGCCTACTGCAGTTAAGCCCTGCCCTTTCGCACTGAAGCGATAAGGAGTGTTGTTACTGCGGACAGAAAGAATGTTCATGTAAAACGAACTACGACTGATACATAAAACGCTGCCGATTTTAAGCTTCCAACAAATTTGCTAAGCAATTTTCCAGGTCGGGAGCTCGATTGGAAGCGACCGACGGTGCGGATGATCTGTTATTGTGAGAGGAGAAACGAGTGAACCTTTAGCCGTCCAATAGAATCTGAGGTGATTGATATTTATGACTGAAAATGTTCACGAGTCCTGCAGTGTGAGAGAGTCAGAGATTGACTCAATGAGTGATTCAAACAACAGCCAATTAGAGAGCTAGAAGAGCGGAGAAACAGACGAAGAGACGTGCATGAACAGAGGAGCTGAGTGTAAAACACAGGCACATCAGAGCCGATATCATGTTTTTAATGTTTATAATGTTGGATCCAGACGTCAAAACACTCTCAGTACAGTTTCAGCTCAGCTGCCAGTTTGTAGTGAAATATTTCTCCAGCTCTCACTGTAATATCAGCGTTTCTCACCACATATTCATCTCCAGTTTGTGCATAAAAGCACAGACAGGTCCAGTAAGTTTAGCTTTGTTTGTGTCATGTGATCTGAGGAGATCTGGGGGTTTTAATTCTTATTTGTAGCCCAAATTTATGTGTTACTCTCTCTCTTTGCCTTGTAGTCTAGTGTGAGCGCCCTCACGACAACAAGACAAGAAGTTCTGTGACAAACTGACGTTAAGTTTGTGATGCTCTCCATTTTAGAAGTCTGTTAAGAGTTTAAAAGTCGTGTAGTGAACGCCCAGCAGTTTCAGCAATGAGTGCCTAAACTTTTGCATCAAAAAGAGAGGAATGTGTTACGATGTCTCGGAGAGAGAGAGAGAGTGAGAGTGTGACCGTGACCGTGTGAACTCTGATGGTCTACAGACTCTGTCACTGAGGGTTTTCGAGTTTCAGAGCGAGGCGAGTCCGCTCCAGGTTTGTGTCATTAAGGAGGTCTATTTTGGACCCTAATTAGCTTTGGGAACAGGTGTTGAAGTGAGCCGTTTTAAATTTAGGTCAGTGTTCAGGCAGAGGGGTTTTTCCAGACGTAGGGGTCTGTTTGCTCTCATAACGCTCTGATCATTGACAGCTGTGGAGTTTACTAATCTGTGTGCGGATAGCTGTCGTCCTTTTGTGCAATGATGGTTCAAAAACACTTCAAAGCAGCAAAACCTTTCCAACTTCTGCATTGGAATGAACCAATGTCTTATCATTTGTAGAACCCACAGTGCTAGTTGAAAAGAGGTTTTAAAGGGCCCATATCATGAAAAACCAACCTTTCCTCCCTTGTTTGAAGTGTCTAAAACATTGAGTGTTCATAATCGTATTTCTGCAGTTATCTGATTATTCAAATGGTCATGTCAACAGCACACTCTGATTTTGTAGATCAGAGTAAGGTCTAGAAATCCGATCAAGAAATCTGATAAAGAGAGCTGGAGTTTAGCTCAGTAATCAGATTTCTCAGTGCATGTGAACTCTTACTCTGACTTCTTTCGGATTTCTCAATCTGCACATGTGCAAAAACAAACAGCGGTACCAGAAATAAGCAAGCAGTGTTGCCACAAAATGGCAGCAAAAAAAGCTGCAGCATGAAGTTCTTATTTTACGTTTACATCACGTCTTATTCTGCCAATCAGAACAAAGATCATTTACATATATCAGTCTTAAAGGCACAGTCTGTTTAATTCTAAGGGATAAAGAGAGGTCAGAAAGTGGTCATGGAAAAATTTATTTTGACTATTTTTGGTGCATAAACTCACATAAATGTCATTAGTTGACAAAATAAACAAGATTTGTAGGATATGGGCCCTTCAATACCTTATACTATAGCATGTGTGGAAAAACACTAATGATATAATGCTGGCACAGCCAGTATAACCATCATATGTTGTTGATGTTTAGCATCTGATTACTTATCTTCTAATAGTTGTATCTTCAAATGATTTTTAAGGGTTTAACTCATTTTTAAAAATGCGTTTTCAGATACAAGCACAAACACAGCGTCCTCTCCAGAACAAAAGGAACAAATTGCAGTGTGTGTAGATTACGAATATGCAGTGTTGATTTTTCAAGTCTACTTCAGAGTCTGTGAAATGGTCTCTACCTGAATCTACTGACCTGTCATAGTAACATTTTATTGTTCAGAAGGTTTTTGAAGTTTTAGAAGGTTCTGTCCACAGTAAACTCATGTAATCATGTAAGTCTTAGTTATATTAGTCGTATGTTAGTTTTATCCTTGTTATTTATAGGAATATAAGTACGTTATTGGAAACGTATAGCATTGAAGGGGAATTCCACCATTTTTTTTCCATAATTAAATAGATAAGATGTAAACAGAGTCATTCAGAGGGGCTTGGTGTGAAATGATCCAAGCTTACCGAGTCAGAATTGTTCACAGTGGCGGTGATAGGAACCAGACGTCCACCTCTAAAATGTTATTACATGAAATGGCTATGAATACAGTGCCTGATGTGGATTTATAAAATACATCCATGGCAAAATAATCCCTGATGAAAACTTATTATTGCAGAATTTCCACTTTTACTATCAATAACATTCCATATAAAACTCAGAAGACACGTGTAGGTTCACTGGTGGTTTTGGATCGTAAATAAAATGGCTATATTTGTGTTGTAGTCATGGTTCCTATCACCACCACTATAAAGAGATCTGAACCATCTGACCATTCTGAATGGCATTGTTCACGTTTTAACCAGTGAATTTTGCAGACATTTTTTGAAAATTTGGTAGAATTCCCCTAGAATTATCTGTCCCACCTCTGTATTGCTGCTAATCCTGGTTTATAGCTACTACACCTGGAGGATGGGATATAAGATAGAACCAAAACTAATTTTACACTGTCCGTTAGGGGAAGCGTCAGAATCTGTTGCTATTGGTCAGAGGTTTGGGGTTTAAATTAACCAGCTCACTGAGAAATAATTAAAAAATGAAAAAGTAAAAAGTAAGTCATTGTTTCCGTTTTAATTCCAATCTGGAATTCTGTTCCCAGCCTGTCCGTTGCAAAGTGATTACAGAAATCTCAAGAGATTATATACAGTACTGCGCAAGAGTCATTCATTTAATTTCAAGTCAAAACAGCCGTTATGTAGAAGTCTGTATGTAATGTGTAAACATGTTTAACAGAAAATCACACCGAAGCCTCAACAGCTAAATCTAATCTCAGCTGTTTGAATGTTCAGTTTGTCACTCTGTACCTTTATTCCAGCTTCCATTCATTTCAGGAGACTCACTTTCAGTTTCTCAAGTAAATCTGCAGACACACCTCCAAAGTTCAGTCTTAGAAGCTGGTTTATCGTTTTCTGCTTCTCACAATCAAAGTAATCACAAACACTATTGGGTGTTTAGTCTGTTCTGAGAACACCAGCAGCTTCTTTGTCCTGAAAAATGAAGAACTTGTATATAATGGCTGTTTGACTGGACATTAAGTAAACGAGACTGGTCTCTGACGTTTGCGCAGTGCTGCATATATACTGCCTGTATCCATATACAGTAGATACTATGAAAAGAAGTGTAAAATACTAAGTTCTGTGTATAACCTGTCTGCTGCTGACGAAGGTTTGAAGGGAAACCAATATCACAGGAAGATGTTTACTACTTTAGATGCCTTATTGTTGTTTACAGCATGACATAAACATTTTGTTTGTTTTTCTTTTCTTTTTTTTTCCTTTTTTGGTGTGAGTTAAATTTATTCACTGACGTCTTTGCGATCATAAGACACGTTTTGTTATTTTACAGTACGTGTCGTCTCTGAACACTACATTCATTAAGTGGCGCCTGCTTTGTTTCATTGCAACATTTTTCTAACCTGTTGTATTGAGCTGTTGTAGTTGAGAATATGACAGTATAGAAGTAAAGAGCAGAATAGCAGTCTTGCATTTTAAGACATACTCCACAGTCACAGTAGCACACGCAGGCCTAGTTTTCCATGGCAGTCCATGAAGTGCCATTGGGACCTTGAGACCGTGTCCTCCGCTTTTATGCCTCTTTTATAGTGCTTTTCACAGAACTATTACTTCGGAGAGAATAACATTTGTAGCGTAAATTTGCAGTGTACAATTCTGTACTTGGTGGTGGGGTTCTGGAAGATTTTAATAAATTATTTCTTAAAAAAAATTTCTTTGGTCTGTCTGTGTCCCACTCACATTTAGAGGGTAATGGATGCTGGGAGGTAAGTTTTTATTTGGGGTAGTGTAGAAAGTCAGTGAAACAATGCTTTACGCCAGAGTTAGCGACTAGCTAATAGGAGAAATTATAAAGGAGGAGAATGGTCACTGGTTGGAAGATAGAGGGCACGCTTGTAACATTCAATTTGGCGTGTCAATGTCGCAAGCAGGAAAAAGCGTGTGGGGGCCAGAACAACCCAAAAATGTGTGTTATAGAATAGAATAGAATAGCATAGAGTAGAATTCAGAACCATTGGCCAACTGTGTTTGTACACAGAGGAATTAGGCCTCTGCATTTTACCCATCCGTGCAGTGAAACACCCACATACAAGCACACTAGTGAACACACACAAAGGGGCAGTGAGCAAACACTACAAACTTTGACATTTTTGTCCGATTTTACCACTGATTTCAAATCTGTTTTTGAAACGATAATTAGACCTTTAGTTCTGAGTTTTTAGGTCACTCTTCATCCAACGAGACAAAAGCCTGGGCCATATTACAGAAATATCTTAGCTGAAATCTGTTTAGCCACCATGACAACTTCAGTTAGGACAGGACTTAGGACAGTCGCTGCTACAGTTGTTACAGTATTGAAACATCCTAACTAAACCGAATCTCTTATATTCTGTCCTAACTTTGAGATAAACCCCAGAGCTGTCTTAACTTCTGTTTTAACATAATCGCTAAGCATCTTAAGTGAATTATTCTTAGAGAATAATGTCCTTAAAGTCATTTAGATGGACTGAGTAATTCTTCCAAATTATGTGAAAATGACAACAGGAATCAATTTAATAAATCTGACATAAGGAAAACTAAATTTGTCTCATGTTTTAGAAATAACAGAGTTCACTGTAGTATGGAAACACTGTTAAAGTTTCAGAGCTGTCCAGTCCGTAAAGTCCATATACGGAAACTAAGCCGCAAAAACAGACCATTTTGAGTTCATCGATTTTGTGATGTCACAAAACAATACATTTGCATACATCTGCCTGTTCAGCCTACAGCAGTATAGACTTTTTCACATTGAAGTTATAAAGAGCATTTCAGCTTTGCTTTTTGATGAGGCACAATACAGCACAGCCAATCAGAGCAGAGCTTATGTATATATATCAGCCTTAAAGGCACAGTACCAAAAGAAATGGGTCGTTCTAAGGGATAATTGGAGGCCATGTAAAAATAAATGATCACTGTTTTTGATACATAAAGCCACACAGGTGGCAAAAGTGAGGGAACGAAATTGAAGAGTAGGGGCTCTTTAAGGCCTCTCTATGAGGTTTGAGTCCAGCAGGTGGTGCTGGTCAGCAAGTGAAGTTTCTGGAAGTTTTTCAAAAGCTCTGCTGAAGGCCGGATGAGGAGGATGGGAAAAGAATTCCAGTCTGATTCCAGTCCACTATCAAACTTGGTCAAGATTAGTTTAGACCACAGTTAGAGCATTTGATCTCCAAGCAAATCTCAGGAAATTACATTTATGTATTTATTGTTTGTGAATCTACTGTCAGTTCAGGCAGCGCCAAAGGATGAGCCGTTCTCAAATCCCCCAAAAATGCACTATTACATCATTCGACGCTATCGGTCCAACATGGCCACGGGGTTGAATTGGGTCTTTGTTGCATTGGGTCATGTGACCTGTGGCTCCACTGGGAAGAGTAACCTTTGGCATAGATCACAAGGCATGGACGCGGAAATGGACACTTGATGTGATGGAGTGAGCTTCTGTTCTCGCACTCTGTAAACAGTGGTGGGTTTTTCTCTCGTGTGAAAGAGTTCTTTCTCCAGCTAGAGCGACATGGAGGGAAATATCTCGGAACGTTTGACGAGAAGGATCTGAATGTACCCTAAGTTGAGCACATGTGTCTATTTACAGCCTTGGAATCAGCATAAGACAGGCCAAAATATTAGATAATCACTGTTTTATGGGAACAGTCTGCAGTGTGTCCCTCTGTGCTATTAACTCAAGCTAATTGTTTATTACAGTAGTCACAGTTTTACTTATACAATTGGACCACTTGAGGTTTAAATAAAATAAATAGACAGAGCCCGATTTGCAGAAGATTATGCTCTTTATTGATTTCAACTGTCTGGCGAATGTTGTTAGCTCATTCGGAGCCTTGCAGCCCAACCCCAAAGTATTATGAGCCTCAAACTGCATTAAAACATCAGAACCGCCCTCAGATCAGTTCACTAAGAGGAAACTTCTTCCAACGCCGGGCCTTCATATGTGACAGGGTGATGTCATCTTCCGTCCTGTCCAGCAGAAAGGGCTCATTGTCCACAGCAGGGAGAGGGAGAGTATCTATCTGTCAAAGCCCAGTCTGGGTCAGCCGTGATAAGCTGCGGAAAACATGCTTCAGTAAAGCTTAAACTGAGGCTAAAAAAAGTGCTGCACTGGCTTGACTTTGATTCAGTTGTGCATCCCACATAAATCAGTTCTTTCTTTCGCTTTACTTACTCTCCGATGTGACTGTGTTAATGTAATACACCGTATTTCTGTGGAAATGATGTGGAAACGTCATGTCAAATAGTATCTCTCCTCATGGTGGCAGTATTGTGAGAAATGGATTGGGTTCATCAGGTGAATGAAGATATATATTTTGTCCCAGAAAATCCAAACTGTGTACTTACATATATAATATATATATGGGACATGTTATTACATATGGGACATTTGGTTACATATAGATGCTGACATATATATGTGGGACATATTTTATTACATATAGGGGTCTCACTTTATATGCATAGTCCACTGTAGTCCCCTATAAATTATCTACTGATGTTCAAATTGTTTACAAACTATCTGGTGAAACTCAGGTGATCCTAAACAGTGGTGGGGTTAGGGTTAGGATTTGGACCAGGGTTAGGATTCGGACCAGGGTTAGGGCTAGGACCAGGGTGAGGGTTGGGTTTAGGTTTGGGTTTAGTTTAAGGTTAGGGTTAGGATTAGAGCAGGTTTAGAGTTAAAGAAAAATGTTCTTAATTTTAAATGGAAATAAGTGGAGAAATATTTCTTTCCAAGTCATTTTGGATCATTTCTGTTGGTCCATTCACCATGATATTGTGACACAACTCAAAGGGCAACTGCCTTCAAATTATGCCAAAATATTAAAAACGACAAAATGGAGTTTTTGTCCCGACTGCACCAATATAAATACTTACATATGCAATACATATAGGACATATGATTGTTACATATAAATGCTTACATATATATGCAGGGCATACTAATATTACGTATAGATACTTATGTATATAGTTGTGCCAAACTTGAGCAAATTAAAAAGATATTCATCTGGTCCATTAATGGTTATTTCCTCTACAAAAACAACACTATTACTATTTTCAGAATATAAACAAATAACACTAATACAATAAGTAATGATTTGATGTACGTCAGTGTATTCATTTAACCATGTCCAAGCCTCTTTTCATGGCAGCCCAGTATTATTTATAGCTATGATCTAATACCTCAATCAATACTTCATATGCTTAATCAGGTGAGCTGCAGATGGGTTTAAATAAACTGAAGAGAAATCTGGAGCTAAGCTTTTGTTCTTTTAACCAGCTCATAAGATATTAACTACATTTTTGAAAACAAGACATTTTGTTAAAATTTATTGTATTTATGTATTGATTCTACTGATATACTGAGTTTTTCTTACTTGCAAAACACAGTCACTTATGAGATTATGAGATTATCATGAAATGGTTTTTAACCATTTACTAAAGTGTCATTTGTATAGTATTGCATATAATATATATATATATATATATATATATATATATATATATCCTGACAGGGTGTAAAAACATGGAGCATAATACATGCTTCCCTAAATGGGTCCTCTTTGTTTTGTAATGCCAAGGTCAGTCTCCAAGCACAAATGGATGAGGTCAGGGGTTAAGGTTTGTCAGCAAATGCTCCATTTCTCCCTACACTTCCTTCCTCTTAGACAGAAGAAACTTATATAAGGCATCAGACCCATATATAGAGGATAAATGTGAAGGTTTAGCGTAGGTTTTTTTCCATTAACAACACTTTTCACCAAATGTTTCCATGACTTAGAACTGACAGCATGACATTAAAGAGCAAACACAGCTTAGGGTGAGTCACCTCAGCAATTTGCATTTGGAGCTGTGTTTCATATCAGGAGGTTTTAGTTACATCCCACTGGATCAGCTGAAACATCACCAAAGCTACTTCAGGTCTCATGACTAGAGGCAGTTTACCACCCCAAAGCTGGGTTAAAGTAATAGTTATGTGGAAAATCAAATTTACACACCATGGGAAACACATAGCAACACCTCAGAAACCAACTTAGATACCATAGCAACAACAACACAACATCTTAAATGGTCAGACACCCAAGCAACCACCAGAGATACCATAGCAATTGATTAACAACACTCTTGCAACTACTTGGGATACAACTGCAACCGCCTAGCAACACCCCTATAACCACCTGAAACACCACTGCAACCACCTAGCAACAGTCTAGGAACAACCATAGATACCATAGGAAACAACTTGCAACACCCTAGCAACCACAAGAGACACCAAATCAACCACCTTGCAATACTCTAGCAGCCACCTGGACTACCATACCAACTGCCTTGTAACACCCCAACAAACACCTGGGATACCATAGCAATGACCTTGCGAAGCTCTGGCAACCACTTGGAATATCATAGCAACCAACTAGCAACCACCTCTAAACCAAATCAACCCCTAGTAACCACCTTACAACACCCTAGCAACCACCTTGCAACACTCTAGCAGCCATCTGGAATAACTACCAACTGCATTGTAACACCCTAACAAACACCTGGGACAACACTCTAGCATCCAACTGAAATACCATAGCAGCAACCTACAAACACCCTAGCAGCCAACTGGAATACCACAGCAATCACCTCATGACACCCTAGCAACCACCTGGAATACCGTAGCCTGCCACCTAGCAACCACCTGGAATGCCAAATCAACCCCTAGCAACTACTAGAGATTAGCAATTGGTTAGCAACACCCTTATAACCACCTGGCACACCACTGCAACCACCTAGCAACACTCTAGGAACCACCATAGATACCATAGCAACCACCTTGCAACACTCAAGCAACCAACTGGAACACCATAACAGCAACCTACAAACACCCTAGCAACCACCTGGAATACCTACCAACTGCCTTGTAATGCCCTAACAACCACCTATCAACCACCTGGAATGCCAAATCAACCCCTAGTAACCACCTTGCAACACTCTAGCAGCCACCTGGAATACCTACCAACTGCATTGTAACACCCTAACAAACACCTGGGACAACACTCTAGCAACCAACTGAAGTACCATAGCAGCAACCTACAAACACCCTAGCAGCCAACTGGAATACCACAGCAATCATCTCATGACACCCTAGCAACCACCTGGAATATAATAGCAACCACCTGGAATACTGTAGCAGCCACCTAGCAACCACCTGGAATGCCAAATCAACCCCTAGCAACCACCAGAGATACCAATGCAACCACCTTGCAACACTCTAGTAGCCACCTGGAATACCTACCAACTACTTTGTAATACCCTAGCAACGACCTGGGATACAGTAGCAATGACCTACCAACACCCTACCAACCACCTGGAATACCATAAAAGCAACCTACAAACACCCTAGCAGACAACTGGAATATTATAGTAATCACCTCGCAACACCGTAGCAACCACCTGGAATACTGTAGCAACTACCTAGCAACCATCAGGAATGCCAAAATTAAAACTGCACAATCACTTTTCTGGTTGTAATTAACCAAAACAGTGAAAGTAAAATCAGCCCTGGGTTCACTGGGTTAAATGGTTTTTAATCATTCCATAAAGGAAAAGTGAAGCCTTTTGAGCCTGAGCCTCGCGGATGCATTAAGGCAGAGTGTGCTGGAGTTTGGGAGCTGCGTGTTCCTGTCACATTTAAATGATTAGTGACCGCTCCTGAGGGCAGCAGATGACTCTCTCCTGTCTGTCACTCGGCCCGTTCTCCTCCCATTAGCCAAGAGTCTGTGTGCCGTCTCGCAGGTCTGTGTGAGCTGTGAGGAAATGTGGGATTTAATGGAGGGTGTTTGGGGTGTGAGCTGAGATCTCTTCTGTCAGATTTGAGATAGAAACACGGCTGAGCTGCAGCTAACGGGAACCATGTGTGCTTTTTTTCCTCCTCTCTCCCATCTGCTCTCTCTCTACCACTCCCCTCCTCCTCCTCCTCCTCCTCTCTCTCCCTCCATTTTTCCCCCCACTTCCCTTTCTCCCTGTCTGTTTTTGTTTTCCAAACAAAGCGCCCTGAACAGGAAATTGTGGGACTCTGGGAGCGAACAGGAAGTCAGGGAGCAGATTTCCTGTTTCAAAAGCAAAAAAGCATGGCTCAAAAATGAAGAGGAGAGAGGGAGAGAGAGAGAGAGAGAGTGAGAGAGAGAGAGGGAGAGAGGGAGAGAGAGAGAGAGAGAGAGAGAGAGAGTAAAAAGGTCTGCTGATTTAACTTACATTCTGTCAACTTATTTGAAGTTCAATGAACTCACAATTTTAAGGCGGGCTGGTTATTAACGTTTTCAAGTTCCACCGATTTTTCAAAATTCCAGCATAATTCAGTGTTTGAGATGTAAACAAAGTCATTCAGAGTGGTTTGGTGTGAAATGCTCTGTTCTAGAGAAACTTACAGAGTCAGAATTGTTCACAGTGGTGGTGATAGGAACCAGACGTCCACCTTTAAAAGCTCCCTCACAGAAAGTTACTACATGAAACATTCCATATAAAACTAAGACTCATGTAGGTTCACTGGTGGTTTTGGATAGTAAATAAAATGTCTATATTTGTGTTGTAGTCATGGAGACCCCTGATTCCTATCAGCACCACTGTAAAGAAATCTGAACCATTTCACACCAAACCACTCTGAATGGCTCTGTTTACATCTCAACCACTGAATTATGCTGGAATTTTGAAAAATCTGTGGAATTCCCCTTTGAAACACCAAAACTTTTTTTTACAGTGCAGAAAAACAAAAAGGTAATAAGAGAGAGAGAGAGAGAGAGAGAGAAAGAGAGTGAGAGAAGGGGGGGGGGTGTTAAAGAGGTCAGTAATCTGTTGACCAGTGCAGAACACACAGTCACCCCCCCACCCCCCCACAGAAAAAACTCACTCTGACATTTCAAACCACCTCTGAACGACAGACCCCACAGACTGAGAGAGAGAGAGAGAGAGACATACAGACAGACAGACAGACAGACAAAGAGAACGAGAACAAAAAGAGAGAGAGAGAAATAAACAGAGAAAGAGAGCGAAAGAGAGACATAGAAACAGACAGACAGATAGACAAAGAGGGAGAAGTAAACAGAGAGAGTAAGAAAGAGAGAGTATAGAGAAAGAAACAGATAGAGAGAAAGAAAAAGAAAGAGAAACAGGTATATTTAAAAGAGAGAGAAGAAAAAGGGAGAAACAGAGAAAGAGTAAGGGTGGGAGTAAAGAGAAATAGAGAGAAAAGGAGAGCAGAGAGAAAGAAAGAGAACAGTGAGATAGAGAATAAGAGAGAGAAGAAAGAAAGAAAGAACAGAGAGATAGAAAGAGAGGAGAAAGAGAGAGATAAGAGAGAGAGCAAAGAATTAGAGAGAGAAAGAGAGAAACAGAAGAAAGAGTAAGAAAGAGTGCGAGTAGAGAGAGAGAAAGAGAGACTGAGTGAGAGAGAGATACAGAGAGATAAGAGAGAGAGAGGCTTCTGTGGATCACTTCCTCTGGCTGACAGGCGTCCGAGAGTTGGGGGCGGTGAAGAGGAGAGGAAGAGAGAGGAAGAGGGGGTCAGAGGGAGCCGGGGAGTAAAAAAAGGAGTGAAAAAAAAGAAAAGAGCGAAGGAAAAAAGAGAAGAGGAACGCCTACGCTGGAGTAAGCAGAGGAAGCCAGCTCACTCTGACAGGATTTTTCTGCAGCTGAGGTTTCTGAGGCTTTCCTTCTTCTTCTCGGGACGTTTTTCACTCCTGCGTCTGTAACTCACCTCGCAGACCGTGGAGAGGTAGAGAGTAGAGAAGAGGGGGAAAGAGAGAGAGAGTGAGAGAAAAAAGGAAAGGCTGATGGAGGAGTGACGTCAGGCTCGGTGCTGGACTTCAGAATTCCTCTCCCACACCAGCCTCGCCGGACTTCCAGCCAAGATGTGAGCCGACAAGTCTGTTTTTGTGCTGGACGCTGGACTTCCTGAGTTTCTGGAGGTTTTCTCCCTCTTCGTTCTCTTTGGGTGGGGGTCCATAGTCTCGCTTGGTGTGGTGGGGGGTGTCCAATGCTTGCTGTTACAGCTTGTTGTTGTTTACTTTGATCTGGATAAACCTCGAGCCCCAGATGAAGAATAAAGCCTCCAAGCAGAAGTCCAAGCGGAAAGGAAGCGAAAATGCGTTCGGCTGTGACTTGACGGAGCACCTCCAGAATTCAGGACAAGAAGGTACAACTTTTCTCCTTTTTTTCTTCCTTCTCCCCCTCCTTCTCTCTCTTCTCTCTCCACTCTCTCGCCATTCAGAAAAGGCTTTTTCCCCCTCGCTCTCCTCCTCAGGCCGTAGCTGGGTTTATTACAGTATAACGGGCTCCCCTTCAGTATAAACACCAGCAACGTGGAAGCAACCAACACCCAGTTTCTCCCCCGGCATCCTGAGAGCGGCCCGGGACTCAGAAACACGCTTATGACCTTTATACCTCTTTGTGAACCTCTTTATGAAACGCGATGTGAAGTTCCAGCGTCCCAGAAAACAAAATGCTGACTGACATTTTCCATTCAGTCAATCAATCAGATCTTTATTCAGGCCCACAGAGCTCCATTCACACCCCAACTGTAATTCACGGACTGTAAAGAGAACAAAAACACAACACACATCCAATACTGTTTATACAAACAGGACTAAGTAAGATAAAACACATGAAATAAAACAAACGATAGAATCAGTGGTCGTTTGTTCATTTCCATCATCATATAAACGCATAAACAAATAAATGGGTGAATACAAAAGAATATTTGTAAATAAATAAATAAATCGCTGTCAGGACAAAACTTAATTTTCATTTTTAGTTGTTTTGTATTTTATTACTTAATTTAAAAAAGTATCAAATAAGTATTCATCTGTTTATTAATATATTAAGATTACTTAGATACCATCTCTATGTAAGATCTTAGTAAACCCTATATATACCCTATATAGATGTGTACACACTTTGTAGACACCTTATAGACTCCGTGTAAACACTATATGGACATTGTGTAGACACTTTGTAGACTGTGTAAACACTTTGTAGACCCTACGTAGATTCTGTGTAGGCCCTATGTAGACTCTTTTTAGAACCCGCAGACTCTGTGTAGACACTTTGTAGACCTATATAGAGTCTGTGTAGACACTTTGTAGACCCTATAAAGAGTCAGTGTAGACTTTTTGTAGACCTAGAATCTGTGTAGACACTTTGTAGACCTAGAGTCTGTGTAGACACTTTGTAGACCCTATATAGAGTCTGTGTAGACTTTTTGTAGACCTAGAGTCTGTGTAGACACTTTGTAGACCTTGTATAGACTCTATGTAAACACTCTGTAGACTGTGTGTAGACACCTTGTAGACCCTATTTAGACTCTGCATAGGTTCATTACAGACTCTGTAAAGACTGTAGATATATAGATTCTGTACAGATTATATAGTATCTGTGTAGACTTTATAGATTTGTAGACTTTGTAGGCTATGTATGTTCTATAGTGACTCTGTATAGGCTATTTGTAGACTTTATATAGACTCTATGCAGAACATATAGCCTATATACAGTCTCTACATAGACTGTGTAGGCTCTTTGTAGTCCCTCTGCAGGCTATTTGTAGACTTTATGTAGACTCTATACTTAGACTATATAACCTATATCCAGTCTCTGTATAGACTCTGTGTAGGCTCTTTGTAGGCTCTATATCAGGCATGTTAAACTGGGGACTGAATTCAGTTCATGAAGGTCTTGCTAATTAGCAGTATCAGGTGTGTTTAATGAAGCTGTGTGCTGAAGTCTGTAGTGCTTTGGCCCACAAGGACTGGAGCCTGACACATGTGCTTTATATAGACCCTATGCAGATCTTATATAGACTCTATGTAGACTCTTTCTTTCTCTCTCTCTCTCTCTCTCTCTCTATACACACACACACATATATATATATATATATATATATATATACACACACACATATATATAGCACTTTGAGATTTTGGTAAAGTGCGAAGGGCTATATCAATAAATATGATTATCATCAGCATTACTATTACCACATTGACTTGTTAGCTCAAAGAGAACTGTTTGAGCTTCAGGGTTTCAGCTTGGGTGTTTCTCCAGATTCTCTAAGCATGTTTGGAGACAGATTCCTGCTTGAGTTCACTAAGAAAACAGTCTGGGTGAAGGATAAATAAGGCAGAAGGAGGGAAAGGTGGGGGAAGGTGAGGGAGAAGAGATGGTCAGAGTTTTCTCTGAATTGCTTGGACATATTTCAGTCATTTCCTCTTCACATAAAGGCCATTCTGAGGCGGTTTGTGACTTTGTTGGTCGTGGGCGTGGCCCCAGACCCACCCTTCAGTTTTCTGCCCATGTGCATTTCCCTGCCCCTTTGAACTGTGGGCTAATTGCAGGAAAAGCTAGTCACCCTTTTAGACTGATCTCAGATCAGCTTTATGGTCTTCCCTTTAATAACTATGAGCCGCAGAACTGACCCCAGAGCAGCGAAAGAGGCCAGTGGGATTGTGTAAGAGTCTTTTGTTTTAGATCCTGTTTACCCACACATTGCATTCATCTTGGCAGCCACTAAAGCTTGGCAGTTTGTGCATGTACCATTTTTTTTTTCTGTTAGGAGTGAAGAAAATAACGCTATTCTTTTTCTGGGTGCATATTTGTAGCTGCTTGTGGGTTACAGTAAGTACAGATTCATCAGCAAAAAGTGCTGGAGGACTGTGACTGGGCTAAGTTACTCATGCTGTAAGACTAACATCATAGCAAACTGAAAAAAAGCTATTTTTTATATTTTTTTTACATTGTAAAAATGATTTATGGTTGAAAACATAAGCAACTGCTTTAAAATTCGGAATCCATTAAACCTCTAATTGATGTTAACAGAACAACAATTTAAGTCATTTGAAGTTAATAAAATCTAAGTATTACAGCAGCCTGGTTACTTACATTGAAGGGGATTCTACTGATTTTTCAAAGTCTTATTCAGAGTGGTTTGGTGTGAAATGGTTCAGATTTCTTTACAGTGGTGGTGATAGGAACCAAGGGTTGCCATGACTACAACACAAATATAGCCATTTTCTTTACTATCCACAACCACCAGTGAACCTACACACGTCTTCTGAGTTTTATATGAAATGTTGATGATGCTAAATTAGTGGAAAATCTGAAAAAATAAGTTTTCTTTGGGGACTATTTTGCCTCACAACACCCTGCATGTACCCCTCCACCACAAATGTGTTTTAAAAATATCAGAAAATAATGTCTCAGACATCAGACAGTGTATTCATAAACATGTCATGTAATAACTTTCTGTGAGGGAGCTTTTAGAGGTGGACGTCTGGTTCCTATCAGCACCACTGTGAACAATTCTGGCTCTGCAGGTTTCTCTGGAAGGGTGCATTTCACTCCAAACAACACTTTGCTTACATCTAAACCCTTTTAATATGAAAACATTTTATAAAATGGTGGAATTCCCCTTTAAGTTAAACCACCAACAGTGTGGAGACTTAAACACAGTCCTACAGTGAAACTTCTGATGCTCCATTTAAGCACACTTCGCAATTCACAGTTTCCAGAGTGATGCATGTGGTTTAAAGTTCAAATTTCTCTCCAAATTCATCATTTTTTTCTCACTGGGCAGTTTCCAACTGAGGCTGGTGTCTCTTGGCCCCAGAGCTGACTAACACATATTCCGCTTACACTAATGACTTTCCTCCAGAGACACTCTCTGAGCAACATCAGCAGCAGGATATGAGTACATGCTTAGAGAACGGCACGTTTTCTGGTGCATCTCCTCTTGAATGAATGGGAGGTCCATGTTTCAACCCACTGCCAGTCTGTGTAGATTCTACAAAGTCCCTCTGTAAACCCAGTGTGGACTTGATTTAGACTATAGACTATAGATTCTATGTAGAATCTACATAACTTCTATACAGAGTCTATATAGACTATGTAAACTATATAGGCCCTATAACTGTGTAGGCTCTGTATAGACTCGGTATCGGTCTCTGTGTACACTTTATGTACATAGCCTATATGTAGACTGTCTGTAGACTCCCCTACAACCTATGTATGACATATAGACTCTAGACTCCATATAGTCTAATGTTCTTGTTGGCTCTATACAGACTCTATGTAAACTGTGTAGATTATATATTGAATATACAGACGCTGTGTAAACTATGCAGACTTCATATAGACTATGTAGACTGTAAATGGTGTAGGTATTACATAGACTGCTCAGACTATGTAAACTGTGTAGATTATACATAGACTCTAGACAGACTATGTAAACTGCATGGCTTTTATGTAGGCTATGCAGACACTATGTTAACTGTAGACTCTACGTAGGCTGTACACAGACTGTGTAGTCTCTACATAGACTCTGTATAGTCTATGTAGACTCTATTTGGTTAGGTACAGAATCTGTATACACTATATAGACTACAAGGCTCTATACAGACTATATGTAGACTCTGTAAAGACTCTATTAGGACACTGAATCAGTGTATATACAGACTTCATATAAACTGTGTAGAATTTGTATAGACTCTGTACAGATTCTTTGCAGACTCTATATAGACTGTATTTAGGCTCTGTAGACTTCTGTGTAGACTATATATCATCTCCCAAACAGTAACTTTACAGGAAAACACAAAAACGTTCATTAATTTTAATGTCAGTCATTGTAAACAGGGATTTATTCCAACTGATTATGAAGCATTTCAATTGGTCCAAATTTGACATGATTTAAAGATTAGCCACCATGTTCTAATGATATAGAAAAATAAAAATCAGTATATGTGTAAACTGAGCAGATTCTGTGTAGACTGAATGTTGGCTCGATACAGACTATATATAAAGCTCATGTATTACCTCAGCTTAGTTCCTTCTTCTTTTTATCTTTAATTGATGCTGTCTTTAATAGCCTATAATGTGTTTTATATAGCATCACATGGTGAATGTTGTGGTCTCCTGCAAGTTCTCAGCTTGAACAGTTGTAAAAGCTGACATTGCTAGTGTGTATAAGCCTGTGCCTTTTTACCAATTTTAAATCATACTGAGAAAAAGAGTTTTGGTGCAAAATTCAACTTTGCCACTGTAGCTAACTGCGCTATTTCTAGCTCTAAATAAAATTGTAAGGCTTAAACCTCAAGGCTGTATAGAATACCTTATTGAAAGAAGCAGGTTACCTTGTCAAGGTAAAGTTTTGGGTTCCAAAAGCAACTGAATAACTGAATGAGTCTGGTTTTATAATGTAAAAATATATATGTAATATTTGAATAAAATTGAATAAAGCCATTTTTGACCAGATTGCCCAGACATGATGAGTGAAATAGAAATTAGGTTGGAATATTCCTTTAAACTCTGTGTAGACTCTGTGTAGTCTCTATTGTAGACTCTACACAGCTTCTGGCTTTTGGTTGAGATCCCAGATCTTGTCTGTCTGGCACAATGAGAAGAGGAACCCCGTGATGCACATATGCTAACTACTTGGCAGTCTGTCCGTTTACATCAGTAGGATCAGCTATGTGTTACATGGTTGACGTCTGCATGCTCTGACTCATAATTATATATTAAAATATGTGGAAATATGCCAGTAAATCATTGTAATTTCCAAAAAAAATACACTCCATATGAGGACAGTGAGTGCAGTGGATTTAAAGTCTAAAATGCTTCTTGTCGATTTGGAAAAATTAAGGTAAGGTTTCTTGTTTGTGTAAATACTTGGACTTATATTTTTAACTTTGTCTCATTGGCCTACTGTTCTCATATGCAGTGTGTTGCAAAAGGGGTTCTAAATAGCACGCAAGGCCTAAATTTGAGGAATTATTTCCTGCCTCATAGCTCTCTGCAGGATTATGATAATGTTTTAGGCTAACAAACTAATAGAGAATGTATGAGGTATGTGGCAGTGGCTGACCAAGACTATCAAGCTAGGCCCTCAGTTTGAGCCATAAATGTTAAAAACAAGGGGCAAAACTCCTCTACGTTAATGTTAATTTCTGCTAGCACTGCTAAGAGATTCTAGTATGTTAGCGTTAAGATAACAGAGATTCAGTTGAATATTATTGGCTGTTCTAGATTGAACAGACATCTGAAGCTTGTAACAGACATTAGCGTATATCTGAGCTTGTATATATCAGTTTACAGTGACTCTTTCAGTAAAGAGTTCTAGCATAGAGCTGCCGCCACTGTTTTCCATTCCTAACAGCTAACTGGAATCTGCTTAGACTACTGCTTGTATTCACAGTCAGTTATCTAGAACTTCCAGAAGACTTAAGAGAGAAGTTTTTATGTTTTTCTTCTCACCAACCATTATAAATCAAAACTGGTTGATTCCTGTCACTTCCTAATTATGTTCGTAGTTAATCTAACGTGTGAGGCCTTCAGTGCAACTCCTGAAGTCCTAACCAATGAGAGAGCTCGCTTGGCTGTATCTACCTAGATACCACAGAGAAAATAATCCTAATTAGATCATTTTCACCTTGCGTTTTAATATTTTAAACCTTTCCTTTCCAACCAGAACTTAAGAATGAAATAAGAGCCCAGCTGAAAAAGGACTATTAGAAACCATTAGGATTAAAACCCATTCTGTACACTGACACAGTTGACCTAAGATTAAATAACACTCTTCCCTTATCATTTCTCTTCTTTTATCCTATTTACAGCATTTGGCAGACGCTCTTATCCAGAGCGACTTACAATTTGATAATTTTACACAGGTTGGCCAAGGTAGTGTTAGGAGTCTTGCCCAAGGACTCTTATTGGTATAGTGTAGGGTGCTGCCCAGGCAGGGAATTGAACCCCAGTCTACAGTATAGAAGGCAGAGGTCTTACCCACTACACCATACCAACCATAGTTGCTCTGCATATGTAAAACAGCTCATCATTTTCAACATTTGAGAAACCATTTTTAATATAAAACAATATTTTTAAGAGGTTTAACTTAGGAATTTGTATGAAACATATTCATGTTTACTTTTTATTTCATTAACGTTATACTAAAATTTAAAAAAATGATTTTCTTTAAAAAATTCTTTTGTCAGATTTTGGTCACTGGTGTTATCAGGACTCTTATATTACATTTAAACATAGTATTTTCAACTCTGTTACGTTGCTTCTTTGGGTTGAGGCTCATCAGAGAGGAAGAAGGCGACATTTGCTCACTATATTTCATTAATTTATTCATAATTTAGTTTATCAGGCATCTGGTAACTTCAATGTGTCAGTGGTGTTATGTGCTTTAATGGTCGGGTAATTGAAATGTTGTCAAAATAATGCCAAATATCATTTTTATTACTGATTTTAAATAGTTGCACAAGTTCACCTGACCACCAAAGAGTCAAAATATGTTTGGAGTTAAGCTCTCCTTTTTGCATATATGATAATAGGACATGTTAATTGACATTTTGAGATTATTTAGTTTTGGGATGAAAGAAATAGATTTTTTAAAAATGTATCCACCTGAATTCAAAAAAGCTACTTGTGCTAAAGCTCCAAAGTCAGAAGTGTGATTAACGGTTCACACTTCACACACTCAGCAGCTAAATGTTAATGTTAATCCGTACAAATCCATCAGAACGTTACTTGAGTACATGAGGAAACAGAGCTAGCTGCTACCCACCTCTGGTGGATTCCTTTTGCCTAACGGGGGGGTTCTGGAAACCGTTAAAACATTATCACAGTCATATATTCAGGACGAAAGGCGCTAGAATGCTAGCCACATGTTTGGCACCTCAGTGTAACAGACTATTGGCAAATGATTAGCTTGTTCAAATTTGGCTAATGCTAGCTGGGCTTCACTAGCTTTGACTCTCTATTAGCAAATTTAGCGATAATCACATGTTTGTGTGTTAAATTTGGTGGATTATTTCCAGTCTTGTATCTCTTCACACAGCTGTGTTTTTTGCTCATTTATCTGACAGATGTGAGTCAGATATGTGAGTGAATTAACATTCCTTTTGCCTAACAGCATATCTGGAACTTGTTAAAACATTATCGCAGTCACATATCCAGGTCAAAAGAGGAAAAACTCCCAGTTCTTCAAGGCTCCTCTGCGGAGATGTGAACAAGCAGTGCTGCGCAGCATGACCGAAACACTACTGTTGGGATTATGTCGCTAAATATTGAGATTGTGACAAACTCACTGGTTAATCAGTACTGTGACAAGGTTGAAGGCAGGCCTGCATTATTCTGACCGAAATAATTTACTTTTGTTGGATCAAAACACCCACGTAAATTCATCTGGAACTGTGATTGGTCAGAGGGATCATTTGCATATTAGACATTTTGTTATCAGTATTGCAATTAGCATTGCAAAGGAGATCATCATGATAAGAGTTAACAATGTACTGTATAGCACTGCAGTAAACCAGCACAGCTTTCTGATTCTGATTCTGAAATTCTGAAGCAATCCTCTCCTCGAGAGGGCACAGAAAAACAGCCAGGTCATCTCTCTCTCTCTCTCTCTCTCTCTCTGTCAGTTCAATGAAAGAGCCTGTTCTGCTGTGTGTAAACTGTGGTTTGGGTTCAGTCAGCTTCCAGTCACAGGACAGCCATTCATTCTGTCCTCCAGCAGGAGAACTTACAGTCTCTCCACTCTAAACCAAATCTCCTCTAACTTTCTGAGTTCTGTCTAATAGAAATTCAGCATTTTCTAAACAGTACTGGCCTGAACTGTTGAGTATATACTACGTATTATTCAGTAACTAAGTATTTTTAGTATTTTTCAGTATCTACTAAGAATTATTCAATATTTATTATGAATAATTTAGTAACTACTATGAATTATTCAGTAACTGTAATGATTCATTCAATAACATATATAATATTCAGTACATAATAAGAATAATTCAGTATCTACTATGAATTATTCAATATATACTATTAATTATTCAATATCTACTATGAATTATTCAGTAACTACTATGAATTATTTAGTATCTCCTATTAATTATTCAGTATCTACTATAAATTATTCAATATTTACAATGAATTATTCAGGAACTACCATAAAATATTCTTCTGTAACTACAATGTATTATTCAGTATTTACAGTATTATTCAGTATTTACTATGAATCTGTAACTATTCTAAATTATTCAGTATTTACTATGAATTATTCTGTACCTATCATGAATTATTCAGTATAATTATACAGTACACCGTGCTACTAATATGAATGTTTAACAAGAGATTAGAATTTCTGCTCTTTTCTGGGTGTGCTATTGGGATATGATGCTGTATAATGTTGAATGACAGTGTGCTTGTGTGGTTTGGCTTTGAGAAGTGAGAGAATCAAAGTTTCTCAGTGTAAAAGAAGGATGTTGATGATAAATGATGAAGATGGACAGCAAGAGAAACAAAACTAAGAACAAAACGGCTGTGGCCTTCGTCCACTGAAGTGCTCATATATGGACTATTTTTGTGAGAATAACAGATCATTGTTGTTAGAAGAATTTTTCTCATTTGAAATGTTGTAAATCTCTGTTCCGGTGTTGAAATGTATCTCACAACACAATATACTGTATAAGTCAGAGGTCACGGTGTGATAAAAAACGATATCATTGCAGGATTTTTTTTTTCCCTCAGTATTCGGATTATTTTGATTATATTATGTATGTATCTCTAAACATTGCTGAGGGTAGTCGCACTAAATTACAGCTGTACGGTTAAAAGGAAAAAGTATGATTATTCAACCAAACACAGGCAAAAATAGACCAGCTGAGCATACAAACGCATTTGCTGTTAATAACAGAAGTTATTTCAATAAATACCATTGTCTGAGCGTGTTTATGGTTTGAATCAGTGCCATTTCGGTATTTTGAGTGGAGGTTCTGATGGAAGCCGTTTCTAAGACAGTCATCCTACAGACATCCTCTCTGCCTGTCTCACAATGGGTGAGTCAGGATTCCTCCTTATCATACTGATCTGATTATTATCACACAGTCTGGCTTCAGTCATTTTCAGTCTGCAGTCTGCTTTCAGATCAACACGGCTCCATATGTGACTTTATTAGTAACTCTTAAACTCATTGGCCATTTTATCAGAAACATCTACCATATAAGTCCACTATAAAGGTGTACAGTTACAGACTGTGGCCCATCTTTTGCTGCCCCCTCTACCCCATTCAGCAATGAAAAAAGACCACTACAGGACCGCCACTGATATTATTTGGGTGGTGGACAATTCTAAGTACAGCAGGAGAGGTTTCCAATAAAGTGACTAGGGAGTCGCTACAGTACACTATGCATGATGCAATACACCCTATATCATAATACCAGTCTAAAGCCCAAGTTGCCCAGTAGCTGTTTCAGAGGTTTTATCTGACAGAACTTTGGTCAAAAGTATAAAAAAAAAGGGATCCTAAATGGTAAAATGTCCACTCTTTACCTTTATTACAGCTTTCATTCTTATCAGGAGACTCACTTTCAGTTTCTCTAAGAAATCTGCAGACACACCTCCAAAGTTCAGTCTTAGAAGCTGGTTGATCATTTTCTGAAGTAATCAAACACATTCAGTGATGTTGAGGTCTGGATTCTGGGGTGGTCAGTCCATTGTTCAGCTTCTTTGTTTGATGTGTCTCCTTTTCTCAGTGAGGTTCTTCTTGACAGCTACACATCCTTTCAGACCCATAGCGCTGAGTCGTCTTCTCACAGTGGAAGGATGGACAGAAACACCTGTGGATGTTTTCAGATCTGAAGCAGCTTGATTTTCTCCTCTCTCTCAGAGATGAAAGCTTTAAGTGCTGTTTATCTGATGGGGGCAGTTTTGGTGTCCACCAGGTCTTCCAGGTGGTTGTTAGGAACCTCATTTTCTCTGTAGATTTTAATTACATCTTGAACTTTAGTTTGGCAACTTACTTTTCACTTATTTTTTGTTGACTTTCTCTCTCTTTATGCGAGTGGATCATCTTATGTATAATCTCAGAAATGTTTCCTGAAAAATGAATATCTTGTGCTTAATGAACGTTTTGACTGGAGTATTAAAACTGGTCCAAAAGTTCTTGGAATAAAATCTTGTTACATTAACATATATTAAAAATTCAGGATATGTTTTGCTTCTGCTGAAAATTTACCATTTTGGAGATACAAACTTTTGTTCCAGTAGCAACAATATGCTAATAGAGTTAATGGTGAGGAGTTACGTTGATGAAATATGAAAACAGCAATTATCAAACACAAAGAGCCACAAATATAGAGACTCCTTTAGCATCAGACTGAATAAACTCCACTATGAGAAGTCGTCTAAACTGCAGCCATGTCATCGCTGGAGCTCCTCTGTCTGCTTTGATGGAAAGATTATGGTTCTTGCAGCTGTCGTTTTCTGTAGAGCATCTCCGCCAGTAATTTATTCATCAAAACGCAAGCTATTTTTCCCGCCAGTGGAGGAGAAGCCCGTTCTGTTTGAAGGTGTGAGCAGGGTTTGCGGTGAGAGTAATGCAGGGAAACATCTCCTAAATTCACAGCTAATTGGATGCCGTCCCGGAGACGACTGTACAGCCAGCCTCGTTTAAAATGATGAAACAGAGGATAGTGAAAGGCATGAAGACAGTCTCTTCACTGATGTAATACGGAAAGTGAATTCCACAGTTCAGCCCAATCCTCGGAGCACAGAGCCCCGTCCTGCAGACACCGCGGAGAAGAGACGGCTAGAAAACGACTTTTACTGTTTCTGTGGTTTCCTTTACTGGATTTATACAGTTATAATGGAGACACTTAAGACTTTTGACAGACTGGAAGAAAGCAGACTCGACCGCAAGCTCTTCTCCTTCATCTAATCCATTTATTTCTTCCTCTGCTTCTTCTAGATCAGTGCTTCATTTTCTTTATCTGGACTGTTTTTTCATCCTCATCATCTAAACTCTTTCTTATTCCTCTTCTTCTGCGAGACCTGTGGTCACCAACCCTGTTCATTTGTTTTTCTCTTTCATCTAGATCATTTCTTTTTGTCCTTCATTTAAACCATCTTTTCTTCTTCTTCTTTTTCTTCTTCTTCTTCTTCTTTTTTCTTCTTTTTCTTCTTTTCTTCTTCTTCTTTTTTCTTCTTCTTCTTCTTCTTCTTTTCTTCTTCTTCTATACCATTTCTTCTTCTTCTTCTTCTTCATTTCTTTTTCTTCTATACCATTTCTTTTTCTTCTTCTTCTTTTTCTTCTTCCACACCATTTCTTTTTCTCCTTCATTTAAACCATCTTTTCTTCTCCTCCTTCTTCTTCTTCTTCTTCTTCTTCATCTTCTTTTTCTTTTTCTTCTTCTTCATCTTCTTCTTCATCTTCTTCTTCTTCTTCTTCTTCTTCTTATATTTCTCTTCTTTTTCTTCTAGCTCATTTCTTTTTCTCCTTCATCTTTACCATTTCTTATTTTTTCACCTCTTCTGGAGCATTTGTTCTTCTCCTTCTTCTTCATATAGACCATTTTCATCTTGTCTATTTTTCTTTTTCTAAATGATGATGATATAGTTATCATTAGTAGTAGTATTTCTTAAGATGGCTTGAGTTGCTTTATTTGAATTCTAGACTTGATGGTTAACCAGAGCAAAACAAGCCTTATTACAGAAGAAATATCACAGGTTGACTGATAGGATCCATTATAAATGCAGTACCACACCACCTTTAACCCGGTGAAAAACGAACGAAATATGAACTAATTGATCAAGCGTAGTATCAGTTTTTGTCATATTTGTGGGGTCTCTGCTTTCCCCATATGTACTCGATCAGCTCGGACGTGTTTGGTGTTTGAAGTTTGCTTCTGTAGTTTTGAACTGGAGCTGCAAGGCTAATATAGAGAACAAACAATGGAAGCTTATACAAAATCGATTAGCATGGTGCTAACTCCATGCCAAACACTCTCTTCAGACTGTGTGGAGAAGTTCAGTTTCTCTAATAGACCTGATTCTGTGGTTACTGTGTGACACACTGTTATCTGTAAACTAAATGATCTGTAAATTATTCAGGCTTAATTACTTGTTGGCTACATTAGCTTGTAGCTCTAAACATGTCTTGGCTGATTGACTACATGTGGGGTTTGGGGAAAACTGTGTACATATCATTTTAAATAGTGTAATAAACTGCTTTACTGATCTAAACAGCATGTCTGCTCAGGAAGGGTTTATGTCCCAGGCCCAAAGCCCACACTGATCAAACTTTTCAACGTTAGAGAGCTTATCTAAGACCCGTTCCCGTATGGTCAGGACCGTTGGCATAATAATCAGATAATGAGCACCATTTAGAACAGAATGCTACAGAAAGGCCAAAAGAAATATAAAATCTGTGGGACTTGAGCTGAGAGGCGTCACGGCTGTAGGTATGTTTAGAAAGTGATCAAGAGCCTGGTGGCAAACGTCCAAAGCCCCTTTTCTATGAGAGGAAGTGTCGCAAGTAATAGCAGCACCAAGGCCTCAGGGTGTGGCGACCTTCCTCTGAAACAAACAAACCATTTTTAACTTCCTGCTCAGGCCCACCTTCTCCAAAGCATGCGGGATAAAGAGACTCAAAGCGCCTTAAATACCTTCATTAAGGCAGGATGGGAAGGATTTTAATGAAGACTAAGATCAGATTATGCTGTGTATCAGCTACCAGCCTTTTATATGTTTTAGATAATATCTGTATGTGATAATATGTGCATTATGTATTACATATACATAAGTATCTCTTTGTATGTGAGTCAAAACGGCAACTAAGTACAAGTTATTAATCTTTCTGAGATTAGATATAAGATAATCTACTTGCATAAGGGAAAAGAAAGTCAAAGGAAAATAAGTGACTTTCCAAAACAAAGTTCAAAAAATTATTAAAAGCTTCAGAAAAAATGGGACTCCTAGCAACCACCTGGGAGACCTCGGCTCCAGCTTTCCTCAAAGACAACCAAAACAGAAGAGCTCCACTTCCACACTCTCCTTGATGCACTGTAAAAACTAAAACTAATCTAAAACACTGATTCCATTTCATTTTAGTTAGTTCTGCAGTGGACATTATAGCTTTGATTTAGTTTTTGTATTTTTATTTTTATTTTTATTACAGTTTACGAGCACATTCTATCACTGCTGCACTCTTAAAAAAGATCTGCATGATTAAAGCGTTCTTTGCATCATGAAAGTGTTCTTCAGATTGATGGAGAATGTGCTGTAGATGGTTCTATGTAAACCTTTTTTGAAAAGGGTTCTATATAGCACCCAAATGGGTTCTTCTATTGTTAGGATGTCAAGCTTATAGCAATAGAAGACCCCTTTTTGGTGCTATATAGAACCCTTTTCAAAAAGGTTCTATATAGAACCATCTACAGCACATTCTCCATCTGAAGAACACTTTCATGATGCAAAGTGTTTATGGTTCTTTATAGGAACATTTTCTTTACTAAAAAACCTTGAAGAACCATCTTTTTTAAGAGTGGAGGACTAATAAAATTTATTCTAGATGGTTTTATATAGAACCTTTTTGAAACAGGTTCCATATAGTATCCAAAGGGGTTCTTCTATTATTACAATGTCAAGTTTGTAGCAATAGAAGAACCTTTTTGGGTGCTATATAGAACCCTTTTCAAAAAGATTCTATGTAGATCCATCTACAGCACATTCTCCATCAATCTGAAGGACACTTTCAAGATGCAAAGTGTTCATGGTTCTTTATAGAATTTTCTTTACTGAAGAACCCTTGAAGAACCATCTTTTGTAAGAGTGTTGTTTTCGTTTTCATGGTGGTTCTAGTTCTAGTAACCATCACTAAATAATTACCCTGGTCACTATCAGATAAACAGCAGAGGAGAAAATCAAGCTCTACTTTTGCTTCAGATATGAAAAACATTCACTGTCCATCCTCCCACTGAGAAGCAGTGAATACAACCAACTTCTGAGACTGAACTTTGGAGGTGTGTCTGCAGATTTCTTTGAGAAACTGAAATTGAGTCTCCTGTAAAGAATGGAAGCTGTAATAAAGGTACAAATTGACACACTGAACACTCAAAAAGCAGATATTAGATTTAGCTGTTGAGGCTTCTGCTTAATATTGTGTTAAAGATGCTTTCTGATTTTTTTCTGATGCTGAAAAAGGAATAACTTGTACATAATGGTCAACTGTGAGCCTAATCCTGAACCTAACCTTAATCTTAACACCAGTACGTAGAGCATAGAGTCAGTACGTGGGGTGGTCGTAGGCTGGAGGTAGGGAGCAAGTCTTATGACCGGAAGGTTGCTGGTTCGATCCCCTGAGCCGACAGTACGTGACTGAAGTGCTCTTGAGCAAGGCACCTAACCCCCAGCTGCTCCCTGAGCGCTGTGGATAGGGCTGCCCACTGCTCCAAGCAAGCGTGCTCACTGCCCCCTAGTGTGTGTGTTCACTATGTATGTGGTGTTTCACTGCACGGATGGGTCAAATGCGGAGGTGAAATTTCCCCACTGTGGGACTAATAAGAGTCACTTAAGTTCAGCTGAACTTAAAGAAGGAAGAAATGAGTGTTTGAGTAAGTGTTGTTTATGTATAGTTGCCTTTTCTTGTCATTTGTGTTTTGAGTGTATGAGGGTTTAGAACAGTGTAAATGTTTCCAAAGCTTTTAGAGATGCCAGAAGCTTGTTTTAGGAATGAATTTCTGCATATTTGTGCTTGTTGGCTCTGTTCTTGCAGCATGTCTGTGAATGTGAGTATGTGCTGAGGCTTTGTTTCCTCTACCACTCCATTTAAATAGCGTCATGAAGCTTTATTGAGTGAGTGGATGAGCGTCGCTGATTGTAATTACCGCATATTAAAGAGGCCCAGATGTGCATAACAGGAATATTGAGGCTTTTGCCTTGCGTCTGTCTTTGTTTCGTGTGTAATGTTTATCGCATTAATGGGGATCACACTCAGCGTATCTTTGACTGCGGTTTCCTGTGTTTAGAACAAAATTAAAACAGCATATTTTAATCCTGCATGTGACCCGTGTAGATTGCTGTTGTTAAGGATTTAATGATTTTGTATTACAGTATTGAAAGCATCTGTAACAGTGTATGTCAGTGTAAAACTGTATGGGTGATATGCTCTTCTCTGTCTTCTTGCCTTTAAATTAACCATTTTTTATGGAAACCATGGTTAATGACCAAAACTAGGCATCTGAGTGCAGCCTATCAGAGTAAAGTGGGTGGGACGAGGTGGTGCATATGCTATGGTCACACCCACTTTCACACGAGTGAGCTCTTTTTCTGAATTTCTGAGGGTTGTGATGTTTGGGGTTTATTTTCTTGGAGGGCAGCAAACCCTGAAACGTTCTATTGGAGAACCTTTCTTTATCTAACCTAAACCAACCTGTGTTTAGCAGAATTAGAACTCTCTGCTTCTCAGTCCTGCTATCGTCCTGCATGGTCATTACAGCAACACCAAACTGGAAGTGGCGTCAAGTTTGATACTACTTTAAATAATGAGACTTTCATTACTAGTGTTGCTGTCCAGACCACAAGAGCTGAGTCCGAGTCAAGACCAAGACCTGGACACATTGAGTCTGTGTCAAGACCAAGACTTTGTAGCAGTCGAGTCCAAGTCACAAATGAGACCAGAACATATCAAGTCTGAGTCAAGACTTAGACAAGAACACTTTGATTCTGAGTGAAGATCTGAGACAAGGACACTTGAGTCTGAGCCATAACTGAGAATAGGACAATTTGAGCCCGAGTCAAGACTGAGACCTGGACACTTTGAGTCTGAGTCAAGACCAAGACTTTGTAGCAGCCGAGACCAAGTCACAACTGAGACCAGGACGATTTGAGTCTGAGTCAAAACTGAGATTTTGTAGCAGTCGAGTCTGAGTCACAACTGAGACCAGGACACATCAATTCCGAGTCAAGATTGAGACCAGGACACATTGAGTCTGAGTCAAGACTGAGACTAGAACAAATCAAGTCCTAGTCAAGACTGAGACCTGGACACATTGTGTCAGAGTCAAGACCGAGACTAGAACAAATCAAGTCCTAGTCAAGACTGAGACCTGGACACATTGAGTCAGAGTCAAGACCGAGACTAGAACAAATCAAGTCCGATTTAAGACCGAGACCTGGACAAATCAAGTCCGAGTCAAGACTGAGACCTGGTCAAGTCTGGGTCAAGAGCGAGACCTGGACACTTTGAGTCAGAGTCAAGACCGAGACCTGGTGAAGTCTGAGTCAAGAGTGAGACCGGGACACTTTGAGTCTGCGTCAAGACTGAGACCAGGACAATTTGAGCCTGAGTCAAGACTGAGATTTTGTAGCAGTCGAGTCTGAGTCACAACTGAGACCAGGACACATCAAGTCTGAGTCAAGATTGAGACCAGGACTCTTTGAGTCTGTGTCAAGACTGAGACTAGGGCATTTTGAGTCTGAGTTAAGACCGAGACTTTGTAGCATTCGAGTCCAAGTCACGACTGAGACCAGGACAGTGCAAGTCAAGACCAAGACCTGGTCAAGTCTGAGTCAAGAGCGAGAACTGGACACACTGAGTCTGAGTCAAGATGGAGACCAGAGCACATCAAGTCCAAGTTAAGACTGAGACCTGGACACATCGAGCCAGATTAAGATTTTTTCACAACATAAAAATAAAAAGAAGAAAGGAGGAAAAGCTTGAAATTCACTTGTAGTTAATTGTACATTTATTGTCGCTCATTATAATTTATATATATTAATATATATATTTGTGTACATTTTGTAAAAATGTAAACTTAACATATAGTCTAAAAATATTGTTTATTGTTATTATTTTACAGTCTTAGGCCAACTTTGCATTGTAACTTTTGGAAGTAAATGATGGCCACGTTCTCCTCTGAACCTTATTCAGAATCACCACTTAAAGTCAACTGAATATAAACCAAACAACATATATCCATTTTTATTATTAGATAATACTAACATTCCAGCATAAATGGACTTGTGAACACCTCAAGTAGAATCAACCACATTTTTAACAAATGAAATATTAAAAATCAAATCATATTATGCCCTTATAATTGAACATATATGCATTGCTACAACCCTAGTTGGTATTTACTGTTTTACCCACTAATTCCATTCATATCCAGGTAAATATTTTCTGATCATGAAGTGAATTGTGATTGGTGTTTATGCGTCCAGATCTGTTTTAGAAACATCTTCAGCAGGACGGTTTAGCATAAGCCGTAAAAGCATGTAGAAAGAAAAACAAACACCTACAAGAGCCTAAATGAGATCTTTCAGTGCTGGAATGTGTTTCTAACTAAATCCCACCCTGAATGGAGGTAGATTAGAGCTCCAGCCCAACCCAGCCGAAAGGATCTAAACTCATAATAAAACATACAATGAGACCACACACACAGTGAAAAGTATGTGTCTGAATGTAAAAGTAAGTAACTGGGTTAACAAGAAATATTTAGCTTATTGAACTTGTAATATTAAGTTAACAGAAGAATAATTTGTGTTTTAATTTGTTAACCTATTATTTGAAGTTCAAAGAACTCAACATAAGCAAGTTACTTACTTTTTTAAGATGAAAAACTGCATAATTATTTACAGTGAGGGATTGTTGGCGAAAAATTAGATTCACACAGTTTTCCACATTAACCCAGAAGTAGTTGACAGGCTAAGATGTGTTTGGTGTCCAAATTCTGCTTCTTTAGTTTAGAGCAAGAATTAAAAGGCTGATAAACAATAGAAGTCAATAGTCACCCAAATCATTTCTGTAAAATACATCACCAATACTTCTCTTAAGCTGCTCAAACTTCATCCAGGTCTTCATTAAGGTGGTGCAGACTTGTAGATTCAACGTTTAGCACCAGAGCTGAAAGGCTGATAAACCATAGAAGTCAATAGTCACCCAAATCATTTCTGTAAAATACATCACCAAAATGTCTCTCAACCTGCTCAAACTGCATCTAGGTCTTCTTTGAGGTGGTGCAGACTTGTAGAGGTCAACGATCATCAACCTTATTATTTGTAAAAATGATAAGGTTTTTTGGGGGGCAAAACCTCGTATCTACAAAATGGTAACTTGGCATGAGAAAGAAAAAACATACTTAACTTTTAATGAAAATCTGTGTAACCAGACTTTTTTCTATGTCATTTTAGGCTGTTTCTTTTGGTTCATTTGTAATGAAATTTACACACAATGTACACACCAACAGGCATTTTCATATGATGTCAAAAACTGAAAAATGGAGACACTTTATGAAGTGTAAATAAATAGTTAAAGTTACACTTTATGAAGTGCTGATATTTTACACCACTTTAAGTGTTAAAACATGAACACTGAGCATGTTGTTGCTACACCACTCATGTGGTGCATGGTGCACCAGAAAGTGTTTACCATTCAGAACACAGGTTATTTAATAATGTTAATTTATCACTGCACTGGAGTTAGCTGCCAACTTGAAAGGTGTGAACTGTTATGAACTCTCCTCTGGAGTTAATTACATGTGTGCTCATAACCTTAGTTGATTTCTAAGTCAATAGCATAGTCAAAGTAAGCTTTATTTAAGAAAACAGATATATTATTATTATTATTATTATTATTATAAATGATAATAATAATAAACCAATTTAAGAAATAAGTTATCAAATCAACACTAAACACTGTAATTTGCTGTGTACTAATCAAGTGTTATATTAACAATTTGTAATGCATAATAAACAATTCTAAATGCATATAATGCATTTTTCTAAATATTTATAGCCATATTCATGATGCCTTATGAACGCATTGTAACGTGTTATAAATGTGTTCCTAGATTCTTAAAGGTTCGGTATTCATAGAGAGTGTTACCAGTAAATAAAATCACAAAAACGTTATAAATGGAAAAAATGAAATACAATAAAAAAGAAGCGTACAGGCCCTTTAAAAGCAGCACTTCTCCTCCTCTCTTTCCTCTCCTCTGCCTCCTCCAGCTGCTGTGTGTACACATCCTGTTCAGCACTGCCATTTTGCTGGAGCTCTAAATGTTCCTCACACACTCACGCACATACACAGAGGACAGCGGGGCACAATGTACACGTTTTAGTTTTTACTAAATAATTTTAAAAGTATTTCAACAAGATTAATGATATTTTTATGCAAGTAACATACACACGTCTGCTACAAATGAAAGTGCAAACTTTGTTTCCAGCTCCTACTGTTTACTAACAGTTCAGCCGAGAACAGAGTGAGTGCAAACATTACAACTTAGCTCAGGGGTCGGCAACCCAAATGTTAAGAAGAGCCATTTTGTCCTATCAGCAAAAATCAAAACACATTGGCAGCCACAATATTTTATGTCTATTTTACCATCTTGGTTGTAAATATGTCTCAGTATGTGCTGATGAGTTAACAAATATAATATAAACAAAAACGCAAACTTACTTTGCTGTTTTAAGCTTTAGATCAGCTATAGCTGCTTCTCTCGCATCTCTGACAGGAAACTTTACCAAAAGTTGAACAGTTTCTTGTAAAATGTCTCTTAATGTTCGATTTTTTATGAGGCTGAAATCAGCTTCTCACTCGCCAGCTTCGTAAAAAAGCTAGGGTTAGATTAGAACAAGAGGTTGGTGAAAGAGAAGCTGCTTCATGACTTTTTAGTGTTTGACAGTATCAGAAATCTGATAAAGGAAACTGGATTTTAGCTCAGTAGTCAGATTTCTCAGTGCACGTAAACTCTTACTCTGATTTCTTTCGGATTTCTCAGTCTGCGCATGTGCGAAACAGACCAGAAATAAACAAGCAGCGTTGCCGCAAGATGCTGCAAAACACTTTTGGAGTGACGCTGAAACCAAACACGAAATAAAGGATTTAAATATTCTTTATCTTCTAGATGATGTATCTTAGTATTTTCAGGTAAAGTGGCGCGATTATTATTATTTTTTTTTTAAAGCCCCAGCATGAAGTTTACGTTTACGTCTTCTTCTGTGAGTTTATTGGCTGGTTGCAAAACAGAAACCTGATTACTGCCTGACTCAGGTAGACCTGGAGTTTCCCCATTATCTGATTACTCAAGAGCATGTAAAGATGTTGATCAGATTACTGACAAAATCTTGATTTTCTGCTGTTATCAGATTATGAAGTGCATGTTAACCCACTCAGTGACGTGTCTAGTTAGAGACAGAGTGTGTTGTTTTTTAACACGTCTGTTTTAAGAGTGTATGTGACATGACTGATGACGTCATGCAAAATTGTCTTTTTGTCTCAGAGCTGGCCCATAACTCACCTTTTTCCCTCTTTGCACCTCAAACTGTGTGTTTTAGTGAAACCCCACATGTGAGTCTGTACCAGCATCAAATTATTATAAAGTTCAGAACTTTATATTATTAACATTATTATTATTTTTTTTGTAAACAGTTGCAATCATTAAAATCTGGGGGGAGCTGAGGGGCCTCCACTTTCCCTTTCTCTGCATTAGGTTAGCTTTCACTCACTAGATTAGCTTTCACTCGTTAGGTCAGATTTTAGTTGTTAGGTTATCCTTCACTCGCTAGGTTAGCTTTCACTTGCTAAAAAAACACTAGTTACTAGTAGTAGTTTAATTACTGTAGTTCACTAAAGGGAACTGTGCAGGTATTATAGATTAGTGTAAGAGACTTTGCTAAAAGAATATTACATGAAGATGGAATTATCGTAAATTATTTAAAAAGTGTTACTTTTATTACTGTAACTTAAAAGTCTTAGAGTTTCTCACTGTAATGCTGCAGCTCTTACAGTGATTATACAAGCTTTACCCCAAAATTTACATCGAAAGAGGAGGTGATGTAAACGTAGACATTCACTAATTATTCACAGCTCCTACTTTGTGCACTGTGTGCCCTTAAGAGCAGCATTAACCTAATTAGAAGGCATAGATTTAGCTTCCCTGAGGTTTTAAGTAAAGATGGCACATATAATCCAGGGTGGCACACTGTGTGACAGGGTTTTTCCAAAATCAGGGTCAATTCTACAGCCGTAAGTTATGTGTGTGGGTGTTGAGCTGTGTGTTAGGCCAGGTTTAGGTGTAGTCATAGTGATATATTACTTTTGTAATGCAGAGTGAAATATTGTCTGTACTAGTATGTCGGTATTGGAGTCAGACGACGATGTGGAGTTTTTGGTTTTAGGGTTTTTATTGATAGATAACATTATTTTACTACAATGCATGTAAATCAGAAAATAATGTAAATCCAGTTCAACTTTTAACTGGACTTTAGACTTTTGCTTTTATATCATAATTATATTTATAATATTATATAAATAAAAATAAAAATTTTACATTTGAGCACTGCCAAAACCATAATCATAACACTACCAAAAATGTACTAAATGTTTCACAACACACAACAGCACAACACACACTAACACACCACCACCACGTCAGTGTCACTGCAGTGCTGAGAATGACCCACCACCCGAATAATACCTGTTCTGTGGGGGTCCTGTGGGGGTCCTGACCTCTGAAGAACAGGTTGATAAGTATGCAGAGAAACAGATTGACTACAGTCTGTAACTGTAGAACTACAAAGTGCTCCTATATGGTCAGTGGAGCTGATAAAATGGACATGTGTCATCAAGCTATTCATCTCTACCAATTTCATAAGTATGATATAGCAGTTTCTACTGATTCTGCTTTTTTAGCCAATTTTATTCAAAATTTTTATTTTTTGTGGTATTTTTATTTATTATTTTTATTGCTTTTATACCTTTTTTTTAAAACACTGCACTGTAAAGCCGCTTCAGACACAATTTATATGTATGGCAGATACAAACACTCTTATTATGTTTTGATGCCTTTGCTTGTATTGTTTAAAAATGTCCCTGAGCTAAACATGGTTTTGAATAGCTGTTTGTTTACTCTGCCTGAGCTCGTCCTCCAGCAAAAAATGTTGTACGTGACTGTAGTAACAGGTATTTTTGACGTTGAAGTTGACGTTGCTGAACGAGCCTATAGTTCTGCTTGAGTGACATTAGAGGCTGTGCATCTCAGTCAGTGGGATTTCATCAGAATATTGGGCCATACACACCATTCTTATCTAAGATCAGCAAATTCAGCTGCTTTTTAGCCAGTTTTATCATATTTATTCTGTTTTTGGTTTTTTCATTCAAACTTTGCTGGATGTTTAATATTACACTCATGTTTGGTGTCATAGTATGTTACACTGTATTCCCTTTAAAATCACATAATATTCCACATTACTCAGTGGATTGTTTACCTGGCTCAGCACCACGTCACGATAACCATCAGTAAACACTGCGGCGATCTTTTATTTGTTTTTAGCCATGCTCCATGTACATCTAGTTGACTGCATAGATAACATTGGTGTTACGGCAGTGATGCCTTTGCTTACAGTCACTCACAACGATCGTTAAATGGGGGCAAAAGTTTGTGCAATCTGCTTAAATCATGATGATACAAGTCAATTAGCAACACGTTATTAGCCATGCGGCGTACCACTTAGCACCTGGGGCAGCATAGCAAACACCTAGCAACACCTTAGCAATCGCCTGGGATACAATAGCAACCACTTTGCAACACTTTAGTAAGCACCTTAAATACCATAGTAACCACCTGGAAACACTCTATCAACCATCTGGGAGTTGATTAAGCTGTATAATCAGCCTGAATTGTCTTTAGGAAATGTCTTTTCTAGTGAAAGCTAATCTAGTGAGTGAAGCATAACCCAGTGAGTAAAAGCTAACCTAGCAAATTAAAGCTAAACGAGTGAGTCAAAGGTAACCTAGTGTGTCAAAGCTACCCAGGTAGCAGACAGTTTTGGGCCGACTCTGGCTTTCCTATGCGAGTGTTTGTTGACTACCAGGTAGATGTTACGTATGAATAGGGCCATATCCTGGACAACTTCGTACCATTTTGCCTCATGTCTACCTTTGTAGGACAATTCTGGCATGAATATTGTGGACCGAATTTGTAGTTGGGCCAGATTGGGACCACAATCGGGCCATACCCGATAGTTCTACTCACTTTACAGTGTTTGGGCCAGATCTGGGCTGAGGACCCAGCCGTGTACTGGGCCAGAACAAACCAAGGATGTGGCCCACAAGTGAGCCAGACAAATTTTGGGTAACTGGGTAACCTAGCAAGTAATGGGAGAGAGTGAAAGATAGAGAGTGAAAGCTAATCTAGTGAGTGGAAATTAACCTTGTGAGCTAACTTTGTGAGTGAAAGCTAACTTTGTGAGTGAAAGCTAATCTAGCAAGTCATTAACCAGCTTTTTTTTTTAACCCAGTTCCTCATGTCCTGAAGACGTGTGCGGAATTTATAGAGGAGCATGGCATTGTGGACGGAATCTACAGACTCTCAGGAATCACCTCAAACATCCAACGTCTCAGGTAAGCAGTCACTAAAGTCAAACAGCTTTCCAGACTCAATCAGGACTAAATTTATACCCACTAGATTCCTATGTGACCACTTTTACAAATGTATCGCAAATTCAATGCTTTTTTTCCACACTATACCCTGGTAAACTATTCAATACTCCTATATTTAATACTTTTAACTCTAAAGTCGGTGTCATGACCATATTACACTGAAAAAATGGGACCATGGCAAATGATATTATCTGAAATCTAATCTGTGTACATTTGTATATCAAATGTTTGAACACTCTCTGGTGAAATTCCATACTTTCGAAGTGAAAATAAGAAGACACTTAAATATCACATTTATCTTCAGTTTGTAGTGCACAATTTCTGTTTTTTGCTGAGGTTATCATATTGGAATATATATATAAAATTTAGAATGTGCCATAACTTTTGCGCAGGCTATATTTCATGTTTCATTTAACTAAAATGCTAAATTCAGTAAATAAACAGTAAATGTGCGTTAAAACGTGCAGAAGTGTGTTCACTGTAGAGGATGCGCTAACTTACTTTCTTTCACTTCGAAAGCCAACAAAAACATGGAATTTGACCGGGACGGCCAAACATTTGGGTACGACTGTATGTGATGTGATGGTAATTGAGGGCATAAATTGGTAGCATGGCTTGTTTATGTGTTTGCAGACAGGAGTTCAGCTCCGAGCTGTGTCCTGACCTTACTAAGGAAGTGTATCTCCAGGATATCCACTGCGTCGGCTCCTTATGTAAGCTCTACTTCAGGGAACTGCCCAACCCACTGCTGACCTACGAACTCTACAAGAAATTCACAGTGAGTGAGCCGTGGGTGGGAGTTTGGTTAATGAGAAGCATTCAGGAGATACAAACAAATGCAGGTTTCCAAAAGCTAACTGTTCAAATCATGATGGAGGTCGTATTTTGCCAGGTATGACACACATAATCATTAATCCTCTCTGCTAACAGTTGAAACCTGCTTAGACTGTTCACAGTCAGTGACGTATCTAGAACTTTCAGACAGTCTTTTTGGCCTTTGGCCCCTCACTGGCCCCTGAAAACAGAAAGTTTGGGCACCACTGTTAAAGTAGTATGTTAGCGCTAAACTAACAGCAATTCACATGATATATGTTTATTGGGGGTTCTAGATTAATCACAAATGTTTATAGCTTGTAAAAGACATTCTACATATTTTATCTGAAGCTTAAAGCACATATTAACATGTATTTGAGATTGTATCAGTTTTACAGTGACTCAGCAAAGAGCTGAAATCTGATTCGGCTCATGTTCGCAGTCAGTGATGTATCTAGAACCTCAACAGGGCCTAGAGCGAAGTCTTTTTCACAAAATTGGTCCTGTTTTAAATGAAATCATGATTGCTTGATTCTGTCACTTCCTAGTTAAGCCGGTAGTTATTCTAACGTGTAAGGCCTTCAGTCCAGCTTCTGAAGTCCTAACCAATGGGAGAGCTCGATCAGCTGTATCTGCCTACATACCACAGAGAAAGCAATCCTGATTGGGCAATTATCTGTTGGACATTTCAAGATTTTGTTTCCAACCAGAACTTAACATTGGAATAAGTGTATTACCACTACATTTACAGATGTTAAATACAACAAGCATGATTATATGATTGTATAAAGCCTGAAATGTGCATATTGTATAAATATTAGATATTACAGACATATATATCATTTTCTAGTTCCCACAATTCATTAGGCCTGGGGAACTGAGGACTAGAGTCCTGCACAGTTTGATGATTTCCCCGCTCTAGCAGACTAAACTAAACAGGAAAATCACCAAACTGTGCAGGAATCAAGCCCTCCAGGACTGGCGTCCCCTCCCCTGGCCTAGAAGGTCCTGAAGGGTCCCCTCTGTCCATGGCAGAATGTGTAGGTGATTCATTTATGGAGGCTGCCTTAGCGCATTTCTTGTCCTCTGCTGTAGCAAGAGGAACAAAACATTTGAACAAGCACTTGGAGTGAAAGAACTTTTCAAAATGTATGTAAAGATGTTTTTCCAATGCAAGGTAAACAATAAAGTCAACACAAACACTGACACTCGAGAAAAGTAGAACTATTCCAAAATCTACTCAAGTATGTGTTTCTATTTTGTTACTATACGTCTCAGACTGTGGTGGTATTATGAGTATTATTACAGTTGTATGCAAATACTTGGGCACCGCAGGTTAAATTCCATATTTTGTTGATATTCTAAGTGAAAATAAGTGTTCACACTTTTTAAGGTTCCTTATGGATAATTGCCAGACATTTAACCCCTTAAAATCTCAAGTTTATTGCATACTTAGGCTTATTATCCAGTAACTACAGGGACTTCAATGCAATCTGGTTGAGCTTAGATTCTAAAAGTGAGTAATGAAGCTCTGGGCCTGCCGACGGGCCCTGGCTAATTCAGAGGTTAAATTATTAACAAACTTTCTGGTGGTACACCAACATTTTGATGAGGGTTAGGTTTAGGAGTAGGTGTGGGTTTGTGTTGAGGTTAAGGTTAGGGTTAGATTTAGGGTTAAATTTAACAAAATCACGCTGAAGTTTAGGATCAGTTGCATTTAATATATATTTAGTTGAATGTTTCTTAAAGGCAGACTGAGCATCTACATTGGACCATCAAAATAAGGTTTTAAAACAAATTCTCCAAAGAGAACACACCTCTGCACATTTTTGATGCACACTTACTGCTTATTTATTGAATTTTACATATCTGAAAAAAATTAAATCAAATGTGCAAAAGTTATAAATTTCATTTTTCCAGTCAAATCTGGCAAATAAATAGAAATTGTGCACTGAAGTTTGCAGAAAATGCCATATTTAAGTGTGTTCTCTGTAGTGGTGTGTTCACTTATTTACACTTACAAAATCAACAAAGCATGGAATTTGACCGGGGGTAGACAAACCTTTGCACACAGCTGGAATAAGTGTATCGCATAAATTCCTTATGCATCATGTAAAACACTAGGAGCCGTTCCTGGATATTGGTCTTGGACTAATGTCATTGGTAATTCACCACTGAAAAGTCTTTTTAGTCCAAGCTTAAGCCTAATCTAGGTATGGAATCAAATATTGCTGGGCAATATGTCACAATATATCATTATTGTGATAAAATATGTCACAAAACAATACACTTTTATGAGCATATAGTTTATATTGTCAGAACTTAGGGAACACTGACCAATTGCATGTTATAAAGAGAACAGAATTAGTCCTGTTTAACTGGATCCAACTGATCAAATGTCTGAAAAAATAAATATTGTGACATACCGGGTATCGTGAAAAATTCTTGAAGTATTGCAGTGTTATATTTTGGCCATATCACCCACCTCTAGAAACAACCCCATAGGTTATGTCTCCATCTCTGTTTCTCCATGCAGGACGCTGTGTCGGTCAAAGAGGAACATGAACAGCTCCAGAACATTCAGAGTGTCATTAAAGAGCTTCCTGACTCCCACTTCAGGTAAACCAGTGCTTCTCTCTGTTGAGCTTCTCTTAAACAAGTCAGAGCTGTTGTTTTCTGGATTATTTGGTTACCCAGCCGGTGAGCTTTTACAGTGTGGACTAGGAAAGGTCCACATCTTGTCACAGAAGTCACCACTGAATCATTATTCATTACACATTTGTATGCTGGTGGTGATAGGAACCAGGGGTCACCACGTCTACAGCAACCACCAGTGAACCTACACGAGTCTGCGTTTTATAAGGAATGTTAATGATGATGATAAATCTAAAAAAAAAAAAGTTTTCTTTGAGGACTATTTTGACTCACAACGCCCTGTATGTACCCCTTCACCATAAATGGATGTGTCTCAGGCATCAGGCAGCACATTCATAATAAACTCTTCAGACGTCTGGTTCCTATCACCACCACTGTGAACAATTCTGACTCAGTAAGTTTCTCTAGAACAGAGCATCTCACACCAAACCACTCTGACTCTGTTCACATCTTAACCAGTTTATATACCCAGACATTTTGAAAAATCAATGGATTTCCCCTTTAATAAACACTGTTGTTGACGCACTACCTTTATTTCCTTTGCCTTTTTATTCTCAGAACTCTGGAGTACCTGGCGAAGCACCTGACTCACCTGGCCACTCTTAGCCACCACACCAACATGCACACCCGCAACCTGGCCTTGGTGTGGGCACCAAACCTGCTCAGGTCAGCAAAACACCTACCTGAGAGAGATATATATACTGATATATTTATATACCTGGGCGGAAAAAATAATATATTAGTAGATACAGTACAGTAAAAAGAAACAAGAATTTCTTATTTTAAAAAAGGAGATGATATCATGTGAGCTAGTTTTAAGGACACAGGTTTGGTTCTAAATTTCTCCTGGACACTCCCAGGCATCGCATGGATTTATTAAATTCCATCAGCAGCAACTGATTTAATTCAACCCTTGTGTGGTGTTGATGTGTTTGTTACTCAGTGGTCTGTTTATGTAAAAATACCAGATGTTTAAAATATCACAAGTGGCCAGCGCAGGGTTCTCGTTTAGCAGCTGTAGCCAGTCAGCAGCCTGTCCATGTTGTCCACCCTCACACACACACACATATATATACAAACACGTACAGACATACACACAGAGACACACATTAACAGCAGGCCATGTAGGAGGAGAACAGAGTGAAAGACACAGCACCTCCACACTTTTACTCCCTGTGGGTTCACCCCAACACCACATGTGTAATATAAATGTGTGGAGTCACTGAAAATGAGCAAAGGCCAAGAAATCTGAGGTTGTAATAATAATTTTTTTTTGGTAAACATTGAAAATGGGCCCCACAGACCCCAAAACCACACAAGGGTTAAGGCAGCGTTGATCAGATGAAGCAGGTTGGACAATAACTACAAATATTACTGGGCTTTGTGGAGGTTGGATGTTTAAATAGTTAAATAAACACACTGATATACATAAAATCCTACTTAATGTGATAATGTTAGTAGTATTTATTCTAATGTTAATGAAAAAAACTGCCCAGTTACATTTAAAAATAGATCAAATTTTCTTGGTTGCTTAGCCCCTTAAATGGCCAGTGTTCACCAATGGGCCCAAAGTTTTAATACACACTCCTATAGCCTAAGAATAGCTCAACCAATTTGCATTAAAGTCCCTGTAGTTACTGAATAATAAGTCTTAGTCTGTAATACGCCAGAAAACGTCAGGGTTTAAAACCTTTTCTCAGTGCTTTATATATATTTCAGTCACACTTTATTTGGACAGTCTGCTATAGATACTCTACAGATACATAAATCATTATCAGGTTTTGCCTTGAGGTTAGGTTTAGGGTTAGGGTTAAGTTTAAGTTTAGGGTTAGATTTAATAGAATCTTCCACACTCAGCTTCAAGTTCAGTTGCATTTAATCGATATTTAGTTGAATGTTACTTAAAGATATACTGAGCATCTACAAATCATCTGCAGTGGACCTTCCAAATAAAGTGTTACCTATATTTCAACTCAAAATAAATGGAAAATAAATAAATAAATAAAACAATAAATATACAAATATATGATAAGATTTAATTTTTTTTCTTTATTACTGTCACTATTATTCTAGCGATTATTAGTCATACTTCTTATGCTTCTATTTATTTTTATTTGTGTTGATAATTATTACAATAATAATAGCAATAATTCATATGACGATGTATCTATTAACTGGCATCACAAACAAAGAACTCATGTAAGCCAACAATGATGAAAATTAAACACAGAATTCTGAGGTGTAACGGTGGTGTAGCCCATTCGCGGTACAGACTCTGTATTGCCGTGTTGTTTCGCAGGTCTAAGGAGATCGAGGTGTCCTCCTGTAACGGTGACGAGGCGTTTCTGGAGGTGCGTGTGCAGCAGTCGGTGGTGGAGTTCATCCTGAACCACACGGAGCAGATCTTCAACCCCGGAGACGCGCCGCACAAGCCTAAAGAAGGTCAAACATCTATACTTTCTCTTCACATTGTGCTTAAAACCAGGAATGTTTTGTCTTAAGCTGTACATTTTTATTAATTTGATTATATTTGATCAGTTCCTATACACTCATTTGCTGAGACATTTTATTAACATAAATTCTTTTCATAAATGATCATATTTAATTACATTTTTCACAAAGATCCTTCCAGATTTCACAGTTTGTCACAAGGACTTTTATCATCATAAGCCGAATATCACTGCTGTCCAAAAAAATTTTTTTTTCTTTCTTTTTTTTTTTAATCATTTGAGCACAGCAGCTGCCCATCACATTGCATGAACATTTCATGATGAATGGATCAACATAAAAACTCCAAAACTGCTTGGAATAAAACCTCTTTTACATTGACTTACAATAACATTTAAGAACGATTTGCCTTCTCTTGAAAACTTAGATTGACATCTTGTACATCTTCTATCCGTCTTGTATAACCTGGAAAAAAAAATTATATATATATATATATATATGTATATATATATATATATATATATATATATATCGCTGTTGTCGGAAGAAAACAGTTCCTTCCGCTAAATTATAGTTCTTTAACAAACAGCTTGTAGCTACGTCAGAGTAACGAACTCCACTCACTCGTTCAGTCGGCAGCTGTGACAGAAGAACACCTAAACACCCTGAATTAGCCAGAAATGAATCAGATACCATTCGCCAAACATGTGGTCTGATCTTCAGAGTCTGACCAAATCGGACTGAGCCATAAAACTGCTGCAATATCAAGCTTAGCTCAGTTTTGTCAATATTAATGTTGTTTTGTTCCAGCCAGTCTGTAAAGCATCTTACAGCCCATTTTGTTTGGCGAATGGTGTTCAGTTTTTAGTGTAGTCTCATCTTCAGAGTCTGACCAAATCGGCTGTCGGTCAAATGTGATCTTAAAAGTATCCATTTTCAAAGTAAGAAGTAAAAACGTTCAAATGGCTTGAGCGTCTCCTACAGCTGTCAAAGTCGTTGCTTAGTAACGGCATCTAAGCGGAGTGACACAGTGTTTGTGAAAAAAACGGTTAGAATGCTTCTCGACCAATCAGCTTGCGTGGCCTAACTAACTGTTGTGTGTATATATGATATGTATGTATATAAAATCTATCCCCTGTGCATGAAAATTTCATGATGAATGGACCAACATAAAATCTCCAAAACTGCTTGGAATAAAACCTCTTTTACATTAACTTACAGTAGCATTTAAGAACCTTCTTGCCTTCTCCTGAAAAGCTGTCATTTTGGAAACACTTGTGGGTTTATTTTTGGACAGCCATGATATGAGAGATTGTGATATTGCTTACAAACATATTAGACAAATTCAACTCTCTTCTACAGCATTATTATTTCTTATGTATAATGTTCTGGGCATGAATTTAAGGAGTTACAATTCCCCCTTGCTTCAACTTCAAGTGACCAGGTGACCAGTTTATTGTTGTAAAAGCATAAAGCGGCCTTTAATTCAGCTCACCTGCTGCAATTGTCCTGCTAAAAGAAAAGGGCTCTTTGGGGAGGAGGCCTGAATACAATGACATGAGAACTGAAGCCAAAAATATAACGTAAGAACAATGGGCAGAGGTCCAGCACGAAGCAAACAGGTAACGGCTGCATATGAGCAATTGTATGCAAGCTTGTCTTACAACAGACTCTGCAGCGGCTTAACTGATCTATTGAATTAACATATGGCAAGTGAGCTCGTACAGCAATCTGCAAAGGTCATCCATTCATTTCATATGTAAAGCTACATTTAACTGTCGCTGAGAATGAAAACAAAGCCTTTGAGTAAATGTGTATTTCTTGCTAATTTCCTATGATTCTCTAATTCAAATTCTGCAAAATATGGTAGCATGTCACTGTCAGGGGTAAATAGAGTGAAACCTGCAGAATGATATATATAATATGAGACACACTGGTATGGCTGTGTTATCTCCAGCCTTACTGCAACCAACACAGGGCCTTGGTAGTGCCTGTTTTTAAAGTTTATACTTTGTGTGGTGCTATTTTAAAGGGCAACTCCATCGATTTGTCAAACTTTCTGAATTATTAAATGGTTAAGATGTGAACAGAGTCGTTCAGAGTGGTTTGGTGTGAAATGCTCTGTTCTAGAGAAACTTAAGAGTCAGAATTGTTCACAGTGGTGGTGATAGGAACCAGACGTCCACCTCTAAAAGCTCCCTCAAAAATTGTAGGCTTTTCTGTCAAAAAGAAGTTCTCTATCACATTCCAACACAGTGCTATGTCAAATTGGATCTGTTTCTTTTGTTTATCAACATTTTGTATTATCCTTCAGTCTCTAGTGTTGTTTATTCCTACTTATTGGTAATTTAATTTAAAACATAAAACATAGAATAAGTAGCAGTATTTAAAGGGCAGCATGTTACTATATATATATATATATATATATATATATAATATATATATATATATATATATATATATATATATAGTAACATGCTGCCCTTTAAATACTGCTACTTATTCTATATTGTGTATGCTAGATATTGCTGTTGTCGGAAGAAAACCTTGTACCTCCAAAATGACTTTATGGCGAAATGAAAACACCTACTTTACATTTAAAGTCAATGAGACCAGACTTTTTTTCCAAGTCATTTTGGGGTCATTTCTTTTTTTTGTCCATTCATCATGAAATTTACACACAATGTAAAGAGCAACAGGTATTTTCAAATTATGCCAAAAACTGAAAAACGACAAAAATGGAGATATGAGTTTTTTTTTCTGACAGCAACGATATATATATATATATATATATATATATATATATATATATATATAGTATTCTATCCCCAGTGTACCTTGCACACTCACTAATTGCATATATGTAAATGTGTACTACTGTACATATCATACCTTTTATTTCATAACCTATATTACTGTTACAAAAACTGTACTTTGGAAATGGTGCAGTACTGGTGCATATTAATGTGTATATTAAGAGTCTAGTGTGTATATATTTTTTAAAATACTTTTATTTTTGTATTTAAGTGCTACAAAGGGGGGTACACACCTAAGATCACTCACCTTCATACCCGTGTAAATGTGATGTGACAATAAATGTGATTTGATTTGATTTGGCAGTTGAGTTCAGCCAACACACCTTTGTTGTCCACAGTTTGCATTCAGTTTTTGCACTGGAGCTACGAGGCTAATGTAGCTAATGTAGTAAGCTTATTAGCACAAATTAGCATCATGCTAAGTGCAAGTCCTCACCAGTTACCTCAAACCGTGTGGAGCTGTTCAGTATCTCTAATAGACTTGATTATGTGGTTTCTGTCACTGTTTGACTCACTGTTCTCTATAAACATGGACTAAAGTACTTCAGCATAGCTAAAAACAGTAGCAGCCGCCATCTTGAGGCCTGAAATTTGCCTGTACTTTTGGTCCATGTTTAAAAATAACAGTGCACTCTTATTAGCATCTTAAAAAGATGCTTCTTTAAGAGATCTTTAGTGAAGGAAATGGATTCATTTTAGAACCATGAGTTCTATATAGAACCATTTCATGCCCAAATGGTTGTCTCATAGCTACAGTGCTAAAACTAAAGAAGCTTCAGACACCAAACTTGTCTTGGCTGACTGATTGTGGTAAAGAAGGGGGGAACTGTGCAAATGAGATGTTTTTGCCAAAAATATTGCTGTAAAATGATCTCAGTGCTGCAATACTATTGTGGAACCAGAGGCTGGATAATGAAATATGCCTTTTTTCTTAGCTGCATGCTTAAGAAACGAAGCAGCATAAATTATTCGTCTTCCAAAAACGTCTTAAAGGGGAACTCCGCCTGTGTTTAAAAAAATCTGCATAATTTAATGGTTAAGATGTAAACAGAGTCATTCAGAGCGGTTTGGTTCAAAATGCTTTGTTCTAGAGAACTTAGTAAATCAGAATTGTTCACAGTGTTGGTGATAGGAACCAGACGTCTGAAGAGTTTGAGGCCTCTAAAAGCTACAAAAAGTTATTACATTAAATGGTTATGAATACTCAGCCTGATGTCTGAGACATTGTTTTACAGCAGTTCTGAGACAAGTTTTGGCCTAAAACGTATTTTAATCATTTTATTCTAATCTGTTCATGGTGGAGGGATACATTAAGGGTGTTCTAAGGCAAAATAGTTCCCAAAGAAAACTCTTTTTTCCAGATTTTCCACTATTTTACCACCATCAACATTACACATAAAAGTCACACGTGTAGGTTCACTGGTGGTTTTGGACAGTAAATAAAATGTCTTTTTATATGTACATATGTATATATGTATATGTATTTTTATAGTTGTAGTCATGGTGACCCCTGGTTCCTATCACCACCACTGTAAAGACATCTGAACTATTTCACACCAAACCACTCTGAGGACTCTGATTACATCTCTAAAACTAAATTATGCTGGAATTTAAAAAAATTGGTGGAATCCCCCTTTACCAGGGCTGGTGATCTTAAGTTCATCAGCAAGTTTCTCTACAAATGAACCATTTTGCATCAAACCACTCTGAATGATGTTGTTTACATTTCAACCACTTAATTATGCAGAAAAATTGGTGGAATTCCCCTTTAAGAATTTTCTTAATTTTTTCTGAACTTTTCTCTTAAGAACAATTATAAGTGGTTTGACAAGACTCTTCAAACTCTTATGGGTTTCATAACATATAACTGTTAAAATAAACCAAGAGGGACTTCCTGTTGGCTGTTTCCTCTGCCATCACATCTACTTCTTGTTTGCTCATTTTTTTTTTGTTTGAATGTTTGGTTTGATTTTGTTCTTCATTTCAGTCCATCAGTCTTCTGGCGCTGATGTGATCAAATTGAATAACCAGTTAACAGAAAGATGGCTATAATTTCTGCTAATCTGTAAAATGTAATCTTTTATTGATAGTCTACATGATGAATAACCTACAGCCTGCATACAAAAACAATTTCCGAATTTCTCCTGAAATTTTATTTTCCGAAGAAAACGAAAAAGACTTTCTTAAAAGAACATTTGAGAAGTTTTTTTCAGTGTTCTTATGGGGTTCTTAGTGTTTGTATTAAGATCTCTCAAGTGTTTTCTTAAAAAAGCTTTTGTGAATCCTGCCCAGGTTCTGAATGTTGAGGTGGACTGTGTGAGTTGTATATTTGACTCTGGTTGGTGTTTGTGTGTTTGCAGGTCCAGGAGTGACGTGTGGGGAGAAGTACGCCACCCTGCCTGCGAGTACTCAGTGTGGGCCGATGAAGCTGATGAGTCTGGAGGAAGCTCAGGCTCGATCGCTCAGCCCAAACCACCCGGCACGGAGAGAGCGGCAGAGAGAGAACAGCCTGCCGGACACCAGCACGGCCGCCATGTACCACACCGTCATCGACCTCGCTGAGAACAAGTGGGCCACTCAGACTCACACACGCTGAAATATTTCACATACACACTCAAACTGATTTTAACTGACAAACACAAATACACACACACTCAGTAAATCTCGCAAACTCATCATTTACATCATACAAATATATATATATATATATATATATATATATATATATATAAATAGTTTGCATAGTACTACATAAGACTAAAAAGGTTCTGTAATTTAGAGATGCACTTCAGTTTTACACTGACTCATGCAAATATGTGTCTCAGCATCTCCATTAACAGTACAAGGATCTTTTTATGACTTGGCGGTCATAGTTGTGCACATGTCAAGTATTTTACAGCAGCTTTGAACACAACTTAGCCATTTAGATTTTAGGACCAGGACTGTTGCACCGGTTTTGAGTAAGTTTGTACTTAAGTTTGTGTGTAAAGTCTTTACTAAGTCCTCAATGAACACTAGTTAATTACAAAATTTGCGCCACAAATTCTTTAGTCATATCTTGACTAGTAACATCTAATGTGTATGTCGCTTTAGCATGACGATAACATGATCAGAACCAATCTACACTGCGAGAAATAAAGGTTCTGTTCAGATACATTTTTCATTCATCAAGGTACAAACAATGTAAATGTTCCCTCAAAGGTACAACAGTGGTTTTAAGGTCCAGCTGTGTACCTTAAATACGTTTTCCCAGGTGAAAAGTGTGCATTCATAAACAAATGTTTTAAAACAGAACAATAAAATAAAAAGAAGACGAGATGAGGTGTGTGGAGTCGGTACAACTTAGAAAATATCATTTCAGTGGATTGTGGTACAGTTATGTTCCCTGACTAAAGGTACTGAGATTCCCTTGAGGGAACCACCCCAGTGACAAGAGGGGCACTGCCCCAGTGACAGCTTACCACCTTAATTTCTGAGAGTGTATAGACCCGATGCCCTGGGAACATGACAGCAGCGACACTGACTCTTTCCATGGAAAAATATCCAGTATAGAAGAGAACAAAAACCGAACACTTGTAGCTGTCATCTGTTTATTATTTGATATTTCCATGAGACAACCAAATACGCAGCTTCATTAAACAAGTTTCTGGCTAAATGCAGCACAACAAAGTCTCACTGATCTGAAGCTGTGGATGTTTTTGGTGTTTTATGTGCTTAACATGTGGTTTTAACATTATTTAACGTTTTAGCTCAACATTAAAAGCTAGTGCGGTGAAAGCTTTTTTGATTTAGTAATGCATAAACAATTACAGTAGAACTAGCCTACGTTTGAACTTACGTATAGCTGGTGCAACCGGCCCCTGAACTGACTTAACTGTTTAATAAAAAACATTATTATTGATTATAACACTGCAGATTTGGTGCAGTTGAATCTTCACGTTTAGATGCATTTATACAGCCATAACACATACAGCTGTAACACAACAGCAAATTTAGGGGGGGTGGAGTTGACTTATCTTTTTGAAATTATATATTTAGATATAACTACACATTTTGGTGCCCATTTAATCTTTTGAATTGCTGTATATAAGCTATAGCCTGCTGCATCCCTGCCTAACACACCCGCACACAGAAAACACACACACCTACACACACTCACACACCCTAAAATACATAGAAAAGCACCAGCATGCTATTTTGCTCTGGTGTAAATTTGTACAGCAGTGAGGCCACTCCACCTTTTTCTGTACAAGTACGTCTAATTTAACATAATCCTATAGCTACACCCGAGGATATACATGTACATGCCCTCCTCCCACTAACCTCCACACAACACACGCACACACATACACGGATACTGGGTTAATATTTACATACGAGAGGTCATCATCTACAACACAGAGATACTCTATAATCTCTGAAATCAAATCATACATACACATTTATAGCCTCACTGAAATAAGTTATGTGTGTAATATAGTTAATATAGTTAGTTTTGATGTAAAATCCTCTTCACGTTTTGTCTTTTAAGACATGGCATGTGTGATGTTTTTATGTTTGGCTGGGAAGATGATCTGTAAATCTTCACAACAGGAGAAAATTCTCTGGGAAGTCGAAGAAGTGGAAGGCCATCTTTAGCCTGGGCCGATCCGTCACTGACGCCAAAGGGAAACTGAGTCGCAATGGGAGTGTATTCATGAGAGCACAAAACATCTCAGGTACAGTGTGTGTGTGTTGTGTGTGTGTGTGTGTGTGTGTGTGTGTGTTGTGCGTGTGTGTTGTGTGTGTGTGTGTGTGTGTGTGTGTTGTGTGTTGTGTGTGCGTGTGTGTGTGTGTTATCAGCAACTGTGGAAACTGCTTAAACTCTAAAGGTCTGTTTGTGGACCACATTTTTGTTCCTCACTCATAACTACAGAATTTACACATTAGTTTCATAGTAATAACTGAATAGTTTACAGTAGATGATGAACAAATTATAGCAGTCACTGAATAATCCATAGTAGTTATTGAATGAATGATAATAGTTGCTGAATAATTCACAGTAAATACTGAATAATTAATAGTAGTTACTAAATAAATGATAGTAGTTGCTGAATAATTCATAATAGATGTTGAATAATTAATAACAGTCACTGAATAAATTTTATTAGTTGCTGAATAACTCATAGTAGATGCTGAATAGATTAATTGCTGAATATTCATAGTAGATGTTCAGTAATTAATAGTAGTTACTGAATAAATTATATTAGTTGCTGAATAATTCATAATAGTTTTAATAATTAATAGCAGTCACTGAATAAATTATAGTAGTTGATGAATAATTCATAGTAGATGCTGAATAATTCATAGTAGTTACCGAATAAATTATAGTAGTTACTGAATAATTCATAGTAGATGTTGAATAATTAATAGCAGTTGCTAAATTAATTATAGAAGTTGCTCAAAAATGAATAGAAGATGCTGAATAAATAATAGTAGTTACTGAATAATTCATAGTAGATGCTGAATAATTAATAGTAGTTACTGAATAATTCACAGTAGATACTGAATAATTCATAGCAACTACAGAAAAATTCTTAGTAGATGCTAAATAATTCCTAGTGTTTACCGAAACATTAATAGTAAATGCTAAATAATTCGTAGTAATTACTGAACAATTCATAATAATTACTAAATAATTCATAATGATTACTGAATTATTCGTAGTAGATACCTAATAATGCATATTTGTTTCTGATTAATTCATTATTATATGCTTAATAATTCACTGTAAGTACTAAATAACTTGCAGTAGTTACTGAGGAATTCTTAATGGTTATTGAATCATTCACAGCCACTGATTAATTCACAGATACTGAACTCTAACTGGAGTATAAATGTATAAATCCATATTTATCCTGCACAAGAGGTCTTGTTATGGATTTATTATCCTGCCCATCCTTTTGCTTTAAAATAGAGATGCTTAACATACCGTAACAGACCTATTGGCTCAACCTGTATTACAATCAAACATAATAAGTTTTTATTAATGTAGACTTTACTTGACCTCTGCCTTTTTATGAGTGGTTTAGTCCTTCAGCTATTTCAGTGTAACCAAACAGGCTCTCTGCAAGCACACTAAATGCAGGTGAATGTGCAGTGTGGTATTAACTGAAATTCAGGGTCATTTTATATAGAAAAATGCAGGCACTTTGCAGAATACAATAAATAACACTGAACTTCATGGGTACATTAATTAAACCATGCCAGCTATAGAATTTAATAGCAATAGCATTAAGTGTGTAATAATTCTTACAATTATAGCATTATTTTAGAGACAGTTTTGCTCCTGTTTTGAGGTTATACGGGGTGATTTACTTCACCTTGACAGCAGCGAAGGTTACAGTGAGTGACCTCTATGAAACAATGAAGCACTGCAGAGCAATAGAGGATTTGAATGGCCCCACTTAGTAATAAATATATGTTTTGTGGTCCATGTGTGTTCTCTGTGAAAGGGAGATAGATACTGCGCACAGAAATGAGTGAAAGAAAAAGAAAACAGGCATAAAAGGCAGCGTAGTGGAGATATGAATCATTTTATCCTCTTCAGCCTAAACAAAATTTCAGGGGAAAAAAAAATATATATATATATATATATGTGGTGAGAATTTGTGGGCCTTGTGAGTCAGAGCGCTGTGAGACTTTCCATTACTAAAATGGACTCGGAGTGCGTTTTCTGTTAATGGTCTCTGAAAAAAATCTAATAAGATGTGCGGTCACACATCATTAGCGAATGCATAATGTGTAATTTGACATGGTGTTAAGCAGATGTGTTTTTGAAACGTAAAACTGTATTTATTTTTTTTTGCCTCCACAGAAAAGACTGGGATACGACCGTCAAAGAGCATGGATTCCCTCTGCTCTCTGCCAACAGGTGGGGCTACAGAGCCATAAACCAGCTGATCACTGAGCCCCACTCTATCAGTGCTGAGTGTCAGGCAGACAAATGGAGTGTGTATTTAACCTGCTGTGCTAAATACAGGCTCCATTATGCACGTATTGAAATATTTGATTGTGCATATGTTATTGAAAAATCACAGAATTCACAATGCATTAATGTTTAACTAACATCTGTGCAGTGGTATATCCCCATTTTATCCTTAAAGTCTCCAGTGAAAAGCCTCTTTATTAATAGACCTGTGTATGTTCCATTCAGCCTTTAAAAGTCAGCATTAATGGTGAATCATAACTCAATTTCCTTTTGTACCGTGATGTAATCGCGAGTGAAACACGGCATCACGGAGGTTACCATTATTTTCCCCGCCTGCTTGTGTGACGTAATCAATAAATTATGGTGTTTTTGAGGCGAAGACAAGATATTTTGATCAAACATTATGAAAAAAAAAGAATTTATATGATATGACATGGTGAATCATGCTTGATATGACCAGGAACATGAAAAAAAGGTTTTTCACATCAGGTTGATTTTATAGTATTGATATTAAAAAGCAGTACCGTATTTTGTACCAAGATTTTCCAGGCACAGTAGATCTACACAGAAATGAAGTTTTACAGAAGGTTGTATTCAGCAGGCCTTTTTAAAATGTATATAGCAAACGTTCAAAGTGTCGCTGTCAGAACAAACCTTCATATCTCCAAAATGATAACTTTACAAAAGAACAGAAAAGCATTTCCAACTTACAATGGAAGTTAATGTGACAAGGTTTTTTTTCTAAGTAATTATATACCATTTTATTGGTCTGTTCATCATTAAATGTGAATACAGTGCAGAAGGTCGCTTGAATTTTTAAAAGATGCAAAAAAAAAGACAAAAATGGAGAAAAAGTTTTAAACAACAGTGACAAAATGCTCAAAACCCGAATAAAATCTCAGTTAACTTTAATGCCACAATTGTTATTCATTTCCCTCATTTTCGCTCCCACTCAGATGACGACAAAGCCGCATCCGCTGGAGGAGCAAATGGATTCATCGCCCCTGTGGTGAAATCCCGGACTCTGGGTTCGGACATCAACTACGACCCCAGCGAGCAGGATCCAAAGTGGGAATTTGACCTGCGGAAAGCGAGCGGGGTCATCGGGGGCAGCCCCGGCATGAAACGACGAGGGACTTTAAATACCTCATCTTCATCTCTTCCTCCTTCTTCCTCCTCTTCATCTTCCCCGCTGCAGAGAGCTCTTCCCGAACAGCTGAAGGTGTTCAAAGGTGACGACCTGGGCGCCTGCCAGCCCACATCTCCCAAAAACCGACGGATGCTGTACTCCGGCTCGGCCCACAACGGCTCCTCTAGGCCGTCGTTTCCAGGGAGCCTTTTCCCGCTGGAGTCGTCACCGCGTCATCAGCGCAAGGCCCTGAACATCTCTGAGCCATTCGCGGTGTCCGTGCCGCTGCGCGTGTCCGCCGTCATCAGCTCCAACAGCACCCCCTGCAGGGCGCCGGGGAAAGAGCGGGATCGTTCTTTGGGAGAACGTTCTTTTCTGAAACCTCGAGAGGCCGGACCCCCAGAGCCCCACCGCAGCGAGAGCCTGGGCAGCACTGGCTTCAGAGAGTTGGTTCCCAGCAGCACGGGAAGTTTCGGTTTCCGAGACAGGGACAGAGCGCTGGGGGGAAGCGCTGGGAGCATTGGGTACAGAGAGTTCCCTCTCAGTGACAGCAGTGGAAGCAGTGGATACAGTATCTATAGCAACAGCAGTTCTGTCCCCATGGAGAAGGAGGAGAGTCAAACAGTGGAGAGGGGCACCAGGGAGGTCCCCCCTGACAAAGTGGCAGAGAGTAAGATGCTTGGAGTGTGTGTGAGCGTGCGGCTGCAGATGTGTGCAAGCGCTAATCTGACGCTTACTGATAATGTTTTTACGATGCTTATTCCTATTCCAAAATTGATTTCTTTCACTGTAATGAGCTTTTTGCAAGCCTACTGCCTATGAGGCCCTACAGTAAACAACATTTGTTGTTTCAAAGATTACGAAAACATTTGCTGAAAGCATTTGTGGAAAAATACAACTCAAACAAGCACATAAGATTTCCAATAGCCTTAAACAAATCTTCATGTCCACATCGAACGGTTGAGAATGCAGAGCTCATTGCTAATGACAGTGTTTTCCTTTCTCTGTCCTCTGTTTTAGGCAGGGATGCAGAAGTGAAGGAACTACTTGCAAATGTGGAAGTGCCTGACAACTTGATGTCTTCTCAGCTGAAAGCTACAGAGACTCATGAAATGTCTCAATCCTCTGGGAAAGAACTGGACACCAAACCAGTACAGCTCAATGAGCCCAAAAAGCTGGACCAACTGGTAAGAGTGCTAATGACGACTTCAGAGTAACACAGAAGAAATTCACTTATTTCAATTCTATAGTCTTAAATGTGCTGAAATTGTGACTGTAGTGCCACACAATTCCTAAAAAGCACATAGTCTATTCTTTTCTATTTAGGGATGCACTGAAATTTTGGCAACCATAAACTTTAGGGTTAAAAATGGTTAAAAATGCCACAAAATCTCCTAAAAGTTTGATCGTAAATTAAAGAAGCCTACAACAAAGTGTCAAAATCTAAGACTAAATCATTTGCTAATGAAAATGAAAAATAGTTATTTAAAACATTGTTTATTCCTGCCATCTTTTGCATTTAAACAGTTTGAGCAGCAGCAGATCAACAGTGAACATGGTGGTCGGGTGGAACTATTTCATGGTTTCTCTGAAAGACATTGGTCAAGAGAACTATAATATCTGTTCATGACAAGTATCATGTGAGGGTACAACACCCAAAAATGTCCTCACTACAGGTTTGATATGCAGAATATCCTACAGCAATACAATAAAAACAGAATAGAGAAGTCCCCGCTAGCTCGCCAACACGATATGTAGAAAAAATGGATGCAAAGTTTATCTACAAAAATGGAATCCATTGCTTTAGATAACCAACCATTCTCTAATGTGGAGGACATTTCAGCCTTTTTCAGTTTTTGGCCCAATATGACCTGAATTTCGGTTTTGGCCAAAGGTTTTCATTTTGGTGCATCACTAATTCTATTCTATTCTATTTTATTCTGTTCTATTATGTTGAATGTCAGATAGTCATGTTACCAAACCTGTTGACGTGCACTCCTTCCATATTCTTTTCAATATTACAATACCATTACAGTCAATGTGATTGTAATCAATGCCATACAGTTATTTGTTTTATACTTTTTATTTTTTGCTATATTTTGTTTCGTTCTAATACTCAGAAGCAGCGAACACTGAATACTATGTAATATTACCCAATATATCAAAACTTCAGCACCCCAATCTAAACTAACATCCCTTTTGTTGCATTGCACAGGACATTGTGTCAAACAATCAGGAGCCGTGGCCTAATTTGCATCATGAGCTCCGGATCACAGAGCCTGAAACAAACATACTGGAAGATCAGCTTAAAGCCAGTGGCTCTATGACCAGAATCACTGGAAATGATGGTGCTCTCAATTTTAATGCTCAAGCTAAAAGAAGAAGCAGTTTACCTACTCAGCCCGTATCGTCAAAGGGACACTTCACAGACATTGCAAAAGGTTTGCTGATGGATCAGGCAGGTGCTACTGTTTTTAATGCAATGCTGGGGCCTTCGCCAGAAAGATCATCAAGGAATGACACTGGTTGGAATTACCTTGACAGCAGTGAGGTTAAAAAGGATCACAAGAGCTTGGATTCTTTTGAGTCGCTGGACATAATGGCAAACAAGCTGCAACTCTCACCATTCTTTCATTTAAAGGAGACAGATATTCTTCAAGATACTGAGCCATGGCCTTCCAGTGAAGATACTTGTATTAATTCAGTGAAACAAAATGAAGTCATCATTACGGGAGAGTCTTCTGGTCCTAGTGGTGGTATCGAACCATGTCGTAAAAACCCTGCAGACAGAAGTGTACACTTACCAAAGGAGGATAGCCACGAAAAGGACAAGAAGAAGACTAACAGTATTAGTGTTGATCTAACAGCCAAAGTAAAGGGAAGTATGGAGAGGCTCTCGGAATGCTTGGATGAAAGACGTCTCACTGCCGAAATTTCACATCAAGATGATGAGGACATGTGGGGGAGTCATTTGGCTGGATTGGATCAGGTGGAACCCTGGGAGGACTTGAGCACCACCAAACAGTGGGTGACTAGCCCCCTGCACTCACCAAAACTGGAAGATCTTTTCCCCATGCTTAAAACATCAGTGCCGGTTCCAGTAACGCAAAGAAAAGCATCTGGAGAGCTTAACATCGATCCTTTGCAAAAAGAAAAGAAGGTTGTAAAGGAAGAACCTCTATCAGGGAACATCACAGTTTCACCAGAAGAAAATACTGCTAAGACCAGAGAATCTGACCCTGCACCTATTAGTCCTTCTGCCAAAGCCACAGAGGCAGATGTGGATGAATGTAGTCTTGTAAAGATAACAGAGCTTGTTCTTGGTGCTGACTTTGAAGGAATCGGAGAGAAAGCTGAGTCTAAACCTGAAACCTCACAGCTTGCACCATTCAAGACCACCACCCACCAGGAGGAGACTACCAGAATGCCAAAGAGAAACATCGGTGCCCCAAAACAGAAAAGTTCTGTCTCTTCCCAAAGATTTCACAGACAAATATCCCATGAGCCCTGCATTGCAGAAAGAAACGAGGAAAATATTGCTCCAAAACACAGACCATATTCCCTAAATCTGGATCTGGGACACCGGTGCATCAGGGACATCTCAAACCGGCAGAACCTTGACCTCGCAGATGGTTCCTGTTCACAAAGGGGGTCAGTAACACCTTCTGGGACAAAGTATGATGGGTTGTCTCTGGAATTGGAGATGTTCCTGAAGGATCGGCAAGCACCCATGCGACGCAACTCCGCTCCAGTCAGTGTGTCTTCCGTGCGCACCGCATTCATGATCAAGACATGTCAAGCAAAAGCTGTGCCTGTTATACCTCCCAAGATTCAGTACAGCCACATACCCCATCCAGTTCTTGAGAAGGGGTCAGGGGATCAGGAAAAAAGAAGTGGATCTGAAAGGGAACCTGAGAAGGCCAAGGTAGAGAAAGCAGATTCTGTAGCTCCTCTCCAGGTAGTAAAAGATTGCAAAGAGGAAAGGGAAAACTGCGAACCAGTCACAAGGATCCAAAGGCAGGCATCCATCGAAAGACCTACAGAAACTTGTAAGCCAGTACCTACCCCCGATCTCCCAGTCTTGAGAAGGAAGCGGTCTGCCAACGGGGACTCCTTCATGGACTGTCCAAGACCAGAACGATCCACCTTGCTTCAAAGATCTTCCTTCCGGAATCGGCCAAGGCCTCAAAGCCTTATTCTCTTCAGCCCTCCCTTCCCTATCATGGACTACCATCCGGTGGGGGAAGATGGCAAACTTGTCCTGTCACCCATCAAGAGTCCTACTGAAACCTCACCACTTGATGTCTTCACTAAAGAACTAGCAGAAAACCTTAAAACACCGGAGGGGGTCACCCTACGAAACAAAATGACTTTGCCCAAGAGTGGACAGAGGCTGGAGACCTCTACCAGTTGCTTTTACCAGCCCCAGAGAAGGTCTATGATTTTTGACAGCAGGAGTAACCGGCAGATCGAGTGAGCTGTCCATTGTACTTGTGAATAACATTCACATCATGGCCAGGATGCATCAGCATCTAACTACTGAGTGTGATGTTGGTTTGTCATTATTCATAGTGACTAAACATTCTTGAATTGCAAGTTCTAGACATGATAAATACAGAACTTTAAGTATCAGGCTTGGGTGTAAAATGCTGCTGCTAGTAGAGAATGTCACAAGAGGCCACTTCTACCCTCTATAAAAGCGTGAAAGCGTTTTAGGAATGCAGCATTAAAAGCCTTTACATTTTTTTGTTCTTATGAACCTGAAGTGCCAAAGATGTTTCACTGCAATCAGATGTATGCAGAAATTTTACATAACACAAATAATCCCCATGGGTTGTTTTTTTTCTTATCAGACATCCAAATAGCATTAAAACCTGCAATGTGAGTATTTCATTTCCATTTCATATCAATTTCAGGGATTGTTGTCTGGGATCCAAAATGCAATTGAATTACTTTTAAACAAATGGGCTCTGCAGGTTATTACCTTGAATGACAAACTTCGCCTACGAAAAGGCAGAAACACATCTACCTATAGTATTATGTCAAGTCTATGTTTTAAGAGAGAAAAAAGGGGAGAAAAAAAAATTAAAAGCCATTTAATTTGTTATTTAGCTTAAATTTCTTTTCCTTTCTTCCTCATTTCTGCTAAGCTGAAAAAATGTATTTCCTTTTTTTTCTTATTTCTGTTTCCAGTGTTGTATATATCAAATGTGCCCACCAAATATCCAGTGTTATAAGTACTGAATGTTTTGATGTGCTGATGCACAATAGTTACACATATAGATAGATTAAGATGCATTAACTTGCACCTGGCCTGATTCAAAGTACTGATTTACACTTGTTAGAATTTGAGTTACTGTTATTACTGCTGCTTGGAATCTTCCATTTGCAAGATGTATTAAAAGTGGAGCTTTAATTTAAAGGATGCCATGCCATTCAACTTCTAAATATGTGTCATCGTTCAAAACTCTATGATGATTTGATTGTACAAAAACTGCCTGGAAATTCAACCAACGTATTTATTTATGCAATTTATGTCTAATGACGTTGCCAGTTTGTTGTATAAAACAACTCATTTGTCATTACAAGTAAAAGTGTACATTTTGATACATGATATTCAGGCATTTTCTGCTGATGCCGAAGTCCTGTGGTCCTTTTGTAGAGAACAGAAACGCTTGCTTTTACATAGTATAAGAAAATAAGTAGGGCTTCTACTGTGATAAAGGTTTTTAGGTTTGGTTGGTTGGTGTCAAAGTATTTTCAGATGTTTTTGGGCAGAAAATGAACGACGGACCATTAAAGATCTAAAACGTGGGAACAGCAAGGTTGAAGAAAGTTGAAGAGAGGGAGAGAGAAAGCACACGTGTTCTCCAGAAATGTACATTATATATATGTAATCTTGTATTGAGACAAAGAAAAGAAATTGTATGTTGTTCATAACTGTAACCAAAGAACACTAACTTTGTAATCTATTTTTTTTTGTATCGCTCAAAGTGGATTTATTATTATATGCACCCAATGTATCAAAACCAATAAATATACTTAATATGTACTGTATAAATGTGTCCCTGTGTTGGATATAAAGGTAAATATAAAGCAGCGCATGGCGCATTTAAAACACTGTGGTCCAAGGAGATAATACAGAACAATAGCTCGTTATTTGCAGTTGTATTAAGTTGAGATCTAATCATTACTCTATTTGTGCATTAATGCTGCCTAAATGCGCATGAATGGTGTTTTGCAAACACTGAGATGACAATGAAACAAAAAAAAAAACAGGCAAACTTCCAAATCAATCAAATGTAAATCTCCAATGGACATTCAATTAAGCGCTGACAGCTTTGATAAGACAAATCATTAAAAAGTCCAAATGCATATCCAACTCATTTGCGAGCAACAATGACTACTGAGCTTTATTGAGATTTATAATAATTCTACATACAAAACAGATCGTCAAACTGTCATTCAGACCCGATTCTAACCCCACGCACCAAACTACGTTTTTCGTTCGTGCTTAATCCACCAGGGCTGACAGACGTGTCTCTGTTTTAGCCCCATGTTTTTTGGCTCCCCTTAAATCAGAGAGAAAGGATGTACTTAACCGGGCTTTATGTGTCACAGCTGAAACAGCAGATGCGGCTTCAAAGCCAAGGATGATGACCAGAGTGATACACTGAAAGAAGAACCTACTACAAACAAAGACTTCCTTTACTTTTGCAGCCAAAAACCCTCATGCAAATTTGAATACAGTGTGGGAGCCAGCTTTTTTTTCCCTTTTCATGGCAAACGTACCGCCAGTTTCTTACTACAAAACTACTTTCATCATACTCAGAGAATAGATCTGTTTTTTCCCTCCACCTGGATGCCAAATTCATCCACCCAACTGCAATAAAACACACGCAAAAATACATCTTGGCTGTAGAGTTACATCCTGTGAATGTACCTTTTCCCTATTACTTTGCGCTCTGGCTCAAAAATGATATTGAAGCATGGTCTACTTGCAACAAGTGCTATTTGGCCTCTTTGATCCGCTCACAAATAGGCCTCATATTTCTCAAATATGGTTGTGCAAAGTCACAAAACGTGATGGGATGCAAATATGAAAAAATGACAGTATGCAAAAATATGAGCACGGTCTTTATTGTGTCCAATTCCTGAGAAACCTATTCAGGTTTCTCAGCTTTAACGCTGGACTCATCCCGAGATCTAATCTTCTCCTGGACCTAGACAGACAGTAAAAACAATTGGTTCGCCCCAAAAATAGGGTTTCTACACAAATTAAAAGGCCTACGATATGCAATACTGACTACACAATGTGCAATATCAAAAGGCCTACAATATTCAATATTCATAAAGAAATCAAACAAATAAAACACACCATGCAGCTTACGCCTCTCAGTACAGCCCAGAATAATTCAGGATGTCAGTCATGTCTTATAAACATCCGGTAAATGGATTACACACATGGTCAGTCTATCAGGCACAGAACTAAGCCCAGTCCTGCACTAAATTACAGGGCTGGGGCGGATTTTTCATTGCAAAATGCTTTTTAATCTAAGACAAGGCTGCATGTCTGTGAAATGCGTAACACGCCCACAGCGCTAACACATTCCTTTATTCATTTATGTCCAATTTAACAAAAAAAAAATGTACCTGCTCAAAAATAAACTGCAGGGGGTCATCTGGCATGTCATAAACCAGCTTCTCTGTGATTTCCTGACAAGCAGACAAAAGAGAAAATGAGCCGAGCTCTGGCTGAGGCCTGCACTGCTCGTACTGCCAACCTATTTAGCGCTGTCCTGACCTCTTCCTGCCTCTTGTGCGACTGTCCTAGTGCTGGACGGTATAGATAAAATTCAGTATCATGATAATTAATGCCAATTTACACATGATCAAATACTGTCGTGCTATGATATATTGGAGAATGTATAAAAAAATTAAATTAAATATCATGATATTTTTGCACATAGCACAACCTCGTAGTATTTAATAATATGTAAGTTAGCATTAAGTTGATGACCACATGCTTCCTGAGTGCAGCTGCTGTCTTAAAAATATGACACAACTCATTTTGTTCTGTTTTCTTCTCTTAAAAACACATCAAAGACAACCTTACATGGTACTGTAAATGCAAACCAGGCTTTTTCAGAAAAAGGAAACTTATATTTATTTCAATTTTATGGAAACTTTTTTTTTAGAATCTGAAGCAGCCAGTAAGTCTAAATGGCACAAGGCAGGTCCTGAAAACCATAAATAGATAGAAAATTGAATTAAAAACTAAAACACAACAGGAAGACTGCAGTTTAGTTGTGGATATAATGCTCATCTATCATATATGTCAACATATATTGGTATAAGCAGTATATTACCTTAACTTACTGTCTCTAGATTTGATTCATATTTATTTTCTAATCATAAAAAATAGCTTAATTAAGCTTTTGTATGATTAGTTTGTCAAATTAATGAATCCAGACATACACATACGGAAATCTGATACGTGGCCATAAATGCACATATATCATACAGAGCATATATTTTAAAACACATATATATAAGTTTCAACCATTGGTTGAAATGGATGTTAATGCATTGTATATGGATCATATGTACATATACGTATGATATTTGTGTGAATACATACATGCATAAAATACAGATCACACATGTACTATATATCTAGTGTATATCTGATACAGACACAGACACACTTTTTAAAGCATTAAAATTCAAATCAAATACAAAAAACTTATATGACATGAAGCTAGCACATATCAGTGATATATTCCATCCATATATGAATAATGTTTTATATTTTTACACATATATGTTTGTATTTGGTGATATATGGCTGACATTTATGTCCCAGCCAGTTTCAAATTAGTTGGCATGCATGTTACATGTATGTCCATATGTGACAAAATCTAATTTAGACACAAGGGAAGTTCATATATGTTAATATATGTCATATTTTTGACATCCATACATTGCTTATATAAAAATAATAAACATAACTGCTGCTACATTATACTGGACACATTGCGCAATACTGTTGTATTCACATATGTTAATAGCATAAGACTCTATTCTGTTTATATCTCATTCCATCTTTATTTAAAATTTTCTCTTATTTTTTCATTTGTATTATACATAAGTAGTGCTGAGCTGACCTGTTTCTCTCGTCCAACACACTCCACTGCACCATTGACCCTGTGTTAACCTACATATGACTAACAAATAAACTGAACTGCCACAGATCAGATTTCTGTATGTGTGATTTCAGTGTAATATATGGACAGAGCACATGGTAAAGCAGTTGGTGACCACTGCAAACTCTGTAGCTTTCCTCTTGACTCTTTTCCAAAAACAGCATTGAAGTAAATATTAAGAACCGTCGTAAATCATCATCTTTTCTTACCTGGAATATCTGGAGGATACAGTGGCTTTCCATATATCTTACACATCTGTCATAAGGGTCCATGTAGGCCTCTGAGGGACGCATGGTTTTGTCCGTAGTTTCTGTTTTGAGCACTTTTTCTCTCGTGTCTGAATCCTCCATGTCAGAAAGCTCAACGTTACGTTACAGGTCTTTGTTATTGTCTGAGGAAAGACTAAAAGTGCAGAAAAAATGATCAAAACTAGGCCCGAGCAGGCAAAACAACACGGTCTCTCAACAGTTCAGTGTTTTTTTTTTTACCTTTTAGACGACTTTGTTGGGTTTAGGTCTGAATTAAAAGCAAAAAACTCACAAAAAAACTAGATTAACTCAGTGTCCTCAGTTTGGCTTCTGAGGGGTTTGTTTTATCGTCTGAAATGTCATCCCGTCACCCCTGGCAACCGTACGCGAGAGACTCGGGTGACGTCACCGCCGTTATGAGACACAATAGCGGCGAGTGAATTTGGGCGAGTTTTTTTTTTTCCCCCCGCACCCGTATTCCTACAAGCCACGCCCTGGTGCGCTGTGAGTGGCTAATACGCACCGGCCTCCTGCGCTGGGATTGGTTGGTGTCCTCACCAGCAGCCCGCCATTCTAAACGGCGAAAGCGCTGGCCAATGCTAGCGCACGAGGGGCGGGAATAGAACGTTGGCGTGTAGACGAACCACTAGCCAATCCTGGAGGAGGAGAGGCGGGACTTGGCTTAATACGGGTGCGAAAAAATAAATAGCCCTGTCCAAAACCCGTCCTGTGAGGATTCACGTCGAGTGTGATGAGGGCATTCTTAGCTGTTTCGATGAAGCCCTGGCTGCGTGGAATTTAGTATAAAGTTTTAAAAAATACATATTTTCCTACAAATATCTTTTTTTTTTTAATTCTGCGAGACAGTGAGTTAATATACTACACATATAAAATAGACTCCGTTCCTCAAGGGTTCTGTAGTAAAGGGAATGGTTCTGTTTAGGACCTCGAACACTCAAAGAACCATTTACATGCTAAATTGCATGGTGAAATTGTTCTTCAGGTTGACGGATTGATGGCGTAAACAGCACCAAAAAGGGTTCTGCTATGGTACGCAAGCATCGTAACAACAGTAGAACCCTTTTTGGTGCTATATAGAACCACGTATCAATCTAAAGAACCATTTTACCATGCAAACAGAACCACTGCCTTTACTAAACAACCACTGAAGGAGCATATTTTGTAAGAGCGTACTATAACATAGCCTCATATAGTATAATATAATATAATATAATATAATATAATATAATGTAATATAATATACTGTAGGCGTGTTTATTATGGTGTTATGATGAAAGGCAACCGCACATTTCCAAACAGCTATAAAAGAGTAGGAAGTCTTGGCCTGATTATTAAATATGCGTGTAGTTTAGCCTATATTGTTGTTTATTTTGGGAAGCGATATGTATGAAGCGCTTTTCGATGGAAAGTGTTTTTATGGAACGCCGCACTGAGATCACAGAAGGGGAACGAGGCGAAAACATCGCCGTTTTCTGGGTTGCCGGTCGTCCTCAGCTGACATCACGGCCTACAGCGCCTGCACGTTATGTAGGGCAGACGGTGCTCGTGTCCCTCCGTGAACCCAGGCTGGGGAGGAGGGGAAAAAAACAGAAGAAATAAATAAATAAAGATAAATAAATAAATAATAAGACGTTGCTATTCGCGCGTCGTGCCGACAGGGGGCGCTCACAATCAAGGAACCAGCTGTGAGCAAAACCGGAAAGGCGGGATAAAATGATCACGAAAAGAACCCAAACCAAAAAAAAAACAGAGCGCGATTGTTTCTCTTATTTATTATTGTGGGTCAAGGTCAAACGAGCATTGTGCGTAAATAAGTTTACTGTGCCTTCGTATTTCTTTACAAGCAGAAGTTACCGTCTCGTTCGAACTTTCCGTTCCACCTTAAACGGCGCAGCAGTTCCATGTAACTGCTGCGCCGTTTAAGGTGGAGCGGAAAGTTCGAACGGGAGGCTGGCCGAACGGGACGCCAACTCATCCTCAGTGGTGTTTAAAGGTGGGCTGATGTTCCAGCGTTGCTCTAGATCCAGATTTGAGGCGTGTTTTGAAGAGGTGAACGATTACAAATGTACATTTTTGAATTATTCCTCGTCTAGACTGCACGCACACCTGTCACTGTCTAGACAAGGGGGGGGCGGAGTGTGTGTGTGTGTGTGTGTGTGTGTGTGTGTTGTGGGGGGGGTTGGGGTAGAAAGGGTCTCGACCACTATTGCATTATGTTGTGTCAGTCACAACCACTCTGTGAAGGGAAGGAGAGGGAGGACTCCTTAAAAAAGATGGTTCATCAAGGGTTCTTTAGTAACCCAGAACCGTTAGAACCACTTGCATGCTTAACTGGTTCCCTGCATGGTGAAGTGGTACTTCAGACCGACGGAGAATGTCCTGTGTGGTTCTATACAGCACCAAAAAGAGGTTCTCCTACACTCTTAAAAAAAATACGGTTCTTTAGGTTCTGTTTAGGACCATTTGCATGCTTAAACGGTTCTTTGCGTGGTGAAGACGGAGAATGTTTTGTATATGGTTCTATATGGAACCTTGTTGAGAATGAGTCTAAGGGGAATGGTTCTATTTACCATTCCCCATTTGCAGGTTAAATGGTTCTTTGCATGGTGAAATGGTTCGGATTGATGGATGAGTGTTGTGTAATATGGTTCTATGTAGAACCTTTTTGAAAATGATTCACTTACTGATATCAGGCTTGGAACCCAAAAAAAAAGGTTCCACATGGAACATACAGCGCATTCTGTGTCAGTTTGAAGAACCGACATGCAAAGCACGCAAATGGTTCTAGTGGTTCTAAATAGAACTATATATATATATATATATATATATATATATATATATATATATATATATACACGAAAGAGTGACACATATGTATATATATATATACACACATACATACACGAAAAAAGTTCAGCGCCTCTTCTCTCAATCTGATTGGTCGAGCAGACCGCCAGCCCTCTTCTTACGTTGCCTCCTTGAGGTCAGTTAGGGACGGTTTAAGGGGAAAAAAAATAAATAAATAAATGAGAAAATAGAAATGCGTAGAAAGTAAAAAGGCTCGGCGCGAGCAGACTAGCTTGTTGGCTCTCAGTGGAGAGTGACAGGCACCGCTGTGGCCCAATGTGCGCGTGGGATGGGTCTCAGTGACGCAGGCCTGGGCCAATCTAAAGTAACTATGACACGATAGACGTGTTCTAATGCTCAGACGTCTGACCACCAACATCCTCCCCTCCCTCCCTCCCCTGAATGGGACAGATGGGACTTGAGGGGAGTTTGCTCAGCGTTTACCATCCATATGCACGCATATGCATTGCTCTACTTTCTGTGATGATGAGTGTGTGACGTCAGTGGGCTGGCGAGGTTGTGGAGTGATCTGGTGGAGGTGTTTTGGAGGGGGGGGCTAAAGATGCACGGTTCAGACACAACAACCTGCGTGTAAAGAGGAGGGGGGGTGGTTTCGCTTTCAGAGCCCACAATGGAGGCAGTTTCCTTCCAACCGCCCCCCCCCCAAAAAAATAATAAATAAATAATAAAAATAAAAAAATAAAAAAAGAGGAGGGCGTGCGGCTCCGCGATTGGGGCAGACTGACCGTGAACGATCTCTGTGCCAGCCTACGCGCGTCAAGAGGAGCCCCGCGCTCTCCCAATCGCCTGTGGAAAGGCGTGGCCGCCTCGGCCCCTCCGACGAATGGTGGGAAAAAATGGGAGGGCGCCGCCGGACTCGGGCTTTTGAGGTCCCTCTCTCCGAAGGAAGGTAGGCTGCAGCGTGTGTGTTTATTGATGAGATGAAAGAAGAAGATGGAAGTGAGACGTGAAGCAAAGTGAGGGAAAATATTTAAAAAAAAAAAGAAAAGAAGAAAAAAAAAGAGAAAAAAAATAACCCAAAAAAACTCAAGCTCGGTCGTAAGAAGAGGAGGAGGGAGAGAGAGAGAGAGAGAGGGAGAGAGTGAGAGAGAGAGAGAGAGAGAGAGAGAGAGGAGAGGTGGAAAAAAAAAAACAAAACAAACCGGAGAAGCTGTGAAACGCTGTGGGCCAGTCTCTTTAGGAGCGAGCAGGTAAGAAATAAGACATTGAAGAGAAGCAGGAGGAGAAGGAGGAGGAGGAGAAGGAGAAGGAGGAGGAGGAGGAGGAGGAAGGCTGCTTAATGCTACTACTATCTGTCTGTGCTATTTATAAGAAGAGTGATAGCAGTTAACGTTAGCTAGAACGCGCGGTGGACACGGATAGAGATTCTTCTTTTTTTTGGAGAGAAACTTGTCACTTGTTTTTTTTTGAAAGAGAAAGAGGGGAGAAAGAGGAGTGGACAGGGCTCGTGCACTTCTCAAAGCGGACTGACTGAAGTGAAGTGACGTCTCAGGTAAAAAAAAAAGGAAAGAAAAAGGCACTCTCTCTTCTCTCGCTCGGTTTTCCGAGCACTTTTTGGCTAGTTTTCTCAGCGCTGGAGGAGTTTTCGGCGCCGCGCGTAATACTGTAGGCTGACGTTTGCGCACTGTGTTTTTCGGGCTCGCGAGCAGGAGAAGAAGGAGAAGAAGAAGGGAGAAGGAGGAGAGGAAGGCAGGGGAGGCAGGGGAGGCAGGGACTCCCCTGTACAACCAGCCAAAATAGATTTGGGAGAATAAAGCTCCGCTCAGGCTCTGCGTAAAAGCCGCGGAGACGAGGCGCGTCTCGCCGTTTTTAAAGCAACTGCAAATTGGGTTTGAACTCAGCCATCTTGCGAGATACATGTGTATGTTTTATTTTGGCATGTTTGAGAGCGCGCGCGTGCTCGAGCCGTGCCTAAATCGCCATTTAATCCCGAAAGATTTCCCCCAAAAACTGGGGGTAAATACGCTGCCGCTGCTGCTGCTTTGTGCCTGTGAATTTAATAGGAAAAGTGGGCAGCTGTTGTGCCCTCGCGCTGCGTGTGTGTCTGTGGCCGTATTAAGTGTCTTGTTAGCCATTCGGTCCTCTCCAAAATTACGAACAGCCCCCAGATACGAAGGCAGAAAAGTCCTCGGCAGGCTGGTCTGGTCTGGCTGAAATGCTGAAAGACAGAGAGGTCCAATTTTATGTGTGTGGTTTTTATTTATTTATTTATTTTGGGTGCCCTCTTTTTTTTTGGGTAGACAAAATGCCCGTTTGCCCGTGACGCCCAGCCTCCATGTCCCACCTAAACAGCTAAACATTGGGGAAAGCATTTTTTTTCCCCCCATTTTTCTCTGCAAGTGAAAAGTGTGGTCAGTGTTTTGAAAGCTAGAGCTGACCATGCTCACATGAGCTTTGCCCACTCATTTAGCCTTTACCCTTCTCTCCTGCATTTCCTTCAGCATGCCCATATTAAAATGTGCTTCCAAACAGAGCCGGCTTTGCCAAAAAAAGGCTTTTGGCTTAGTCACGTTAGTCACGTTTTCTCCCCTCTCTCCTTTTTCAGGTTTACAGACTTTTTTTTTTTCTTGTATTTTTCCTATTGAGCTTGTTCATTTCAGGCCAGCTTAGTTTGTCCCCCCCACCCCCTTTTTTGTAATTTTTTGGAGATTGCCAGGCTTAAATGGAGCTGGATTAGATGTTGACCTGCCAAACATGCGCCTATATGACCTTGGAACTTTTGTATTGACTCACTAGGCTGAAGCACAGCCATGCATTCAGATCCAGCTTAGATTACACTAAATCTAGTCCTTTGTTTTTTCTGGATGGAGTGGTGCGGTGTCCTGAGTGGCTGGTACACGAATGAGATTTGGGTTGTTGTTGTTGTTGTCGTTGTTAGTGTCATTAATTGCCAACAGTCCTGCTATCAAATTTCCATCCGCACTAAAACTCCATTCCTGACTAGGCCTCGACTCCACATTAAGGGTCAGCGCAGGTCAAGCTGGAGCATCTGACCGCTGCACTTCATTCTGAAGCCTGGAGCCTTCAAATGCTCTCACTTAGGCTTCTCTGAAAAAAAAAGAAAAGAAAAAAAAACTTCCACCGAGTTTGTAGCATTCATTTCTCTCTCCTGCAAACTGGCATGTTTTTCTGGCCTGCTGGATGCGCGCGCCTTTCGCGTTTAGGTGGAAGGTCAGGCTTGCGCTCCGTGCCCATAAAACACAGCAACACCCCCCAGATCGATATTTTCTTGGCACTATTACGAATTGCATATATTCAATATTCCGGAGCAGATAATCATGCTGCTGCAGTTTCTGGTTTTCTCAGTAGTTTGAGCTGCTTTCCAACATGCCAGCCAGTAATTGATATTTTGCACAGGCTGTTGAGGACAATGAAGATTATGACTTTGATTTTTACAAACATAGTATGTCCATATCGTGTTAATAATTTGAGATTAATAATATTTGCATACAACACCTTTACAAGGTACAGGAAGCATTTCATATATAGAAATATATTGTTGCTGCCGGAAAACAGTTGAAACAGTTAAAAAATGGTAACTTTACAGGAGAAGGAAAAAACGTTCTTCACTTTGAATGGGAGGTAATGGAACCAGATTTTTTTCCCTGTAATTTTGGATAATTTCTGATGGTCCATTCATCATTCCATGTTAACACAACGCGAAGAGCAACTAGCATTTTTTAATTTTGTGAAAAAAAGTAATTGTATGTATATGTGTGTATATAAGTTGATGTGTGTGAATATACGTATCATATATGTATTGTATTATATATAATATATATATATATATATTGGGTGCATATATATATATATATATATATATTATATATATGTATATATATATATATTATACATATATGTGTATCTACTTACATATATATATATATATATATATATACACACACATACATATATAAATGTATGCATGTATACATACATATACATACATATATATATATATATACATATATATATATATATATATATACACATATATATATGTATGCATGTATATACACACGTGTATACATTTTGATTTTTGATTTTTTTCAGTCTGTGTTTGAAGTGAAAATTGGAGTTTTTCCTGTTTCTTTTCCCTGACCTTTGTATTCCTCATCTTGAATCATGACCATATTTGTTTTTTGTTTTTAACTCCATCCGAGTTTATTTTTTTCCTCTTTTTTTGGAATGAGTTTAAATATCTACCGAAATTGCCTTCAGTTTCGGAGTTGAAGCTTCTTGTGCCAGCTTTTGGGAAAGGGGCGTGTGTGTGTGAGTGTGTGAGAGTGTGTGCATGTGTGTATTGCCTTCTCGAAGCTGTAGGCCATGTCGATGTAACATTGTGCAAGAACGCTGTAGACACAGATTTCACGTGAGCAAAACTAAAAATACACATCAAAACCCCAAAACACACATTTTGTTGACTTTGGCACGTGGAGTGTAAATGCGCTGATGACAGAGTTCCGAAGTTTCACTCCTCTAAATTTACTTTAGCTGATTTCTTCTTACTTTTTAACCTGTTCATGCTCAGAAACATGATATTTCTTCTGTTTTTGTTGTAGAGTTAACTATTACACCTACTCAGTATTCAGAACCACTCACTTCTGTTCTCAGTGTATATATATGCCTATATTTATATTAATGCATGTACTACAAGCATTCTAGCAGGAAAGTGCTTAACCTTACATATTAAAGTCTATGAAATGATCTAAATGTTAAAAAAAAGTCTAAGTCAAGAAAAGTACTGTTATCTAAAAAAACATCAGGTGTATGCACAGTGTCATTATATCTCCCCTAAAAACGTCAGTAATCTTATTGTTTTTCCTATTTGCGTACAAATTCGTGTATCAGCATTTGCAAGGTCATTTGTTGATGGCAGCATTGATATCAGTTATTTGTTTATGGATTTTGATAAATAGATTAACTCTTATCACACGTTAAGTATTGTTGTTCCTTTACAGCAGGTCATGTTTAGTATTACACCTCACATATTTACATGTTAAAGAGTTTTACTTCTAGTGTGTTATGCTGTACGTATAAGACTATTTTTAACAGAAATCTTAGAATTTAATAAAAATTAGAAAAATAGAATTTTATTTTTTAGGTTTACCCTAACTGTGGCGAACACCTCTTTCAGTTCAGGACTGACTCTTGATTACAGCCAAATATTATTTATTGCTTTGCACAGTTCAAACAACCTATTTATTAGATATTCATATACATTGTCTTTTTTTTCTCCATTTAAGACAAAATGCCAGCTGCCCTTAAAATTGGGCACAAATTTAATGATGAAAAGCCCAAACTTACTTTATAATATCTAAAAAAAAAACTATCAAATCTTTTTCAATTAACATATTTGTAAGTTAAGAATGTTTTTCCTACAATTACATTTAGAAATGTAACTATGTAACATTCTAGAAATGTAATTACTTAATGGGGTAAAAGTTGCAATACAATATTACATTGAAAATGTGACTACTGAACATTATAAAATGCCACTATTTAACATTCTATAGATGTCGTTGGATAAAGTTCTGTAAATGTAACTACTTAACATTTTAAAGTTTTAAATATATAACATTCTATAAATGTAACTACTTAACATTTTGAAAGTTTTAATGTATAACTTTCTACAAACATAACTACTGAGCATTCTATAATGTAACCATTTAACGTTCTATAAATGTAACAAGATAACATTCTATAAATGTAACTACTTAATCTAAAAGTTTAAGTATTTAACATCCTGTAAATGTAACTAGATAACATTCTATAAATGCGAGTGTGTTATATTCTGTAAATGTAACAATTCTATCAATGCAACCATTTAACATTCTACAAGTTTAAATATATAACATTGTATAAATGTAACTACTTAACATTCTATAAATGTAATTACTTAACATTGTATAAATGCAAGTGTGTTTCATTCTTTGAATGTAACAATGTAACATTCTGTAAATGTAACTCTAACATTGTATGAATGTAACTATTTAACATTCTGTTAACGTAACTGTGTAACATCCTGTAAATGTAGCTGTAACATTCTATAATTGTAACTGTTTAACATTCTATGTAATAACTATGCAATATTCTGCTGGCCTGGCACTGAGCATGGACCCTGGCTGAATCGCACACGAACAACAGAGGTGCCAAAAAAGCCCCCAAAAACAAAAAGGAGGACCATTAAAATGGAATTTTGAAAATATTTGGCATTGGTTATGTAAAGGACGGCGTTGCGGGTGTTTATTTTGGAGACGTAGAAGTGTCCAAAGGCTTCAAAGCCGCTGTCACACTGAGACGCGCATTAATGAGCCTGTCATCTGGCTTTTAATTGATTAGATTTGCCATTTCTACCAGCTCCCTATTTGACAGGATGACATTCTAAGAAATTATAGCCACAGTGCCTCATTCAGGTCGTTTATTTCGGAGCGTAACACGGCCGGGGTACTCTATAGGGACGCCACACATTAGCAACATACACAGGGTACCTGTTAAGTACTCACTGTGCTGTTCTGCGTGATCTGAGCGTGCGGGGATACTCAAACCGCCGTTACAGAAATGACCTTCACTGGTCTAATTGAAAGTCAAGGCCAAATTTGAGCAGGGCCTCGGAGGAGGGCTTTGCGATGATGAAACCGCCTGTACTATTTTACAGCCCTTAGAAATAGTAGTCTATTTTCACCTAACACCGCTAATTTGGCTGTTAATAATCAAATATTAATTTCACTCTCCACTTAAATCCCCTGATGAAAGTTTTTGGAAGGTATTAAAGAAACGTCGCGGTGACTTATCTGGTGCTTCGTGTCGCTCGGAGGGAGGAGGGTTACATCAGTGACTCAAAATGGACCACGGAAAAAAAAAAAGGCTAAACTTCTAATAGGTCTCAAAGTTGTATGATTTGTCTTCTGAATTATATACATCTCAACCTGTAGAGGACGTACGCCAGTATAAGCCTGATTTGAACTTTTAAACTGCAGACAAACTGTCCATTTATTCTGTTACTGCTGTGTAACTAAGGTGTAAGTTAGGCCTCAGTTTAATCCTACATTGAATGTCCTCACACCTTAATCAGGAGTGGATACTGAACATCCATAAATGGATGAATTACCTTTTAAACTTTTTAACTTCTTAACTTATAAAAAAACTTCAGCCTTATTACTCAGTTAGTGATCTCAAGGCTTACTGTTATGAGCTGTTCACTGAATTATGAGGTATTCAGTAACTACTACAAATTATTCAGTGTCTACTTTAAATTATTCCATATCAACAATAAGTTATTCCATATTTGCGATTAATTATCCAGTATCTACTATAAATTATCCCGTAACTAGTCAGTATCTACTGAGAATTATTCAGTATCTCTTATGAATTATTCAATATCTACTATGAAATATTGAGTATCTTCTATGAATTATTTAGTATATTCTATGAATTATTCATTATCTTCTATGAATGATTCGGTATCTACTAGGAATTATTCAGTATCTACTATGAAATATTTAGTATATTCTATGAAGTATTCAGTATAGACTAGGAATTATTCAGTATCTACTATGAAATATTTTGTATATTCTGTGAATTATTCAGTATCTGCTATGAATTATTCAGTATCTACTATAAAAATTCAGTATCTTCTATGAATTATTCAGTGTCTACTATGAAATATTCAGCAACTACTATGAATTCATAGTAGTTACTGAATACTTCATAGTAGATACTGTATTCAGTATTCAGTACCTACTATGAATTATACAGTGTCTACTATACATTATTCAGCATCTACTATGAAATATTGAGTATCGTCTATGAATTATTCAGTATCTTGTATGAGTTTTTTAGTATCTTCTCCAAAGTATTTAGTATCCACTATGAATTATCTAGTGTCTACTATGAAATAGTCAGTATCTACTATGAAATATTCAGGATCTACTAGCAATTATTCAGTGAATTCTATGAATTATTCATTATCTACTATGAATTCATACTGAATATTTCATAGTAGATACTGTACTGAGTATTCAGTATCTATTATTACTTATTCAGTAACTACTGAGAATTGTTCACTATCTACTAGGTGTTATTTAACATGTACAGTAAATGATTCAGCGTCTACTATGAATGATTCTGTATGTCCTATGAAACTAACATGAAGTTCTGTAGTTATGAGAATGAGGAACAGAAGTGTTGACCCACATGCGACTTTAAAAACATGATGTATTGTGATGTATGGTCAAGCATGCTCAGTATATGATTAGATTGAAGTGTTTATAAATAGAGAACGCTTGATTATGTCCAGATAGGGCGATCGTGGAGGAGTTTCTGGGACAGACTGACTTTGTTGCCGGAATGAAATGCTCTGTTAATAATGATAGTAGTGATTGCTTTCTCTGAAAAGCACTTTTGGTCAAAGACAAAGGCCTGAACTCAGAGTGCATAGCTGGATCTGTGTTGCGTTTGAATGTGTGCATGTTTTTTGTTTAATACTGTACTGGTATGTTCTTCTCATCGAGCTCCAGATTCCTTAAATGTTTGAGGAATGTGGGCTGATAAGACGTCGGACCCTATAAGACAATGTCATTATGTTTTTTTTTCTCTGTCTCTTTTTTTAACAGTTAGTGGCCTGTGAACTTCTGACCGTACTATTTCTGCAAGGTGCACTTCTGCTCATCGAGTTAAATATGGGACAGTGTCAGCCTACAGTGCGTCACTGTTTATGCAAAAATCGCATTGCCTAATCTCTGGAGTATCAGGCGCTTCAGGTTTAAAATACGACTTGGGTTTGGTTTTTGGGCCTCCGATACACTGCGTCCAGGCCAGAATCAGCGTTCCAATCAGCGCTGGTGTTTATCAAAACATATCATGAGGAAGTTCTATAGTTTCATTTCTTCGCTCTTGTGTGAAAGAGCCTTTGTTTATTCTGATGTTCCTGTGCGCACCAGTAGGAGGGGTCATTTTGTTCCCCCCCCAAGTTTTGTTTATGGCAGTTTCTTGTCGTGTTCCAGGGAAAGTGCAGCAGTTTATTTTCTGGGAAATTTATGAATACAGTATGGATATGACTTGAAAGAAGTGTTTCCAACATGATCAAGCTGCTAGGACTTTTGAGAAAAGCCTGCAACTACAGAAAAGTAACCTGAAACGCGAGTGGTAAGCCCAAAAGTGTAAAAGTGGCAAACAGCCACGTTTGGGGTGTTTCACTCACTCGCTCCCTCTGTTTCGCAAAGCAGGCGACTAGCGGGGCATTATTTTACAAAGTTAAAGAAACTAGCGCATGTCGTACCAAGGACAAAGACAGATGGAAACCATGGTAACGGTGACCAGCCGGCGACTAGCCATTGTTCAAACATAACTTGGACAACTTTTTTGCACTGCATCGAAACAGAATGCGGTAGAGACACTTTCAACCCACAGAATAACAATGCGGCAGTTTGGAGACTACTGTAATGCACTGCCCAGTGCTGTCCTTCAGCAGCTACTCGTTGTAGTTCGGGTCAAATGAAACTACACCGCCCACCAAAAGTTTGGGGACACCTTGCCTTTTTTTCCTGAAATTTGCATTTTCTTGATTGCACTCATTTTTCAGTATTTCTGCACGAGCAAATGGTTCAGATTTAAACAGAGTCATTCATAGCAGTTTGGTATAAAATGGGTCAGATTTCTTTACAGCGGTGGCGATAGGAACCAGGGGTCGCCATGACTACAACACAAATATAGGCATTTTATTTACTATCCAAAACCACCCGTGAACCTACACGTGTCTTATATGGAATGTTGATGATGTTAAAATAGTGGAGAATCTGAAAAAGTGTGTTTTCTTTTGCGACTGTTTGGCCTTACAATGCCCCGCATGTACTCCTCCACCATAAATGGATTTAAAAAAACATTGTAGGCCACAGGCTTATCTCAAAACTATTGTCTCAGGCATCAGGCAACCGGTTCATCTAATAACTTTACTGTAAGGTCGGTGTTAAACTCTTTAGATGTCTGGTTCCTATCACCACCACTGTCAACAATTCTGGCTCGATAAGTTTCTCTAGAATGGAGCATTTCACACCACACTGAATGACTCTGTTTACATCTCAACCAATGAGTTCTACAGAAATTTTGAAAAAGTGGTGCAGTTCTCCCTTTAATGCTCCTAAAAGCTCCCTCAGAGACAGTTATTACAATGAAATGGTTATGAATACATCACTTGATGTCTGATATTGTTTTATGATCGTTTTGAGTAGGTTTTTGGATCTTTTTTTAAAATCCAAAGGCAAAATAGTCCCCAATGAAAACTTATTTTTTCACATGTACCACTATTTTACCATCTTCACTGGTCATTTCGGCCAGGAGAAATGTTGATAAATCGATGGAATTCCCCATTAATTGTGAAAAAACTCTACTTTGGTTAGCACACAGCAGATATGTGCCAATGCTTTGGGTATATTTAGCATCAGCGCTCACTCAGCTTCATGTTCATCAAAGTGCTTTCACTGGTATGAAGAGCAGGTTTTAAATACTGATCTGGCAGTTTTCTTTTCCAAAACATTATTAAAAGCACATTTCTAAAAACAGATCCTAAAATCTGAGCCACGTTCGAAGCCATTGAAAGATCCTTCATATACACACAGCCATGGCCGCCTCACAACAACTGAATTCTGCATTAATGCACTAACTCACTAAAAAACACTGTGCTGCGACTGGACCCTTATTTTTCTGACATGGACCACAGAGTGAACTGACAGCTTAATTAAGAACCCGGTTCTGCTAAAACTGAGCAGCTGAAAACGTATTTTCTTAACAACTGGGCTGAAATATAGCAGGCTAAACAGGCTAAAAGATAGCTAACAGGCTAAACTGCTCCTCCATTAGTATTCACTGTCAGGCTTTAAATTGAAGTATTTACTGAATCTGTATCTAAAGTGTAAAGTGTACGAGTATAAAAAGTATGTTTTATGAATGTCATACATGCTTCAAATGTGTCTTTTTGGTTAAATCTGCTATTTAAGTAGTACTAAAGCCAGTGTGGGAAAATGAATGTGTGGCACTATTAGCATGATGCTAACACAATCAGGAAATCGCATATAGGCACTTGAGAAAATCAGCATTAGCGCTGTGGTAGTGATTCAGTGAACAAAATCTGCTTATAAGGAGAAGAACTCTGCATTAAACACTGCTGTACTACACTGTCTTCATTATTATATGACAAAAGATTAAAAAATTCATAAAGTGACTGCTGTATACAGTGAAGGACGACTGAAAGTTCTTGTCCTTCTTTACCAGCCCATAGTTGTATGGCAACAATAACCTAGTCTAAACATAACTGCATTTCTTGGTGGAAGAATTGTTTATTATTGAGTATAACAATTCGATTTATGGTAAATATGTGTCCATTTTATTAGATTTTATGCTGTGAGTGTTTTATAAAAGCAGTAAGCCACGTGAGGCTGTGAGTTATAGTGAGTTTAACCATGGTCTCTACTTCATGTCGTGCTTAAAAACACAACTTTTGTGGCTTATTGCTTTATTAGAAACTCTTTTAGTCCAAAGGTGTTTTAAACAGCTGAAAGGTTTGAGTGCTGACGAGTACAGTCATCATAACAAGGGGATCAATGAGTGGCCTTTGGCTTTATTCCCAAACTAGCACTGTCACTATTACTGTCACTAATATTTACTTGTGGTGCTGTTTTCCTCGAAATAGACCCGATTAAGCTTTAACCTATTAGATAATTGCAAAATGATAAAGAAAACGTGATCATTTATACTGAAAAAAAAGAAAAGCTAACTCGTGTAGTGTAAGTGTTAATGCTAAACATAGCAGTGGTTTCATTGCAGTGTAACAAATTTAACTGTATATAAAATATGTGATGATTAACTGAATGTGATGTTTTTAGCGATCGGTTTGGATTGGCTGAAGACGACGACGCTGTCGGAGGGACGTCAGATGTGATCTGTGCAGCCAAGGCAAGGTGGAGGAACAATTTCTCCATCCCAAACCCAAAGGTAAGCTCAGGCTGATCTTAAACTCGCTGGGTTAAACCGGTATGTCAGTATAGGGGGTTGCACAACAATTTTTGTTTTTAGCTCAAGTTAATTGAGATGCAAGCTGCTGAATGCTTCAGATTGTTTAAAAAAAAAGGTGAATTCTAATTTCCTGCATAATTTAGTTGTTGAGATGTAAACAGAGTCATTTGGAGTGGTTTGGTGTGAAATGGTTCAGATTTGTTTACAGTGGTGGTGATAGGAACCAGGGGTCTCCATGACTACAACACAAATATAGACATTTTATTTACTATCCAAAACCACCAGTGAACCTACATGCGTCTTTTGAGTTTTATATGGAATGTTGATGATTGGAAAATAGTGGAAAATCTGAAATGTTAAGTTTTCCTTAGGGACCATTTTGCTTACATGTACCTTGAATGGATTTAAAAACATAGACATTTTAGGTCCAAATCTTCTCAAAACTATCACAAAACAATGTCTTAGTCATCAGGCTGTGTATTCATAACCATTTCATGTAATGACTTTCTGTACGGGGACTTTTAGAGGTGGCCGTCTGGTTCCTATCACCACCAGTTGTAGACAATTCTGACAGAGTTTCTCGAAACATTTTGAATGACTTTACATCTTAACCACTTTATTATGCAGACATTTTGAACAGTTAGTGGAATTCCCCTTTTAATGAATAGTACATTAATAGTAAATTGGTGCAATTTGGCTAGAAACCTGAACTAAACAGTCCATTCTAAACAAGCTTTATCTATTAACCTTATTAATGCTAACTTACACATAATCTGATAGCATGATATAGTTGGGAAATAACAGATATCAGCATTATCTCTACATTTTCTCAGTTACAGTGGAAAGGGTCAGGATTTGAGCCAAGGCATCTGATCCCGGATCAGTCTGAAAGGCCACTTTGTGCTCTAGTCTGAGTATACGTTACCTGTTGTTGCAAGACGTCTGACTTTTTGTGTGTCAAACAGTTGCGCAACTGTTGCTGTCAGATGAGCCTTTGTTTTGCTTTTAGCCAGAATCTTCCGTGTGTTTCAGCTGTTGCATATTTATGATCACATGTGAATCATCTATTATTTTTCTAATTGAGCTTACGGTATGTTCTGCATATGTACTGTAAGTGCGTAAATGTTCGTGTGAATCATATATTGTGGAAATGCGTGCCGTGCCCTGCTGGGCGATTTCCTCATTTCGAAGCTGGTTTTGAAAAATGGTGATGCGCCAAATGTTTCGAGTTAGCTGAATGTGTGACTCTGTCAGATTTGCTGTATTTTGCCACTTCAGGTTGTCCAGAGTGCTTTGCGTTTGAGAGGAATCGGTTTCCTACGGAATGGCACTGTTCATTCCCACACAATTCCTTGTTTTTTGACCATGGTTGTGTTTCTGTGAACTGGGCAGCAGCGTATGGAGTGTGTTTCTTCTCGCTGGCTATGGGAATGCAGGGAGGGAAATACTGTGAGTGATATGGCAGCAGCTCTACATGAGAAGGCTTAATATAGGCACTGACTATAGCGCTCTTCTGGCTGCTAGATAAGGCTACACCCCCTTTGTCTGTTACCCACCAGGCCTTTCTGAAACGTGCTGTCCGGCAACAGCTGAGACTTTGACTAATAGAAGCACTTTATTCCACTGTCCACCAGGACTGCCTTTAAAGGTTTGGGGACACCTTGCTTGCTTGCTTTTCACTATTTATTTTTCAATTAAAGGGCCCATATCCTACACTTTTCTGTGGTTTTATGTACCAAAAATGCATTTTTACATGACCATTTTCCAACCTCTCTTCTTCCTGGATGTTTTAGTTATTGTATCTTTAAAACTGATGTACAGTTGTATGCAAATGTCTAAACGTCCCCAGTTAAACTGTCCCTTTTTTTTATGTTTTCTTGATTTTTCTACAGAAGACTCACTTAAATATGGCATAACAAGCCAGAAAAATAAAACATAAAATGTAATATATATAAAATGTGCTATAACGTTTCACTGGCCACATTTTATGTTTTATTTCCCCCCCAATATGCTAAATGCAGAAAATAAACAGCAGTGTGTTCTCTGTAGAGGACATGTTAAATATTTTGCACTTAATTTGTGCAGGGGTGCCCAAACTTTTGCATAGGACTGTATATAAATGAGCTCTATTCTGACTGCCCTGTTTTGTACCTTATTTATAAAAACAAGTCTGAGCTGAAACACCCCTTATAACTTCGGTGTGAGTGGGCGGGGCTAAACAGCTGTAGGCTGAATGGGAGGGTATATGCAGATTGTTTTCGTGACATCACAAAAAGGGTGAATTCAAAGGGTGAAACTAAGTTGCAGCTTATTTTCCATATGTGGACTGTGTGGAGTGGTTCACTTTGAAACCATAACAATGTTTACATTCTGCCTCAAACTGAAATTTCAAAAAAAGCTATTTTACTTTTCCATGATATGAGCCCTTTAAGAAAATGTGCTAATCCTTTGGGTATATTTAGCTTCTCAGCTTCATCAAAGTGTCTTTCTTGGTATAAAGAGCCGCTTTTAAATAATGATTTGACAGTTTTCTCTTCCAGACGATTGTTAAAAGCACATTTTGAAACTCCTTTGGTCCAAACACCTGAAAGGTTTGACATCACAATAAGGGGATAAAATGATTGACCTTTGAACTTATTCCCCAAGCTAGCACTCTCAAAATTAAGGTAAAAGCGTTGTTTTGTTTCCTTAAGATAAATGTGCTTTGTCTTTAAAGGGGAATTTATTGATTTTTCAAAAAATCTGCATGATTCAGTGGTTGAGATGTAAAGTCATTCAGAGTGGTTTGGTGTGACATTGTTCATTGTGGAGATTTGTTTACAGTGGTGATGATGGGAGCCAGGTGTCACAACGTTGACAACACAAAAGCCATTTTATTTACTAGTTAGAATCACCACATACGTTTTACATGTTAACAATGGACAAAACAAGGTTTATTGGCCCCGCATGTACCAGAAACCTTCTAAAAACTACAATGAGACATTTTGCCTATTAACTTTGTTTTATTGGCCATGTTTGTACCATAAACATTCTCAAAGCTACAATGACCAGTTTGCCTATAGTTTTATTGGCCAAGTATGTACCAAAACCCTTCTCAAAACTACAATGAGGCATTTTGCTTATTAGCTTTGTTTTTTTGGCCGTGCATCTACCAAAAACCCCAAAACTACAACCATATATCTAGCTTACTGACTTGAGTGAGAGAGCTTTTAAAGGTGGACATCTGGTTCCTATCACCACCACTGTGAACAATTCTGACTTGGCAAGCTTCTCTAGAACCGAGCATTTTACACCAAACCCCTCTGAAAGACTTTGTCTGCATCTTAACCCTGTATATATGCACAAAATTTGAAAAGTCACAGGAGTTCTCCTTTAATATGCGAAGCTAATTTGTGCTGGAGAACGTTTAGAAAACCCAGGTGTCCCCAAACTTTTGACGCTTTGGTTGAGTTTGACCCCTCGCACAACCCTCCCGTGTGTGTTTGTTAATGTCATGGCGTGCGTCAGGACTTGGCTGCAGCTCCAGGGGAGCGTATATTGTTCACCTCAGATGACTCGTATAGGGGCAGAGACATGTGCTGTTGCTATCTGCCTCACTCGCTCGCTCGCTCGCTCACTCACTCACACCCATACCAGGAAACCAGTTGCGCGCTTAGATCTCGTCTGCCGCGGTGGGAACTTTTACCTTAGAGAGAAATCGTATGGGCATAGTGGGGATTTTCCATACCCGAGGTGTGCCAGCCAGTCAGCTGCCTGCTTTTTGCATATGTAATTATGTTTAAAAGTTGCTGGAGTTTTTGCCTGGTAAATCTTTTCTCGTGCCTGAATGGGGCCTTTCTGCTCGCACGTAAGCAAAGTATAAATATATATATATACATCTATATATATATACATCTATATATATATATATATATATATATATATATATATATATATATATATATATATACATAGTGTTGAATATAAACAGGTTGGTTAGTGCTACGCTTGGCCTAAACACTGGGGCTTATTTTCATTGAAGCAGACAGATGGCACAGACAAGCTGCCAGCAGTATTTTTGTATGTACACATAGATAAAACCTGTCAGGCAGTTAATGGTTAATAACCAAATTTCTTTGCCCAAACATATTTTGTTTAGGCAAAAGACAGGGCACGTTAAAGGGAAAAAGAAAAACAAAAAGGGAAAAAAAACAAATTATAGAAGGCTCGCAAAGTTAGTTTTCTCAGGCGTGTCCCCTTTAAATATATACACGAAGCACACAGGCATTTCACTGATGTGAAAAATGTATCTTGGATTCTAATAGGGAAGTTGTATGTTTGCCAAGGTGCATGCGTGTCCTCAGCTAACCCCGGCACCCATATGGTGTTCAGCAAGTCCATGTGAGATCACTGCCTCCTTTTCTAAAAGGAAAAATATCTGGAAATGGTTTGTTTAAAGAAAAGAAAAAAAAAAAGGGAAAGAAAAAAAAAAAGACAGAGGTAGCCGGAGAATTCTCTCGCAGTGCTTCTTATTTGTTTACAACCAAGGCTGTGCGAAACGGGCCTGGGGTCGCTCCGAGGAGGGAAGTGCGCGCGCACAAAAGAGATAGAATGTCCTCCATTTTGGAGAAGGGACGGGGCAGACCGAAACGTGTTCAGATCTCTGAAGAATTTACAAGCGCACAATGAGGGAATCTTAGAAGAACTCGCACAAACAACCGGCTGCTTTGAAAACGTTTCTGCACGGCCGGCTGTTAACAAGGCCTTTATTGCAGTTGGCATACATGCAGTGTGCTGAAGCTCAAAAAGCTGTTTAATCTGCCTCGTCATTCGCACAACGGCGTCCAAACAGTCAGGTACAGAACGCATGTGTCCTTTCGTGCGTTTGTGGGAAGTGGCTAAGGGTAGTTTGGACCCTGCCTTTTGGCACACTTTTACCAGCCTGTTATCAAACACACTCCGCTCTGGGGCACAAGCGCATTTCATATTTCACTGCTAGGGCCAAATAAAGTTCAGCCGAGCAGCACTGAAGTGATAGTTTGGTGAAAAATCAAATCAGTTGTTCACCTTTAGCCCAAATGTAGTCGCTTAGTTGAGACACCTACTTTAGTTTTAGCACAGGCTAACATAGCTAATGGAAGCTAACATTCCACTACATTAGCACGGTGCTAACTGCACACCTAAACCATCACAAACACGCCTCAAATCGTGTGGAGTTAGTCAGTATTTCTCTAGAAGACTTGCTCATGTGGTTTCTGCCACTGTATGACACACTGTTATCTAAAAGTGCATAGCATAGCTAAAAACACTAGCATTAGTGTGAAAGGTGAAATTGTCAGATTGTTTTTATCACTAAACTATTCCTAAAGTGGCCCATTTAACATTAGCATAGCTAAAAAACACTAGCATTAGTGTGAAAGGTGAAATTGTCAGTTTGTTTTTATCACTAAACTATTCCTAAAGCAGCCCATTTAACATTAGCATAGCTAAAAAAAACTAGCATTAGTGTGAAAGGTGAAATTGTCAGTTTGTTTTTATCACTAAACTATTCCTAAAGCAGCCCATTTAACATTAGCATAGCTAAAAAACACTAGCATTAGTGTGAAAGGTGAAATTGTCAGTTTGTTTTTATCACTAAACTATTCCTAAAGCAGCCCATTTAACATTAGCATAGCTAAAAACACTAGCATTAGTGTGAAAGGTGAAATTGTCAGTTTGTTTTTATCACTAAACTATTCCTAAAGTGGCCCATTTAACATTAGCGTAGCTAAAAACAGCAGCAGCAGCCAACCAGAAGAATAAAATTTGTCCATACTTTTGTACACATTGGTTAAAATGTATTTAAATGTAAATATTTTTTTTCTCTCAAGTATTACTATACGTTCCTCAGTAGGCAAGGTAAGCAGACACTGTTTAAATTGTGTACTTAGTCAAAATAGCTATAGTGTTTCTGACACTGTATGTCACTGTTATCTGTAAAAAGTGGACTACTATTTTACTAGTTTAGCATTGCTACAAACATTAGCAGCAGCCATCCTGAAGCCTGACGTTCATACTTCTGTACACATTTGTTAAACTATATTTAAATGTAAATATATTTTTTTTCATTCAAGTATGTGTAGCCAAGGTAAGCAGACACTGTTTAAATTGTGTAATATCTTTTTATTTTTTATTTAGTAAAGTAGTCCTATAAACTTGTGTGGTCAAGGTAGCTAAGCAAGTGTTTCTGACACGGTATGACACTGTTAAAAGTGGACTACATTTTATTAGCATTGCTAAAAACATTAGCAGCGGTTATCCTGAGGCCTGACGTTTGTTCATACTTTTTTAGTATTTTTTTTTTTACTAAAGTATTTCTTTAGGGTTTCCTGTGTGGCCAAGGCAAGCAGAGTAGGACACTGCTGTCTATAAAATGGACTAAAGTTCATTGGCACAGCTAAAAACCTTGAAACATGAATTTTGTTCACATTTTTGTGCACATCAGTTTAAACTGTGTAAATTATGTTTTTTTACAAAAGTATTCATTTAAGCTCCTGTGTAGCCATGGTAGATATGCAAGTGTTTCTTCAATGTATAAATCATGTTTTCTATGAAGATGGACTAAAGTCTATCAGTATGGCTAACTACTAGAAACCATCCTAAAGCCTGAATTTTGACCGTGCTTTTGTATACATTTGATAAAATGTTGTAAATTTTTTCATTCAAGTATTCCTTTAAATTCCTGTGTAGCAAAGGTAAGTGTTTCTGACATTGTATAACATTGTCATCTATAAAAGTGGACTGAAGTTCATTCGCACAGCTATAAAAACTAGCAGCATCGACCATAAGGCCTGAATTTTGTTTACCTTTGTTACAGGTGTGTACATTTTTTTTTTACTACATTGTTCTTAAAAGAGCCTGTCTAGCCAAGCTAATCAAGACTTGCTGACACTGTTTGCCATTCTGTTATGTATGCAAACTGACTAAAGTCGCTACATAGCATAGCTAAAACACTATCAGCAGCCATCTTGAAGCCTGGATTTTGTACATACTTTGTGCGTTTGTTAAAACTGTGTAATTTTTTTCACCAAGCTTGAAGAGCCAGTGCAGTTTCTGACACCGTGTGACACTTTTATCAATAAAAGTCGGCTAAAGTTCATTAGCATAGCTAAAACAGTACCAGGCATCCTGGAGCCTGAAATTTGCCTGTACTTTTGTGTACATTTGTTAAAATTGTGTAATTTTTCTCACCAAACTTTAAGAGCCTGTGCAGTTTCTGACACCGTATGACACTGTTGTCTATAAAAGAGGGCTAAAGTTCATTAGCATAGCTAAAAACATTAGCAGGCATCCTGGAGCCTGAAATTTGTCTGTACTTTTGTGCACATTTGCTAAAAGTTTGTAAATGTAATTATTTTCACTAAACCACTCCTGAAAGAGGCTGTGTAGCCAGGCTAAGAAAGCACTTTCTGACATTGTATGACATCTTGTTATCCATTAAAAAACAGACTGAAGTTCATTACCATGACTAAAAACACTAAAAACTTTATCCATGTTTTTATTTGTGTAAATTGTATTCTTCCACTAAAATATTCCTAAAAGAGCCTGTCTGTTTGCCATTCTGTGATATATATAAATTGACTAAAGAAGCTACTTAGCATAGCAAAAAACAGTAGCAGCAGCCATCTTGAAGCCTAGATTTTGTCAGTACTTTGTGCATTTGTTAAAATTGTCTAATTCTTTTTCACCAAACTAAGAGCCTGTGCAGAAAAGCGAGGGTTTCTGACAATGTATTACACTTGTCTATAAAAGTGGACTGAAGTTCACAGCTAAAAATAGTAGCAGGCATCCTGCAGCCTGGATTCTGTCTGTACTTTTGTGTACATCTGCTAAACTTGTGTAAATTCAGTTCTTTTCACTAAACTATTCCTAAAAGAGCCTGTCTGGCCAGGCTAAACAAATGTTCTGATGCTTTTTGCCATTCTGTGATGTATACAAATTGGCTAAAGTAGCTAGCTAGCATAGCTAAAAACACTAGAAGCAGCCATCTTGAAGCCTAGATTTTGTCAATGCTTTTGTGTACCTTTATTAAAATTGTGTTAAGTTGATTTTTCCACTAAAACAGTCCTAAAAGAGCCTGTCTGGCCAGGCTACACAAGTGTTTTTGACCCTGTTTGCCATTCTGTGATGTATACAAATTGACTAAAGTAGGTTAGCTACCAAGCATAGCTAAAAACATTAGAAGCAGCCATCTTGAAGCCTAGATTTTGTCTGTACTTTTGTTAAAATTATCTATTTTTTCTCACCAAACTTTAAAAGCCTGTGCAGCCAAGCAAGTGTTTCTCACACTGTATGACACTGTTATCTACAAAAGAGGGCTAAAGTTCATTAGCATAGCTAGAAACAGTAGCAGGCATCCTGCAGCCTGGACTCTGTCTGTACTTTTGTGTAAATCTAAACTTGTGTAAATTCAATTATTTTCACTAAAACATACCTGAAAGAGCCTGTGTAGCCAGGCTAAGAAAGTGCTTCAGACATTGTATGACATCTTGTTATCGATGAATAAATGGGACTAAAGTTCATTAGCATGGTTAAAAACACTAGCAGCCATCCCGTAGTCCATACTTTTGTTTGGGTGAATTTGATTTTGCACTAAAATATTCCTAAAAAGAGCCTTTCTGGCCAGGCTAAACAAGAGTTTCTGGCACTATGTGACACTATTATCTATAAAAGTGGACTAAAGTTCATTAGCATAGCAGCAGCCATCCTGAAGGCTGGATTTTTGTCTGTACTTTAGTGTACATTCGTTAAAACAGTGTAATTTTTTTCAAATAAGGTTTCCCTTTGAGAGTTTTCATAGCCAGGCTAAACAGGTGTTTCTGACCCTGTGTGACCCAGTTATCTATAAAAAATGGACAAGTATTGACCAACATTCAGTCTTGAAACTGCTGCTACTACTGCTTAGCTAAGTGATGCACTTTTCCTCATTTTATAGGTGACACTGAGTTATAAAGTATCTTAACGTTGCTGATATTTTGGCCTGGGGCGTGCCGTATACCAAACGGCATTAGGGAACATGCCAAGTGTCCTTTATTGTTGAGTGAGGGCATTCGGCTTTTCTTTCTCCTTTGCTCTGCTCAGAACAGGCTCGTTATTATCGGAGCGGCTCGGCCCAGGTGTTGTTTATCCTACCCTGTATTATGTGGTCGTGCTGGAAAAGGACACTGGCACTTTATGAGCGTGTATGGACGAAGCGGGCCGGGCTTAAGGGAGCCCAGCTGCGGGAGACATTTTGTTGTGTTTCGTTTCGGAGCGAGAGAGAGGGGGGAAAGCCTTGAACACCGCAAGCAGAGGTGCGCGGACCTGTTGCCAGGACAATTGTTGTTGCCAAGACAATTTGGCAGAGAGACATACAAGCTCCTCTGTTAGAATCTGGCTGGTCAAATGTAGGGTTTTTTTCTCTCCCCTCTCTGTCTCTGTGTCTCTCTCCCTCTCCCTCTCTCTCTCTCTTTCTCTCTCTCCTTCTCTGTTTTTTCATCGGCCGGCGACGGCAGCTGCTTAGCAAATGCACAGCATATGGGATAATGTTTATATACTATTAATGACTGTGTAGTACAACCCTGCTTTGATCTAGGCCACCACTTTTTTTTTTTTGTAGACACTGTATGGAATCACTCTGTCATGTATTTCAAAAAGGAGGGAGCAGCAGTGGACATTGATGTTGTCTACATGAGTCCAGCACTGCACACGAATTTGGTCTTGTGTTTTTTATAAGCGCATTCAGTATTCTGGACTGACTTTTCTTTTTCTCCTTTTTTTTTTTGCTCTTATAAAGTTATTTTTCTTACTTTTGAATCATGCGGTCAGTTGTGCAGGCGCCTGCTTTGCTCTCTCCTGGGTTAATGTGGTCCTCATGACACTCACAAAATGCAATTTTGTTGTGTCATGGTAAAAGAGGAAGAAAAAAAATACCCAGTCTCTTACTAAACGAGAATTTCCTCTCATTTCTTTTCCATGTGCTTTCACATACGTGTTAACATATGCGTTGTATGCAAGGTTCTAAGGACAGTATCTTATCGTACATTTTAATTGTATTTTATCTCTTTCCCCTGAAGTCCACGTATTACTTATTATGATTTTCCAACCACTCTTTATCCCCAAGAGTTAAACAGGCTGGTTTTGTTACTGTGCCTTTAAGACTGATCTCTGTTCTGTTTGGCTGCGGTCCAGGCTGAAACACTCCTTATAACTTCAGTGTGAGTGAGCAGAGCTCAACTGCTGTAGACATCACAAAACCAGTGAGTTCAGGGCTGATTTTGCAGCTTGGTTGCCATATATGGACTGTTTTGAAACTCTAACAGTGCTTCCTCTGCTATACCGGTCAAAATTCTGTCTCTGGTGTGAGTTTTTGTCAGAGCCGTTATACCGGTATGCTTATATTGTGACTCGAGAGATTTGATGAAGCTAAAGTTGGCTTTTTTGAATTTCCTGTTCCACCTTATATGGTGCAGCAGCTAAATTCAGTCGCTTGTACAGGTGCCAGTATGGAACTGCTGCTCCATTTAAGGTGGAACAGAATTTTAGATGTGACTCAACATTTAGCCCTGTTTTGGTCTAGCCTATGTATTGTCGTGTTGGCAGAAGAAGAAACACAACATAGAAAACACTGAAATTTCAGTGGAGGTCACCACTAGCCACACACTTCACCCCAACAGTGACCCCCCCCCTTACACACAAAACCCCCAGCACCCAACTCTGAACATCATAAACAACACATATATACACCATTTAGACCACAACAACTATTTACATGTTGTAAGTCTCTCTCACCGCTGCCATGGCGCTACCCATGCCTCCTCCGCATGGCCATGCCTCCTGCGCATCCAGGGCCGAACGGGCCAGCAGCGGGACACTACATTATAGTTCAATTTTGTTTTTACTATTCTGCACAATAAAAACATTTCTGGTTTACTTTGGATGTTAAATGGTTCTTATGAAAAAGTGAAGGGGCATCCAGAATAATAAACAAAAGTAGGTTTTCTTAGGTATATAAAAGGGTTTTATTACCAAATATATAAATATATATAATTACTTATTCTATGTAAACATGTAAATATACCTAAAGCATCAAAAACTGTAGTTATAGTGTAATAACTGTAATTTATATATATATATAAAATACACCCTTACCTTTTAATGGAGGTTAATGTAAAGATATATGTACATACATATATATATATATATATATATATATATATATATATATATATATACACACACACACTATGTACATACTATGTGCCCTTTAATTATAAAACATAGTAAAGAGCAGAGGGGAAGGATTGAAAAGCTCTTTTATGAACACTCCACTGGACTTTCCCGCATATATCGTACCCTACACAGAATGCTTTCTGTAAACAATGGCCGTTCTAAGAAGTGCCTTAATACACCATTATAAGACATAGTAAAGAGCTTTCATGCAGATTTTTTCCTCTTTTTTTCCTAAGTTCAGGCTTGCAATTAATTCTTATTCCCATTCTGAAAGAGGAAATAGGAAATAATGAGAATTTGGCAGTTTTTCTCTGGGGCCCTTGTGAAATGGCTGGCTGTCCCAACACGTTGCTCTTGCAACACTGTTATTAATCTGAGCAGGTCAGGTTTTCATAGGCCTTATGTTTCTCAGATTGGAGATTTGGCAGATTGAGAATTCTTCGTCGGGATTACTAGCAAAACAAAGCCATTGTTCGGTTTCGGGCCTCCTCTTAAAGCTCCGCGAGCAGCGGCTGGATCTGTCCATACAGAATCTTCTGTTTCTGACTAAAAGGCATGATTGTGGGGCTTATAGTGCACACAGACGCAGCACAATATAGTATTGAGTAATGTCACATTACGTTGCTATAACATGTCCACTCTTATCACAGCTCTGCTTCTCAGAAAACGCTTTGGTAGATTTTAAAGAAATTGAGACCAAGGCCAGTCATTTCCACAAGACACAAATCACCGGTGGGTGTCGGAATCTTTCTCATTCAATTGATTTGGTTACAATAAGCATTTCTTTATGGAGGACTTTTGCATTGCACCACTGATTCACTACCCACATACCATAAAGCTGCAGTCAGTATGGTACAGGAATTGAGACTTTTTCATGGCCTGTTTAGCTTTGGGGTTTTTTACGCTTTTCTTGCAGCAGATGCAGAGAAACGAGGTCAGTCTGAACAGATTTTTGCAATGAGGCATATTCATCCAGGAGTTGATTTTGATCTAGAATTTTTTTTCATGCTTTCTTTTATTGATATACTGTGTACATTATCATAGAGACCTAGTTAGCACATGTCAGTTTACAAATCATTTAGCAAAAGTAGTTAGACAGAAATCACAACAGAGGTGGAGTTTTGCAACAATGCATATTAACAATCAGAATTTTTTTCATGATCCACCAATTTTATTGATTTACTGTATACACATTTGATTAGCACAAGAAATTTATCTACAGATTTAGCTGAAAATAGCTTAGAATTGAAGCACATGCATTAAACGCATGTCTATCCAAACAGATTTTCAAAATATTAATGCATATTCATTTAGAATTCATTATGGTGTTGTAGTAGTTTAGTACAGGTACTTTAACTAAAACATTTAGCTAAATGTTTAGCTAAAAATCACAGCAGATCTGGACAGATTTGTGTAAAACTGCATGTTAATAATCAGAAATTAATTTTTTGATTTCCAATTTTTTTCACAATACACCAATTTTACTGACACACTTTATAAACCAACTTGATCAGCACAAGTAGTTTAGCTGAAAAGCTTAAAATCCCAGTACATGCATTGAAACCAGTTCTGTCCAAACAGACTTTTCTTAAATTGTGCCTTTTTATTTAACAGTAGACCAATTATATGGATATACTGTATAAACCAAGTTGATTAGCACAAGCACTTTAGCTAAAATGTTGCTAAAGCACATTGCAGCACTTCACAACCACTTCTGTCCGAACAGATTTTTAAAAATGGTGTATTTTCATTTAGGAATTAATTTTAATCTCCATTTTTTACAGTTTCATTGACTATATTTCGTATAAGCCTAGTTGTTAAAAAAACATGTAATTTTGCTAAAATTGTATGCAAAATCACCACAGATGATGTAAACCAGTTCAATCTGAACAGATTTTTACAGCAATTGAATTGATTGTGATCTCCAGTCATTTTATAGCAGAGCCATGTTATTGATATACTGTATAAATCTATTAGAACAGCTATAAATTTAGCAAAAAAACGCAGCAAAACCACTTCTATCCAAACAGATTTTGTTGAAATGATGTGTATTCATTCAGGAATTGATTTTGATCTCCAGTTTTTTTCACAGTACAGCAATTTTATTGATACAGACCTGCTGGATAAACCTAGCTGATTAACATGGGGGTCAATTTACATGTAATTTAGCTAAAAAAGAACAAGCCTGCTGATTGTATCTTTAAGCATGTGGCCTTTGAGTAGAGATGTTGTCATTATCATGTAGATGTGACATTAGGCCCTTGTGATGCGCATGATCTTTAGTTGCCTGTTAAGCGTTCTTCCAAATATGGAAAGTGCATTCATTTCTGGCCCTATCCAGAGGGCACCTGCCGGAGGCAGAGACAAGAGAGCGCTCCCAGAGTGGACCAAGAACGGCCTGAGGGTCTTCAGATGCAAATCAATGACAAATGTCTATACCCTGACTAAAAGGATAGGAGAGGAGTGCTTAACCCTTAGAAGTCTAGAGTTATTACTGTCAGTGTGCTACACAGATTAAATATAATTGTGTAAGTACTTAAAGGGCCCATACTCTACATTTTGCTTGTATTTTTATTATTTTCTTTATACCTTTAAGTAGAATTTGGTACTGTAATTTTAAGACTGATATATGTAAATATATTCTGATTGCCTGTGCCTCAGTCAAAAAGCATTCCAGGCTAAAACACTCCTTATAACTTTAGTGTGAATCGGTGGAGCTAAACTGATGCAGGCCGAATAGGCGTAAATATATATGTAAATATGTTGGGGCTTTTTTGTGACATCACAAAAACAATTAATTAAAAATGGGCTGTTTACCTTACTTATATTTCCAATTATAGACTGTAGAACTGAGGATTGAACAGTACATTTTTAAAATTTAAAATGATAAATCAAACTTTTATTCCAAAAAAAGCAAGAAAAAATTCATGATTTCCATTTTTTCCATGATATGGGCCCTTTAATCAATTACATACTGTTACAGCCAAGAGCTCTCTCTTTTTGCCCAGGGTCTGGACATCTTTAAGTAGCTCTAATATTGTCTGTACTATTGCCTAATAACTATCTGTAATCTAACGTCTTCAAAAAGAACTGAAAGAATCAAAGAATATCAACAAAAATGAAAGAGGATAAAAATGAATGAAAAAGACTTCAGCTGCTGAGTTCTTGTGGAAGGAAGGAAAAGGCCTTTGCTTTATTGAGCATCAAATGGCAAGATGGTTCCCGGTCAACCACAATGCAAATATTGTCTCAAAACATCCCTTTTTATTCCCCTCTGGGGTGATGAGGTAATCTCCCCACCCCATTTACACAATTCCATACCATTTTAGTCCCCATCACATCCAAACCTTACACCTTTTTTTGGTAACCCTTTAAAACCAAACGCATATGATGTCTTTTGTTTTAAACCCACTCTGGTCTGACTCTTACATGGCTGTTCCCTCCTTACAGGGCCCTCTTGCGCAACTCTCCATAGGGCCATCTTACACACCTCTCCATATACGTACAAAAGTTTACCTCAGCTATAACTTAAACTGTCATCTGGTACAGCTCCCTTCTGTGAGCTCAGAAGTTCAACCCCGTCAGAGATTCCAATGCATACAGTCCATAGTCTGCTCCCCTATATTACCTTTTTTAAGAGGGCTCCAAGCTCTCTAGTCAGCCAATATTGATTGTTAATCAGGGAATGTTTTATTCAGTCTTTACCATCAATACCTAGACAGCTAACATTTATTTATGATTTACATTCTGTATGGGCAGATTCGGATCTGCACTTGGGACATTTTGCTGTTTATTTTCATTTCAGAATTTGATAAAAGCCAAAAACCCTTCATCAAATTCAAATGATTGTAAAATATCCTCTTCTACTTAAAAAACACAGATGTGTTATGGATCAAGAGCTTGGAAATTTCTGCATAATTTAGTGTTTGAGATGTAAACAGAGTCATTCAGAGTGGTTTGGTGTGAAATGGTTTAGATTTCTTCACAGTGGTGGTGATAGGAACCAGGGATCGCCATGACTACAACATATATAGTCACAATTATAGTCACACAAATATAGTCATTTGATTTACTATCCAAAAGCACCAGAGAACCTACATGTGTCTTCTGAGTTTTATATGTAATTTTGATAATGGGAAAAAATCTGAAAAAATAAGCTTTCTTTGGGGACTATTTTGCCTCATAACGCTCTGCATGTATCCCTGCACCATGAATGGACAGGCTAAGTTTCTCTAGAACAGAGCATTTCACACCAAACCACTCTGAACAACTCTTTACATCTTAACCATTTAGTTATGCAGAAATTTTGAAAAATCGATGGAGGTCCCCTTTAAGGTGTACACAGCTGAGGAAGGGGTTAAAGCTGGCTGAAGTGGGCCTCCAGTACTTACGTGTCTGACACTTATATGCTGAAAGGGCATTGTCTCAGAGCGCGGCTTCAGCTGAATCTCTCTAGGCCCGGAAGCCTCTCACCCTTTAAGAGGAGAGGAGGATTTGACGGAGGAGAGATATCATTGTGGTTTTTATTTGTTTATTTATTTATTTATTTATTTATTTTCTCACAGAAGCGCTCCCATTCAGCCCCCGTGAGTGCTCCTGGCCAACCTGCCCTTGAAGTCAAAGGCTCTCGAGTGACTTTTGATCTTCTCTTTTAAAACCCTGTGTCGTATTTTAACTTTGTAATATTTGGGATTTTTATAATTTTTTTTCTTCTTTTCTGCTTTCTGCTTTCTCACAGCGCACCTGTCAGAATGTAGGCCGCCTCTTTGTCCTTCTGTGACCTTTCGATGGTGGATGTGAAGAGATGGAATGTAAATGCAGAATGTATTAATGAATCGGAGACGTCCCTCATTCACTATCATCGTCCTTTTTACCATTTTATCATTCTCTGTATTATGATTACCGCTGCTATTACTAGCATTAATGCTTTCACTGGCCTCTTTATTAGAAAAACCTACCTGCTTCAGTTCAGTTGAATTCAATTCAATCCGCTTGTATAATTTTGATTTCCTATACGGCTGCATTTTTGTTGTGAGAGCAGTTTTACAGATTACGGTACTAAAGCTGCTTTACTGAAATCCGGTACGCAGGCCACTAATGAGAAAGCCCAGGGTGAGAATGACCAAAAAAATCTCCCTGAATTGAACTAAAGGGATAGTTTGGCCAAAAATCAAATGTATATAAGTTTTCCCCCTTTATCCCAAATGTAATCGCACAAGACAGGTCTGCTTCTTTAATTCTGCACTGGAGCTGCAAAGCTAATTTAGTTAACAAATAACAGGAACTAATACAATGTCAATTAGCATCATGCCTAAATCATCACAAAGCTTCAGAACTGCTTATGTGGTTTCTGACCCTGTGTAAATATTAAAGAAAATGATATAAAAGGGCTGTTAAACACTTAATATAATAAATCACAATTAACTGCATTCTGTGTAGTTAATCATGATTAATCGCATTTGTTTTATTTGTTCTAATTCGACCCTAAAGAAATATTTTCCATTTTAAAGCACTGCATTGTGTTATATCTATATGATTGGACAAAATCAACTTCATCAGAATGTAGTTTTTACTTTTAATTCAATAGCACGATTTTCATGAACCTGAACATGGTTTCCAGTGTCCAGTTTTCACCATTGATGCCCAGTGAGAGCAACAGTGTCTGCATGTTCCAACCAAAGAATGTATGATATCATATATTTCATATGTACAGTAAGTGGTAGTATATATCTTGTATATCCTATACATTGAGTGTATACAGTGAGTGTATATATCATATACACAGTCAAAGAGTGTATGTATTATATATAGCATATGTACAGTCAATTGGTGTCTATTTCACACATATCATATATACAGTCAATGAGTGTGTATATCATATATACAGTTCTCCATGATTGTAGCGTCCCACTCTCATTTATACAGCTCGTGGGTTCTTGTTACAGTGGAGGATCTTGAGAGGATCTGGAGCTTCACCAGTGTGCTGCTTTTGTTAGTTTGCTGCTCATTGATTTATCTGTGAGCACTGTCCACTGTAGCCTGCTAAAGGAGCTTAAAGTATTGCTTAAACCCCTTGCATGGCCAGGGCCAACTGGTGGGCCCAGAGCTTTATTAAGCGCTTCTCTGTAGTAAGTCTCTGTAGTTATTGAATAATAATCATTAGTATGTATGAAGCATGTGATTTTGAAGGGATTCAAAGACATTTAAAAGCTGTATTTGAACGAGAGCGCTACAGTTGTAGATTCTATCAGAGCAGCAAACAGCGCACTGCAGCTGGGCTTCAGCCTACACAACTACAGATGAGTCGAAGGCTCAAACTAGGAAAATGTGTTAACAGCATTAGGAAAATTAGTGCTATTAATGATTTATCGCATTAACACGTAATGAACACATTCACTTTGACAGCTTCCGTCACGTAGCTAAAAACAGTGGTAGCCATCCTAAAGCATGAATTCTGTGCATATCTGTGTCCAATTTTATACTTTTATACTTTGCATACAGCTGTATAAGCTTGCAGTACTTAAATTAGCCTCGTAGCACTAGTAGAACTTTTAGCGTTGTTGCTGGAGTGCAAGAAATAATCAACTATCATCACTAGATCAGCTGCTTTAGTTTAAGGGTGAAATAGTGTAAATTTGATATTTCACCAAACTATAGCTGTAAAAGGGGAACCCACCTTGCATCGCTGTTGAATTCTGTTTCCTGTTTAAGTCGTGTCTATTGGCCTCTTTCAGGAGTGACCCGTTTTCGACCACAGGGCAGGAGCTGCCCGAATGCTTTTTATGTACATTTCCAAATGCGATTATAAATACTCTTTCCTCTAACAAATATAGCTAAAGCATATTTAAAAGGACAGCCACTTTTTCCATGAACGACTCTGTAGTTAATGATGCTGCACAGAACATGCAGGTTTATACATATATTTGTATATATTTGTAAATATCTTTGTTTGCATTTGTATTTATGTGTACTCATTCAAATTATCTAGCTAACACCTGCTCTGTTGGCCAAAACACAGCATATCTTGTACACAGTGCAGGACCACGTGAGCAACATTTGAATACAACAGTGGTGTCAAAGATTTGTGGACTGCAGCTCATAACTGAGCAAAATAGAGCAGATAAGTGCTTGTATAAAATAGGTCACTTAGGGTCCAGTTTTCTAAAATGATTAATGTAATGTATAATAATAATAATAAATGTGGTATAAAGGCAGTGGGGATTTGCTATTAAGATTGTTATTAGTCATATCAGTGGCACTAAGCCATGTTAACAACAAACCAGCTAAAGCTATATGTGCACTAGCTATAGCATTGCAAAGTATTATACTGAAAAGGGCCTTCTACCATAAAGGCTAGTTCACCTTATCTGATGTTATATCAAATTCAGAGAATTTTCCCACTTTGCCGCAAATGTAGAGTCATGTTTTTTGTCATGTTTGCTTCTTTAGTTTCGCACAGTGGAGCTACGCGGCTAATGTAGCTAGTAATGGAAGCTAGTACAGAATCAGTTAGCATGGTGCTAACTGTAGGAATTTGTGACGATTGTGAGCCTGACATATTTCTTCTGTTTTGAATGTAGCCTAGCTCAGTCCTGATAAAAACAAGGGAGAAACAAAAAGGATATTAAGTGTACCTCTGAGAAACAAGAGTATTGAAAAGCATTTGAACATATTTGAAAACATTCAAACACTATTTTAAATTCTCAAGATTATTCAAAATTATTTTATATTGTATTGATGTAATGAAACTACTTGTACACAAAAAGACCCATGTGGAAGAAAAATGTGGGTAAATATATTTAGAATTCATATTAAAGTGTATGTGCACTATATAATATGTCCTAAATGTTTTCAGTTTTGCCATTTCTAAATTTAATTTAATATATGCAAATATTTGCGAATACGTGTCAATATATGAAAGTATATGCACATATGTAGATCTAATATATTCCTATTTTTAATATTTGCATATATTCAAACATACATGGAAATATGTTACAAACTTGACCTATATTTTGAAAAATATATGGAAATTTATTTCCTTTGCATTTAGGAAGCACCTTATTTCTACAGTCAGATACTCAGGAAAAGATGTAAAATAAATGCTCGCAAATGTATTTTGGCAGAAGATTCAGTAGCACTGTGTGACTGAACAAGGCCCGAGTGATATCAGAAAATTGTCGACTGCGTCATCTTCCCAGTACAGTACTGTGAAAGCGCTTATACAGTTTACATATTTATTATGGAAATAATGCAGCAAAATTATGATAGAACAAAATTGCTGAAAATTGTGAGAGTTGCTTAAATCTGCATGCAAAAATTCTGATTCTTATAGATGACGGTGTGTCGTACAGTGTCAGAAAGCACATTATCAGTTTTATTATTTTTGATTATGGAACAACTCCACACACTTTGAGGCGAGTGGGTGATGATTCAGGCGTACAGTTAGCACCATGCAAATTGCTTTCCATTAGGTACGTGAGCCTCGTAGCTCCAGTGCAAAGTTAAAGAAGCATTTTTTCTCTCCAATTTTGATTTTCTTTAAAATAAAGCAGTGTAATTGTTCTCCATCACTTACGCCAGTTAATGAGAAGACCTCAGCTGTGGCAAACGTACAGTCGTCAGCAAAAAAACGGGTCAAATTCCATGTTTTGTTGTTTTTTTAGGTGTGAATAAGTTAGCACATCCTCTACAGAGAACACACTTCTTCACATTTTAATGCACGATTACTGCTTTTTTGCTAAATTTGACATATTGGAGCAAAAATAAAAGCATAAAACATGGGAAAGCGCAAAAGTTATGGCACTTACATTAATTAGAATTATAAGAAATGTCAATATACAGTAATTGTGTATCAAAATGTGCAGAAGTGTGTTCTCTATAGAGGATGTGTTCACTTATTCACACTCAGAACATCAACACAAACCTGTAATTTGGGTGAGAGGGGGGTGTTGAGACTTTTGCATGTGACTCTAGGTGCGGTCAGCGCTGAGGAGTTTCTCCCGAATGTGACGCTGCAGCTACGAAAGCCGTGTTCAGGTTTTTGAATCAGCCGAGCAGTTCTGGCACGGCGAGAGTGTTTCGGAACAGGAGCCTTTTCACACACGTTCACACTCCACTCCGTGCCAGGAATCCTCCCGCTCCGCCATTCAACCGTGCTGATCACATGAGCGAAGCTGTGCTACAGTACGACGGAAAACGTGTTGCTCCGTGTTTCGCCATTCAGTGGCAACGAGCAGCTCATTCATCCAGCTGTGACTGAACATAAGCGGAGCAGCGTATGAGCACTACTGGTCATCCTGTGTGAAACAGCCTATTGTGAAGAGGGCATTTAAAGGGCTCGTGGAATAAGAGTCTGATATAGTATGTAAACATGTAATTTCAGAACAGCCCATTTTTAATTCATCCTTTTTGTGACGTCACAAAAACCAAAGCATTTGCATATTTCCGTCCATTCAGGCTACAGTGTAGCCTCACCAATTCACACTGAAGTTATAAGGAGTGTTTCAGCCCTGCTTTCTGAATGAAGAACAGTACAGGTCAGCCAATGAGAACAGAGCTCATTAACATACATCAGCCTTAAAGACACACTAACAGAAACAGCCTGTTTAATTCTAAGGAATAAAGATAAAATGGAAAATGGATGTAAAATGAATTATAGTACATAAAACCACACAGATGGACCTAAAAAATACCAAGACAAGCAAAAACATAGGGATATGACCCCTTTCATTGTAATACGTACGTATATTAAACCAAATACATGTTGTCAGTTATATTGCTCCGTGTTGCAATTGTGATACACCTTGCAAAATATTAAGAAAGCACTGGTGAATCAATAACCTGGCATGGTTAAATATTGGCCTGCATTATTTTAACCAAATTAATTTTCTTTTGCTGGATTAGACGAGCACCTTGATTCATCAGAACACCCACAGAAACTAATCTGGAGCTGTGATTGGTTAGAAGCTCATTTGCACATTACTGCGATATCAGTATTACAAAGGCCAAAACTGTGATACTGATTAGTCACATACTGTGCACATGGGTGAGTAACAAGCACTCAAATTTATCACTATTTATATAACCGTTCCACTGTGGAGATCATAACTATTTATCTGAATATACACAATAATAATTATAATGCTATAATAAATACTGTTACTACTACTATTAAAACTACTGCTCCCATTACTATTTCTATTAGTACTACTACTAATACTATTACTACTTTATAATAATACTTATAATACTTATAATAATAACAATTGCTAAGTTTACTTTGTAGCACTAGTGCTTAATGAAACATTACATGCACTTTATCCAATACAGCACAGTGCATTGTTCATTCAACCTAAAAGATCCATTATTCTTGTGGTAGCAAGCAATTAAACTTTTTACTCAAATAAAAAATTCAAATGAAAGCAATACAAGGGAAAATGTTAGTTTGAACAAACAAAAGCAATTTTACATCAATTCAAACCTCAAATGCACTTCAAATCAACTTCCGCCCTGTTCCACTTTTTACAGTGTAATAATGCGCCAACACTGTAAATACACTCTTAAAAAAGGTGGTTCTTTAAGGGTTCTTTAGTAAAGAAATGTTTTTAGAACCATGAACACTCAAAGAGCCCTTTTTATGATTAAAGTGTTCTTTGCATCATGAAAGTGTTCTTAAGAATGTGCTGGAGATGGTTCTATATAGAACCTTTTTGAAAAGGGTTCTATATAGCACCAAAAAAAGCTTCTTCTATTGTTACAATGTCAACCTTTTCAAAAATGTTCTATATAGAATCATTTACAGCACATTCGCCATCAATCTGAAGAACGCTTTTTGGTGCTATGTAGGACCATTTTCAAAAAAGGTTCTATTTAGAACCATCTAGAGCACATTCTCCATCAATCTGAAAAACCTTTCATGATGCAAAGAACTCTTTAATCATGCAAAGGGTTCTTTGAATGTTCATGGCTCTGTATAGATGATTCCTTTACTAAAGAACCCTTGAAGAATCATCTTTTTTAAGTGTGTAGTTTAAATGTTTAAATGATTAGTTTTATGCATTTTTGGTGAGTTTATTTAGTAAGAATTACTGAAGCTGTTCAAATGCTATTATTTATTATTATTTTATTTTTATTATTAAGGCATCAGGGCTGCATGTGGTCTGCTGCTGTAACGCTTAAAGGAGACCTTTAAGTAAATAAACCAGCATTTTGCCATTTCGCCAGCTCACATATATGTTGTCACTGTATATTCCATTCGAGAAATCCCTGTGAAGTCTGTGCCGTTTTGGCAGAGGAAAGCTTGTGCAATTCAAAGGGCAGTTGGGATTTTTTTTCTCATTTCCATGCCACACCAAATTAGTGCCCTGCCTTTCACTGGAATAGCCACACCCACCAACCTCACTTTCACCTCTGCACTTTCAATGTGATTTCACAACAAACTCCTTTTCGGATGTAAACAAGAATAAATGTGCGGTCGTTGGTTGCCAGGTTTCCAGTAAGTCATGTTTTCAAGCCTTAGGGTGCACAGGCAGGTAAACACATGGTTAGTTTTGGTATTTCAGTTTAACTGGTAACATGATGTGCCCTCCGGACAAATATTTGCATACATTGGGTGAAGTAACAGTGAGCCTGATGACCATGACTGCCGTATTATTTCAGCAGAGAATAACATGTCTGTGAATAGACTGTATCAGATATTGGATGTCAGTTCGCCTTCACGGAACCGTGCGAACGGGTGCGGGACAAAACGTTTCAGTTGCGGGCGGGAGCAGGACAAATGATTCGGATTTTCTGCAGGAGCGGGTGGGAGTGGGATGAAATCTTGCGTGAGTGGGCAGGAGCGGGACTGAAAAAACAGTCCTGCGCAGACCATAAAGTGACCATGTCACCTTTCTGCATGCAGGTTTGCAAAATGGTTAGCACTGGCTCCATCCGTTCCCTGCTTTTTTATTCCCCTTGGATAGAAGCACTGAAGTGGAACACTTTTATGAGTTGTAGCCATTTGCGCTTGAATGCCTTATGTGCTCCATGTATCCATGAGGCATTCTGCCTCCTCCGCTGTCCACAACAATCCTTTTTCCCACTATCATTAAACTTGAAAATGGAAGTGACATGATAAGTTGAAGCAGTCACGTTACAAAATGAACCAATCAGCCCAACACGCAGCTCCTTCCACATGACCATGTCAGGGACCGCTGAAAGCGGACCCCAACCACCGATTTCAGGAGTACCAGAGATCCCGGACTCAAAAACAGCTGTTTCAGCTGACCAAACGTACTGAACTCGCAGAGCAAGCAGTCCTGGCTCCCGAAAGAACTCTGGTCTGAAAACACCCTAAGATAAGCACACAGGATACATAATATATCCTATATAACTATATCAGATGGTTAACTCTAAATTCCTGTGTGTTTGCTAAATCAGCATGATATGTAAGATTGGCTCACAGCATTGCACAGCGTCCAAAAATTTCTGCACCAGCACTGGCGCTCCGCGCTGACACACGGCTGCACTCTCGACTCCGAGCACTGTTCAATTACTCAGCATTTTACCATTACTACATTAAATTAAAGCCATATCGAGAGCACAGTAAGCCACAGTAGATCACATGTGGCTTTTAAAATACAGAGAAAAGCAGGCAGTCTTTGAGATAAACAGACAAATCCTAATGGTCTGTTACCTCCGCTAATGTTACTAGCCTTTTTTTTCACCTTGTATCTTTCAGCTCAAAAACAGCGAGTTTGTGAAGAAGACGTAGACTCCAAGCGTGGCAAATGATGTTGAAAGTTTTATTTCATTAAAATTAAACAAGTAGAGAGTACAGCACCACTCTGCTACGTGACGCTGTACAGTCTCACAATGCTGTGGTCCACTGTAGCCACTTTGGAACTATACGCAGGAGCGCCATGATGACCCCACCCACGAACGCCACCACACGGAGCCAACGAGAGTCTTTTCATTTGAATATAGAATCAACACCCCTGAAAACGACCCTTTCTTCACAGAATTATAGGCTCAAACACACTACACAAAAGCTGAATTAGTTTTTTCTGCCTCTCGTAACAGATGTCTTTCAAAGCGACAAGAAAGTATACCAAACTGACAAAAGAAGAGTGGAATAGGTCTCCACGATAATTAACACTGCAATTGTAACTTGGCTCCTGAGTGGCTCAAACATCTAAGTGTTGGCTCTGTTATCAGGAGGTCGTGAGTTCAATTAGTGGTGATGCCATCCGTAACCAGGAGTCCAAAACATCGTAACTCCATCGCTCAGTGTGATGTTAAGTGATGTTAACAATTCGGTAACGTTGTGTTAGCATTTGAAAAGATAAGGTGGGCCAAACAAATGGTCCATATCCATCTTGTTTAGACAATCCCTAAGGCCCAATCTCGTTTCTGATTTTTACTTGTTTTCAAGTGTCACCTTGCCCCTTGGAGCTGAGTTACAGTGGTGGTGGTGGCGGTTGAAATCTTCCCTATGAAATGGGACCATTAGAACATTACTTCATTAACAGCTACTAGCGCTGCTCTGTAGGTGACCCTACCAGTCTGCAGTGACAGCAGAGGAGGGTAAAGTTCAGCTCCTCACTGCTGGGCTTCAGTTACATTTAGGGCATCATATGCCTTCAAAGAGGGACAATTACTTATCGCCGACCCCTAAATCTTTGTTAATATGAAGCTGAAGTCAGTTATTTAGCAGATTCCTTTTAATTTTCCCGTTCCACCTTAAATGGCACAGCAGTTCTGACACCATTTAAGGTGGAACAGGAAATTTAGCTAGCTAGCTACCGAGATATCAGCAAACTACTAGAAATTTTTATGCTTGTTGTGAAGTTGGTTGTCAGTGTTTATCGTAATTTTTAACACTTGCATTTGTGGGTTTCTTTAGCCGTTTGCGCAGCCATTTCACCAATTTTTCTTACCACTCAGTTTGGAGTGTGCCTCTGAAAAACCTCTGGAGGGTTAAGGGCTAGGTGGTGGGGACGAGGAGTGAGATGGGATTGGGCCTATATGTTACTGTGATCATATAAATGAGCTCTGTTCTGATTGGCTGCCCTATATTGTGCCTCTTTCTAAAAGCAGTACAGGCTTCACTCTTTATAGCTTCAGTGTGAGTGGGTGGGGCTAAACTGCTGTAGGCTGAATAAGCATATATATGTAAATGTAAAAGTTCAAAACTGACTGTTTTTGCAGCTTTGCTTCCACATTCAGGCTGTATGGACTGGAGGGTGAATGGTATGTTTTGGAACTTTAACAAGATTTACATGCAATATCAAACTCTAGACTATTACTTAAAAAGATTAGGTAAACTAAATTTTGCATAATATGGACCCTTTAATTCTTTTAATTGATATTAAACTTCCATGCTTTATGTGTGAATAAATGCATTTATGTAGAATAACTGAATGTTATTCTCGTGTTCATGTTAAGAGAGTGTAGTACATTTTACTGGGTTCACATGAATTATTTTGTTTTTTTAACCAGCTTTAGATTCTTTGATCATGGAGAATATTGAGTTGGGGCCACTGCTTTAAACCCTTCTAGCCCACTTTTAGACAGTATGTAAACATGTAGTTTGCCTGTTTTGACTAAACCTTTTTATGATGTCACAAAATAAGCACTTTTACATATATCGACCTGTTTAACCTTAAGTTTAGCCCCGCCCACTCACATTGAAGTTATAAGGAGTGATTCAGCCCTGCTTTCTGAATGAGGCAAAATACCCATGATAGCAGGAGGATAATAGGCCACTGTTGGCCCACTGATGGCGGTCCACTGGCGTTTTGCTCAGCGTTTTCTGGGCGGCCCACCGGTGTTTAAGCAGAGTATTAGACAAAATTTCACTTATCGTCGCTCATTTTCCACTCAGAGTCCAATTTACTGATTTTTCCTTCCTTCCTTTCTTTGGTTTTAACAACAATATTTTATATCAGGCCTAGTCATTACTTTTTTCTCTCTCATTGTTTGTAATATTTGTCTTACTCTGTTTTCTGAAATAAAAGTCTCTGTGCATTTAAAATCTGTTTGAGGAGATTAAAAACTAGTTAGGCCTCCTGTGCAGGACAATAATCTGGGTGGTCCAAGGGTGGACCAGCAGTGGCAAACAGTCAGCGGGGTGCCACCCTTATCAAGCCAGCGAACCGATACATGCTCACTGTCTGGGACATAGCAGCCAATCCGAACTGAGCTCATTTACATACATTAGTTTTGAATGCGAGCTGTCCAGGTTGTTTCCCATTGAGCACTGGGAAAGGCTCCAGCGCCCCCACGACCCAGGAGGATAAGTGGCTTAGGGGATGAGTGAGTGAGCACATTTTGAAAGCATAGATTGTTTAATTTAAGGGATGGAAAACCGATGTAAAAATGAATTATGACTATTTTTGGTACATAAAACCACACAAATGTCATTAGTGGACCACAGAAAAAAATATATACCAAAAATATGATCCCTAGTATTGCGATCATTTATACTCCTCTTTCCCACGCTTGGCATTGTGCATGGCTCATGTGTGGCTGCTCCAGAGCGTCCCATTGCACTGGTCAGTGCTTGTTTATGGAGATGCTGTGTAGCTGAATTAGAAGGACTGTATGAACACTTGTGGCCATTTATAGTGTATCTGTGCTAAAATCCACCTCATGTAACACCGCCAGTCAGTACCGTCCGTGGCTAATTGTTCAGCCCTGGTGTTTTTTTTAGCAGGAAGCGAGTGGTGAGAGCGGAGAAAGTGTAACAGAGCAGCTGGTGAGCCGAAGCCCGAACTGTGTTTGAAATCCAGGCCCTCACTCTTCTTATTGAAGTCGTGCGGAGAGTTCGCGCTGGGGTCAGAAGTGAAGTGGTGAGGGAGCGCACGCGGCTCTTGTGGGTGTATTCCGCACCATCTCCAAGTCTGATCTGTTTTTTTTTTCTTTTTTTTTTTTAAAGCATTCTCATGACTTCCCACTTACTGGCGATCAGCCTCTTTCGCTTATGCTATATTATTATCTTTTTTTTTTCTTATTTTTTGCCTCTTAAAATTTTGGCAGTTGCCATGGACATCTGTACCAACATGATAAGACGGTAATTGTACCAGTGTCTGCTCCAGGGTTCGAATCGTTTAGCAGCCTGTCACATGAGCAGTCAAATGTTTCACCTTCTGTTCAGATGGCTTTGTGAAATGCCATATTCAGTCAAATAAGCGCACAAATAAGCAAACAATCAGCAGACAATATTATTTTATTTATTTCTCATTTATTTTTCTCTCTTTTTTATTTTTTAACCATCTTTCAGCAGCAACATCCAAAATGCTGTAAGCGTAGTAATCATAGTTTTTTTTATATTATAGCTTATATATAGTTTTTAATATTGTATTTATTTATTCATTTATTTATTTATACACTTGTTAATTTTCCAGAAAGGCGTCGAGGGAGTTTGAGCTGAAGTCTTATTCTTCAAGCAACAATAAAGGCTAAAAATTGCAGTACAGCTGCTGATGTAAGTGAATGTGTACATTAACACATTGAGGAAGTAAAGGAGTGCCTGTGTGTGTGTGTGTGTGTTTGTGAGTGTGTTGCATGTGTGTTGCGTGCGGAGGAATTAAACAATGACTCTCCCAGTTGGCAGATATTTAAAAACAAGACAAATGTGATGATTTTCTATCACATTAGATGGAGGCATTGTTTCAGACACTTTTTTTTCTCAAGAGCCAAATGTTTTCGGCTGCATTTGTATATAGCTGCAAATTTCATTCTCACCTTTTTCAGAACAGTAGTGACTGACATGAACAAAAATCCCATCATATTCAACTCTTACATTCTGATACGACTGAATAACGTCTTTAAACCTCAGACTAATTATTCAGTTATTATTCTTAGGACTTTTATTTGGGATCTACTATTAAACTCCTATTATTTATTCAGGATGTACTACAAAGTATTCAGTGACCACTATAAATTATTTAGTACTTGCTGTGGATTATTTCTACATACTATGAATTATTCAACATCTACTGTGAATTATTTAGCATTTACTGTACATTATTCATGAACTACTACGAATTATTCAGCATCTACTTTGAATAATTCAGTAACTACTATGAATTATTCAGCATCTACTATGAATAATTCAGTAACTACTATGAATTATTCCGCATCTACTATGAATTATTCAGTAACTACTATGAATTATTCAGTAACTACTATGAATTATTCAGTAATTGCTATGAATTATTCAGCATCTACTATGAATTATTCAGTACTAATAGTATCAGTTTTGAGAAAAACTCGTATCTCCAAAAACATTAGAAAAAAATTAACTTTAATGTCGATTAATGTAACAGGATTTCATTTAACTTAATTTTGGACTGTTTCTGTTTGTTCATTCATTGTGAAATGCTCACACAATATAATGCGCGGCTCATGTGAACATACTAATAATAATAATAATAATAATAATTTAAAGAATAGAATTCTGAGGTTTTAATATGACAGTGATGATGTATGTAAGTTATGTCCCCAGGTTAGGACCCACGAATGGACCTTTAGAGTTTAAGGGATTATAACAGCCTTATCCTTACATACAAATGTGAGGATGTGCGGTTAAACATTTACAACAGTCATTTACCAATAATACGACCACATGATGTCCACATTCACACCACAGTAGTGCTACAACAACAACGCCTGAGTCAACTTACAAAACACTGCCTGTGTGTGTTTGTGTATAAATACATATACATTTACATATATGAATATATGTATAAATGCAGTGCAGAAGAGTTCCAGAGCACAGAAAATGTATGGGTCGTGTTGCCTAAATGCTTTCAGTTAACAAGTGTTTGTTTGTGCAGTTGATTGGCGAACGTTACCTGCTAAGACAATTAGCTGTAATTAAGCCAGGCGAGTGTTGGAGGTGACATTACTGTTAGCGTTAATGAGAGGGGACTCACGGGCTGGCATTAAACTCCATCAAGCCTTTTGTGCTATATTTAGCTTACGAAACTCAAAAATCAAGGCAAAGTGAAAAAAAACCTAAAATGTATTTCAAAAAAAAATAATTAATTAAAAAATATTGATCCATGATGCCTTCCCGCTGTGGTAGTTGGATGGCTAGCATGACTCAAGCTGATGTGTTTTCAGAGCGCTGTTGGGTTTTTATCTTCAGCTTTGGATGTGCAAATAGATCTTGTATGCAAACGCTCTGCGGTCCCTGCGAGTCGATATAAGTGAGAACGGGGCTTGGATTTCCAGAGAAGAGTGCATTTCAATAACGGCCAGATAGACGCAGACAGGAGCATTGAGGTGGTGTGTAAGGCTGGGCTTGATTCCAAAAAAACGAAAGAAGTAAAGCCCCCTGCCTCTTACAGCACCTAGGTCCACTCTGGCTTGTCTGTTTTGCCGGGGCTTTCATATTTAAGTAATGTGGCTCCCTGTAACTGAAGGTGATGGCTTTCAGTCTAATGCTAGTTTTGATCCATCATTCTTCACCGTTAACTCGTGAAAGAAACACCTACAGGGCTGTTTAGCATTAATCTCCAAAAACCAAAGATCATTCTTCTCAGCGTTGCGACTTTGCTGAACGGAAGCGTGTTGGGAAAGTGAGTAAGAGTGTACTTTTCCTCGGATTTGCATGTGTGGGCTGAGTCACACTATGCTAATTTGGTGAAAGATTAAATTTACACAATACCCTTCACTCCAAAAGGTAGTCAATCAACCAAGACATGTTTGGTGTCCAAACTTTGCAGTGAAAGCTATGAGGCTAATGTAGCTAACAAGTAATGGAGGCTAATACCTCAATTAGCATGGAGCACAGCTAAAAACAGTAGCAGCAGTCAGAACTATGAACTTTGTCCATACTTTAATCCATGTTTTCAGATAACAGTGTGTCAGAAACTACATAATCAAGTCTATTAGAGATCACTAGAGCTGTTCCGTTCCAGAAATTCCGATTCTGATTCTGATTCCGAGGAATGGAATTCCAAAAAACAAGACATACAGAAGGACATATGGGATAAATAAAGAGGAGTATATTAATTATATCCCATATAAAAGAAAAATATATGTATAGAAAAACAATGTATCTCTAAAATGGCTGCTTTACAGGAAAAGGCTAAGACCTTCTTTACTTTTAACATCAGTTAATGTATAAAAGTTTAATTCCAAGCATTTCTGTTGGTCCATTCATCATGAAATTTTCACACCATGTAAAGATGCTGTGTTCAAATGATGTAGAAAAATAAAAATTGGGATACATGTGATGTTTTAGAATATATGTGCTAAATATATGCAACTGTGCCATTTTTAAGTATATAAAAATATACGAATATATGCACATATGTAGATGAAATATATGTAATAGTGCCCATTTTTAATATTTATACGTCAAACAAATATATATACGTTACCAAACAAATATGTATACGTTGTCACATATTTTAAAAATATCCAGAAATATATTTCCTTTAAATATGGGAGTTGACCTTAGCAAGGAAACTTGAAGAGCTAATGCTAGCTAAATTAATTTAGCTGACTAGCAGTGGCTAAACTGTGCCTGATTCACCTTCTGATGGGTAGATGTTTTGGCGCTGGCAATGTTGTTTGACTGTAAGCTGATTTTTTGTTAAAAATATGAACATTTTTTTGTGTTACACTTTATTTTAAAGACAAAGGCCCACACACATCCATCTTGAGTGATCTAATCATAAGTGGACAGCGAGATGTGTAGCCATTCACACCTGGCATTGGCACTGGTCTCCAGTGATTGGATTTCGTGACTGGAACGTGGTACCAACCACATGTACTACGTCAGTCTCTTGCTGTGTTTGTTGTCAGACAGAAATGTACCGCAAGTTTGCTGTTACAAACGTTTAGACCACGTGAACCACTAACAGTACTTGTAATCAAACGGTAGAGAAGGCGAAAAACAAAGCTATGCAGCTTCTTCCGTCTGCTGTGATGATGGAGCTGATTGTCGCTTTAGCATTCACACTGTAAATGATTTGTGGCCATGCACGTCCCTGACTACTTCTGAAGGTAGTCAAAGTGATCAGATCACAGTTATTGTGTTTCCTTCAGATTTCAGCAGTTATCTGATTATTCAGGTTGGTTGTGTAAACAGCACACTTTGATTTCTTAGATCGGATTAAGGCCTAGAACTCAGATCCAGAAATCTGATAAAGAGGCTGGATATGAGCTCAGTAATGGGGTGTTTCAGTTCATGTAAACTCTTACTCTGATTTCTTTCATTTCTCTCTGTCTATGCATGTGTGAAAACAGTGCTGTTGGATGAAGGACTTAACTATTGATATTAACGTATTAATGTAAATTAATATCTTCCACTAAGGAGACTTGTTTAAAAAAACATGACGTTTGAGTTTTACATTAACGTCACGTCTTCTTCTGTGAGTTTATTGGCTGGCAGTAAAGCAGAAATCTGATTACTGCCTGACTCATGTAGACCTGGATTTTCCCCATTATCTGATTATTCAAATGCATGTAAACATACTAGGCAAATTACTGAGAAAATCTGATTTACTGCAGTTATCAGATTATTAAGTGTTTGTAAACACACTCAGTGTGTCTTCAATGCATTGCATTGTACCTTGTTTACAGCTGTACTTAGTGCTGATCAGATCACCCAGGATGGGGTGAACAGGGCTAAATACAGCTAGAATATCGAGGTATGTGTTGTGAAAGGATGTTTTTTCAGACAAGCTGTCACAGTCCATGTGTGAAGCTTTAGAGTTCCTTTTGATTCCTGAATGCCTTCAGTCAGCCAGTTAACTAGTGTGGAAAGGTAAAAATAAGAGTGAAGTTTTTGTGAATGGTGGTTTTGGTTAAAAAACTAGAACAAAACAAAACAAAGACAAGCTTTCATTAATTGTTAGCTACATTAGCATTGTAGCTCCACTTCAGAACTACGGAAGCAAACATCACCAAACATTTCAGCTAATCTTGACTGCAATTGGAGTAAAGGTAAAACTGAATTTGAGAAACTGATCCTCTTCCATACAGTTTGAGGTATGTGTGGTGTTATAGGCGTGCAGTTAGAGGTACTAGCTTCCATGACTTGTTAGCTACATTAGCCCTGTAGCTCCAGTACAACACTAGCTCCAAACACCAAACATGTCTGATCTACTATATTTGAAGTAAAGGTACATTTGATTTTTTTGCCATTTGATATTCTTTTAAGCCAAAGAATTAGTAGAGCTCAGGGGTACAATAACCAAAACAAGAGAAAATAACAGTCCAAAAAGCAAAGTAACCACAATCAGTTAACCAGACGAGAAGTGAAAATTACTTTGAATTTTAAGTGTTGGCAAGCGAAACAGTTGGTGGTTTTGGGAAAGAACAGAACAAAACTAAACTAAAAACTGGTGGGGTATGAGCTTCTGTCACTTCTTAGCATTAGCCTCACAGCACCAGGGCTAAACCAAAAGAGCAAAGATTAGACACTGTGTCTTGGCTGATGGACTACATTTGGGGTAAGTGGGGAAATGTGAGAATGTGATTTTTTGACAAAATGTTCCTTTAATCCTAAGAATGAGTTGAGCTCAGACAAAAAATGGCACAATATGAAAAACAGCTCTTGGTCCTCTGGGTTAAATCATCAAAATCAGAGCAAAATGTCCACAACCAGTCAACCAGATGTTTAAAATTGAAAATGAGTGTGGATTAAATTACAAGTCCTTGCAAATTATGGTTTTGGGGAAAGAACAGAACAAGCCAAGTAAATAAATAAATAAATAAATAAATAAATAAATAAGCGGTGGGATATAAGCCTCCACTACTTGTTAGCTTGCTGGAATTGGATATATCACCATTTGATATTTGCTTCAGGCAAACAATCAGTGTAGCCTTAACAGAAACCGAAGAACATTCATGCTAGATTGGAAATTTAGGAAAAGAATAGCTGTCAGAGCTGCGGGATGAATAATCAAAGTCAGAGTAAAAGCAAAATGGCTTCTACCACAACCAGTCAGCCAGTGTTGAAATGTGAACATGAGTGTGAATTAAAGTACTTGTGAATGGTGGTTTTGGGAGCGACAGATCAAAACAAAACAGAGTCAAGTTTTCTTTACTTGTTAGCTACATTTGCCTCGTAGCTCCAGCGAAAAAACTACAGATGCAGTCTTGACTGCAATTGGAAACTGTGGGAATTTTAGCTGAACTGTTCCTTTAAGAATTGGACAGAAATTGAAGAACAAGCTAGTCTAAAAAGTTACCCCTCAAAGCTCCGGGTAGAATCATCAAAATGAGAGCAAGAGCAAAAAGTAAAATCCAGTCAGCCACTGTCAAAAAGAGAAAATGAGCACAGATTAAAGTGTCTTGACTTGCGAATGGTGTTTTTGTGAAACATAAGAGAAAAAAAGAAGCATAAGCTTCCATTACATGTTAGCTACAACTAGCAAAACTAAAGAAGCAAACTTCAGACACCAAACATGTCTTGTCTTTTTGTTGAAGCTCTTGGTTGCTTAAAAATAGGGTAAAATATCCAGGCAGTCTGTAAAAAAGTGAAAACGAGTGCAGCTTAAGGTCTGTATGTTTACACTAGTAAGTGACAAGTTGCTAATGTTGCCTCAAGTTTGTCTCATTTGGTTGTGTTCGAGCGTGCTCGTTTTGTTGCATGTGGTCATGTACGCTGTCCACTGGAATTTGTTTTATTTAATAAACTACTGCTTTAAGCCAAAGAATGGGAAAGAAATTGAAGAATGTACATGTTAGCAAGAAAAAAAAAAAGAGTTAATCAAAAGTAATTATATAATAATCAAAATGAGGGTAAAATTACTGCTCGGAAGACAAAATATCTTTATATTTTAAATAAAAATATTTAAGGGGAAAATGAGTTCGGATGAAAGTCTAAGAGGAAAAAATGTAGGAGCTTCCATAACTTGTTAGCTACATTAGCTCCAGCGCAAAACTAAAGAAGCCAACTTCAGACACCAAACATGAGAGGATTCCTCTGAACTATTCCTAAAAGAACCAGCCACAATTTGAAGAATGCTAGTCTGAAAAGTTAGCACGCACAGCTTTCAGAGATCCGTTTTCATCGAAATCAGAAAAAGCAAAATATCTTCCACCACAAGCAGACAGACAGCGTTAAACAGTGACAATGAGCACAGATTAACGTCAGACTTTGCGAATGGTGGTTTAGGGACTGAACAGAAGAAAAAAAACAAGGTATGAGCTCCTGTTATTTGTTAGCTGCATTAGCCTTGTAGCTAAAAATAAAGAAGCGATCTGCAGACACCAAACATGATGTGGCTGATCAACTACATTTGGGGTATGGAAGAAAGAACTGGAGGAATCTGTTTGTTTGCTGTTCCTTTCAGCAAAAGAAATGGACAGAAGTTTGAAGAATGTACATGCTAGTTCGAAAAGTTAGCAAAAATAAATCCTACACTTCTCAGTCTAAAAGCAAAATATCTTCCACCACAAGTCAGTCTTTGTGAATGGTGGTTTTGGGAACAAATAGAAGAAAAACAAGGGATCAGCCCCTGTCACTTGTTAGCTGAATTAGCCTCGTAGCTCCAGTGCTAAAACTAAAGAAGCAAACTTCAGGCACCAAACATGACGTGGCTGATCACCTACATTTGGAGAAAGGAGGACAGAACTGAAGGAATCAGATTGTTTGCTGTTGTTTCAGCAAAAGAAATGGACAGAACTTTGAAGCATGTACATGCTAGTTTAGTTTGAAAAGTTAGAAAAAAAACCCACAGTTCTCAGTCTAAAAACAAAATATCTTCCACCACAAGCAGTCACGCAGTGTTAATAAGTAAAAATGAGCGCAGATTAAAGTCAGTCTTTGTGAATGGTGGTTTTGGGTCCAAACAGATGAAAAAAACAAGGCCCTGTTACTTGTTAGCTGAATTAGCCTCGTAGCTCCAGTGCTAAAACTAAAGAAGCAAACTTCAGACACCAAACATGACGTGGCTGATCAACTACATTTGGAGAAAGAACGAAAGAACTGAAGGAATCAGCCTGTTTGCTTTTCCTTTCCAAAAAAAAAAAATGGACAAAAGACTGAAGAATGTACATGCTAGTCTGAAAAGCTCTGGTTTCGTCAAAACCAGAGTGAAAGCTAAACATCCAGTCAGGCTGTGTAGAAAAAAAGTGAAATGAGCGCGGATAAAAGTCAGTCTTTGCGAATGGTGGTTTTTGGGGAAAGAACAGAAGAAAAGAAAACAAAAAAGAAAACAGGAACCGCCGTAGTTTTATGCTAAACTGAACAGAGGCCGAAGCCTCCTCTCCTCCTCTCCAGCTCCGGAAGAGTGACTTGGCCTGAGGCCTGAAGTGCACGGGGTCGTTTCAGGTCAGGCCCGGCGCGTTGGTGCATAGGAAGTGCACAGCATTACACACACACGCACACACACACGCTGTATTTCACTTCCTTGTTTTCACGTGCCAACTCTAGTACTTGTAGAGAAAGAGAGAGACTGAAAGAAAAGTTACTGTCGTATGAAAGACTGATGAAGAAACTACAGCGAGGGGCAAAGGATCTAAAATTATCTTTTCTTCTGCCCTGCCTTCGGCTCGGCCCCGTTTGTTTTTGTCAGGTCTTTACATGACAAGTGTTTACATCTGAAGAGCATTATGAGGAGGAAAAGAAACGCTGTCAACTCACTCGGGATATGCCTGAGCAGGTCAGGATGTTTAACACTGCTTTGTTTTTGGCTTCATTTGTATACGTTGGCCCGTGGGGGTAGTTTAGCATTAGCATTCATATTTTGGTTTTGCTGTGTGCATTTTTTGGCACTGCGCTGCGAAATGTGTATGAGCTTGGTGGTTAGATAGGAATGCCTGTCGTTACATGCCAGTTTTACCAAAAAAGACAACAAAACAACATGGTTGGATGGCTTTGAGTCACTATCACTGGCTGAATCTGTTCAGTTCGGTTAGAGAGGAAAAAAAAAATGGAACAACAGGCTTTTTCTCTTCAAACGGACAACCATTAACTGTAACCAGTTTTTTTTCTTTTACAGCTAATACGTATCACACACTCAATAGAACAGTATTTTATGCAATCCAGTTTATGTTTCGCGATAAAAAGGGTCCTGAAAATAATTGGCCTCCATTTGGCAAGGCCGCCTATTCAAGCCAAAATAAATAAATTAATGAAAAATGAGGCCCATGACAATGACGGTGCATATTTCACTGCCTCATCTCTTCCAGTGCTAATCGGCCAGAGTTACAGTCCAGCACAGCTGAGGAATTTCTGTTTCCCCCCAAAATCACAGGCAAAAAAAGAGAGAGAGAGAAAAAAAACGATATTTTATTCAGCAGCTTTCTCTACCTCTCCCGCTCCCCCCCCCAACTCCCCCACCCTCCCCCTCTCCCTCCCTCTTTCTCTCTCTCTCTCTCTCTCTCTCTGTGTGTCCTCGTGCAGTTTGGCCTGTATTTATAACCTAACCTAATTTACAGCTCTAACCTAAGGCTGAGTTTACCATCACCTCAGTAGACCTTTTCTCCAGCGTCTGGCTTTGGCAAACTCTCCTTCTCTCGGTCTCTCTTTCTTTCATTTCTCTTTCTTTATCTATCTCTATACCTCCTTTGTCTTTCGCTGTCTTTTATCTTTCTCTCCTTTCTCTCTCTTGCTATCTCTTACAGTTTTTTCTTATTTTTTTCTTTCGCGCTCACTTTGTCTATCTATCTATCTTTTTGTTCGGCTGTATTTCTATCTTTCCGCCTCTTTTCTCTTTGTTTTTTGTATTTTGCTGTCTCTCTCTCTCTTCCCTCCATTTCTCTTTCTTTATCTATCTCTCTACCTCCTTTGTCTTTCGCTTTTATCTTTCTCTCCTTTCTCTTACTTGCTATCTTTTTCTACCTTTTTTCTCTTTCTAGTTTTTTTCTTTCTTACTCTTCATTTTTTCTTTGTCTTTTTTCTTTCTCTCTCAGTCTTTTGCCTTTTGCTATCTTTCTCATTTCTATCTTTTTCATTTCTATCTTTTTGTCTATTTCTCTCTATCCGTTTCTGCCTCTATTCTCTCTCTCTCTGTCTGTCTCAAGTCTATTTTTCTACTGTACTACATAATGTATCTTTTATTGTGATACCAATATTGTGATATATATATATATATATATATATATATATATATATATATATAATCATTATTGTGATATTAGTGTTTGTCTGACATCTCAGAAGGCTGCCATATGAAAGACAAGCCTCTAACCAATCACGGATCGTTTTACTTGGTGCTGTGATCATCCTGACCAATCACAGCTCCAGACGAGTTTCTGTGGCCGCTTTGATGAATGAAAGTGTTCATGTGATTCAGCAGATGTAAATAGTGTTCGGTCAGAATGTCGCAGGCCGGTTTTTAACCACATCAAGCATTCAGTCGTGTGTGAGTAGAAGAGGAAATATTTTATTATGATTTGAATCCGATGAAAAGCTTTCGTTGTGTGTTCAGTCTTGTTTTGCAAGAGAAAAACATCCTTTTCAGTCCACCTTTTCTCAGGTTTTTGTCATTTTTTTGACATTATGTTTAAATAAAACAGCAAAACTGCATTAACAACTCAAGTTGTTCAGGGAAGTGTTTAAAAGTTTGGAGTCTTGTGTCACAGTAATAATTGCTATTCAGTAATAACTTACACAGTGTAGACTGAAACTACACCAAACTATAAAGTGATCGCCTGTTCACAAATTAAAGCATTTTGGGAACAACGAGTAATGATATGGTATTATTTTACTACAGTACTGTTTATATTACAAATTATATTGTTTTCAAGAGATATTTCTGAGGAGATTAGATATAATATACTATAATCTGCCTGCATAAGGAAGGTGCAAGTCAAAGGAGAATAAATTAAAAAACAGAAGCTTCCAAAACTGGAATTTTGGAGAAAATGGGGCTCCTAACAACCACCTGGAAGACCTGGTAGACACCAAAACGGCCCTCGTCAGATAAACAGCACTTAAAGCTTTCATCTTTGAGAGAGAGGAGAAAATCAAGCTGCTTCAGATCTGAAAACATCCACAGGTGTTTCTGTCCATCCTTCCACTGTGAGAAGACGACTCAGCGCTGTGGGTCTGAAAGGATGTGTAGCTGTCAAGAAGAACCTCACTGAGAAAAGGAGACGGACACATCAAACAAAGAAGCTGAACAATGGACTGACCACCCCAGAGCCCAGACCTCAACACCACTGAATGTGTTTGATTACTTCAGAAAATGATCAACCAACTTCTAAGACTGAACTTTGGAGGTGTGTCTGCAGATTTCTTAGAGAAACTGAAAGTGAGTCTCCTGAAAAGAATGGAAGCTGTAATAAAGGAAAAGAGTGACACACTGACCACTCAAACAGCGGATATTAGATTTAGTTGTTGAGGATTCTGTGTGATTTTATGTTAAATACTTTTTTCCTGACTCTGACAGATGAATATTTTGAACTTAATGACCGTTTTGACAGGAAATTAGGTAAATGGACAGTCCTGTATTTATCGTAATTTCTTGTCACAACATTTCTATGATTCTGTCACGACTTCTTGAACACGAACCATTCTGGATATTAATTTACGACGATTCCCTTCAACTTGTTTGAAACCTGTAGATCATTAGCATCATAATGAATCATTTCATACATGCATCTGCCACAGAACTAGTTTTACAGGATTGAAAACAGTGATTCTAAACTTCTGACCGGTAGTGCATGTTGCAGTGTGTGGCAACAGAATCACAATGTGGTATTCTGTCCATATCGGTTGGCCCATATGTTAACACATACAGCCTCTATTTTCCTTTATATTTTTCCTTCATTCGCTCCTTATGGTCTGACTTCCTCATGTGTAGCCAACGCAACACACACAATGGATAATGATTGGACACCTTCCAGCTTTATATTTACAACTTTGTCTTCGCTTCAGCCACTTGGTGCCAACAGACCGTTTCCAGGAACATGGCCTGCGACTGTGATTTAAGCTCCGTGTAGGTGTTCGTTAATGTTGTTTGTCAATGCAAATGATGGATCTCCCACCAGCAGGGGTTCATAGGCTGGGAGCAAAAGGTAAATCAATTAAAACCCCAGCTAGAACTGTTAACGTTTTTTCTTTTTTTTTTCTTTTTTTTTTTACAGCCCTTCCGTTGAGGGCTACGTTTTAGTGGCATTAGAGGTATTATCTGCTAATTTTCATGTTTATACATAATTGCACCAAGAGTTGAGTTTTAAAGCACTCAGCTCCGTGATTTATATTGTTCATTAATTTAATTAGTGCACGGAATGATGTTAGATGGATGTGTGTGTGGGGTGGTTATGGGGGGGGGAGGGACATCAAAAGCTGAAATTTGAATGGTGCTTCTGGTCCAGTCTGTTGTAAACTCGCAGCTTCTGTCCAGTCTGACACACTAGGAGGCATTTAGAAGCATTTAGCGGGTCTGTGGGGTACGCTAGCTGTTTGTTTTTTTAGCGAACGTTCGTCAATGGCGAGCCATCCCCTTTCAATCGGGTGATAGGTTTCGCATTATTGAGTTTTTCTGACGGAACATGTATGTGGGCTTGCAGAGCAGTGATTCTGTATTATTTTGACCTTCTGCATGCAGAGTTTTGGTCATGTTATTGTACCGTTTTATTCTAAATGGGTCAGCTTGTTTACTTCTTTTTCTGATTGATAAATACTGACATGTAGAAGTATTTACACAGTTCAAGACTGAACCCAGTAAAACTCTAATAGTATTTAGTATTTGGGCCCACACAATTCAAACGACATGTTTTGTTCATGCTTCTAAGTGAAAATAAGTGAACACACCCTCTACAATGAACACATTTCGATACCTGCAAATTTCACTGGACAATTTCTGTTTATTTTAGTTTAATTTATTGGAAAACATATCGCTGCTGTTGGAACAAAACCTCCAAGGGTTCAAATCTCCAAAATGCTAAATTTACAGGAGAAGAAAAAAAAACTATTGACTTTTAATGTAAGTCAGTGCAACTCATTTTGGGTCATTTCTTCTGGTCAATTCATCATGAAAAAGACCAACAGACATTTTCAAATTATGTCAGAAACTGAAAAATGACATAATGGAGATACGAGGATTTGTTCCGACAGCAGTCATGTAAAATGTGCCCTAACTTTTGCACAGGCTACATTTTATATTTTATTTTTTCCCAATATGTGAAATTCAGCAAATAACAGTATTAACAGTAATGTGTATTAAAGGTTGCAGAAGTGTGTTCAATGTAGAGGATGTTTTCACTTATTTACGCTCGGAAAATCAACAGTAACATTAAATTGGGGTGCTCAAACTTTTGCATATGACTGCACTTTTTCTCTTCCGATACTGATATAGCTCAGGGTATCACTGATACTGAGCACCCCAGCATTCGATTTAAGGTACTCTTACTTCATATTAGCAAAGAACATAAACATAAACATAAGACAGGTTTTTTAAGTATCTTTAGAAGGTTTATAAATTTCAATGTTATAATTTTATCTTAACCTTTATATTAACCTTCCACTATGATATAGAAAAAGCCTTCTGTTTTATTTTTTTTTTGTGTTTGGAGACTGAGCAGAAAATGAGGTCAGCATATCATTCAGATTCATTTATATATTTATGCAACGTTGGTCAGTAAAATGGATCAGCATGAGGAACTGGAGCTTTCTGTGAGCTACTGTGTTTCCTATCACTGTGCAAAAGAAGCTGCCTTATTGCACTGCAGTAGTTTCTGAGAAAGTGTGAATTCACATCACTATGGAAACGTCTATTACTGATTCATTTCCACAGTTAAAGGCAACTGAAGTGTGAAGTATATTCGTAATCAAGTGTTTAAAATTCCTGAAAAGCAATGAAAAAGCCATATTTCAGAAAAACAATTACGTTATTAATCAGGCATTCACGATGATACGGGATCATTTCGGTATCAGCAGGTATTCGCTTAAGAAAAGCATTGGCATCAGACAGCTTTTTACCCCTGACTGATATTTCAAAGTGATATTTGTTGACGTGTGTATTGATGAAGATTGTTTAGGTGACGCTGCACTAAAATATCTGCCTTTTATTCATTTTACACCATAATAACCACACAGAAATACATGTTTTATTACTCTTTAATGCCAATCCAGGTGATCCCAATATCTACATTTTGGAAAGGTTTGTGTTTTGGCACATACAGTCTTATTTTTATTTGCTAAATTTAAGATTTTGGGGGAAAAAAAACTGTGGCCTGTGCAGAAGTATGGCATATTTTATATCTTTTATATGTTGTGTAATTTTAATATAATAGCAAATACACAGAAATTGTGCAGTAAAATTTGCACATCAATGTAATATTTAACGTCCTGTAGAGGATGTGTTAACAAAACATGCCATTTGACTGGATGTACATGAGAAATATCAGATATCAGCATCGGGCCACAGCCCCCAAATCGATGCCTCCCTATTATGAAGTTAGTTAGAGGAGCAGAGACGGAAATAGAGTAGAATATTTTGCCTCTGCTGACGTTTTTTCCTCACTGAAACACACACCTCAATCGCCCGTGCCACCAAAACGCAGCACAGAGGTGTTAACCCCCCCCTTTATCGTCATCGGGCCAAATCGGGACGTTGACGTTTGCTAAGAACCTTCCTGTACGATATAGAAAAGCCCTCTCTTTTGGGAGGGTTTTAACGTTTGGAGACTGGGCAGAAAATGAGGTCAGCATATCATTCAGATTCATTAATATATTTATGTCCATATTATGCACAGCCGGGGCTGCGACTTGTTAAAAATAAACAAGGCGGGTTTTCTCTGCTCACTTCCTGCCGCCCGGGCTCCATGTTGTTGCCATTAAAGGCCAGACTGATGCGGGAGGACAATGCACCAATGCGCTGTGCATTGTAAAGGCGCATTTGCATATTCAAGATTTATATTATTCACATGGCTGACATCCTTCCCTTACATCACCGAAACCCCCCCAAACCCTTCTCTCCCGCCTCCTCGTCTCTGTTTTCACCCTCCGACGCCCCCTCCCTCACCTTTCCCTCCCTCTTTCTCTCTCTCTTCTTTTCCACCTCTCTCTCTCACTCTCTCTCTCTCTCTCTGATAAAAATGATTTCCAGTCACCGCTCTGCATTCTTTATGAGCCGGGGCCCGGCTCATTTACGGCCGTCTCTGATTAACCTGGATTCTGCTCCTGTCCTTCCACCCCATCCGTTCCTTTTCTTTTCTCCACTCCCTCGCTCTCTTTCTCCCTCTCTTTTTGTCTTTCTGCCCGTCTTTTTTTCCTCCCCTCGTCTGTTCGGTGCGCTTTGTTATGGCAGCAGGGGCATGGCGGTGGCAGCCTGGAGTATTGTGTCTGACTCGCTCCCAGACAAACTGACCTCGAGGGATTTATTGACAGCTCTGCTCCACAAAGGCAGACACGCACACATACAGACGGAGAGGGAGAGAGAGTGAGAGAGAGAGGGAGGGAAAAAAATAGAGGGATAAAAAATGAATGGAGATCAATGACAGGACACGCATAGACAATCAGTTCCCTTACCTAATTTTTTTTAAATAATAAAAAAAAAAAGGTAGAGGAAAAGCACAAAAAAGAAAGAGAAAGATAGAGAGGGAGGGAGGAAAACATATGGATAGAAAATGAATGGAGGTCAATAACAGGACACATACAGAAAGCAGTTATCTTCATTTTTTATAGTAGCGGAAAAGCACAAAAAAGCATAAAACTCAAAGAAAGAGAGATAGAATGATGACAGCACTACAGAGAGAGAGAGAGAGGGGAGGGAAAAATATAAATGGATAGAGAAAGAATGGAGATCAATGGCAACATACAGAAGGGAAAAGGTTACCTTACCTATTAAAAAACAAAAAGGTGGAGGAAAGCCTAAAACTTAAAAAAGAGAAGATAGAGAGTGACGGAGAGAGACAGAGTGAGTGAGGAAAATAGACGGAGAGAAAATGAATGGAAATCAATGACAGGACAGAGAAAAAAAATCCCTCACAACCTATTTTTTAAAAACAGGTTTTAAAAAAGCGCATAAAACTCAGAGAGAGAGAGAGAAAGAGAGGGAGAGTGAGAGGGGTTGTTAGCTGCTATTTTTTGGAAGAGGGGGACATGAAGGAGGGAGACGGAAGGGAGAAGAAAATGGCGGCCTCCAAAAAAAAAGGGATCTAATTAATTTTGAAGGATCATCAGCCCCTTTCGTCCAAGACGAGAGAGAGAGAGAGAGAGAGAGAGAGGGATGGAGAAGGAGCGAGGGAGGGAGGGGACAGGGAGGGGAGAGAGAAAGGGTGAGCGAGAGGGGAGAGAGAGACAGAGAGAGAGAGAGAAATAAAAAAGAGAGAGGGCGAGTGAGAGGGAGAGAGAAAAAGAGATAGAGAGATAGGAAGAGAGAGAGAGGGAAAGAAAAGAGAAAGAGGAAGAAAGAGCGAGAGAGAGAGGGGGAGAGAGAGAGAGACCCCTGGACTGATTAGAATTCAGGGCAGGTAGGAGTCGGCTGCTGCTGCTCACCCACTGTGGGCCAGCCGAGAGAAATGGCACTGTGTGTGTGTGTGTGTGTGTGAGGGGAATGGGCCACGTCTGATGGAGTGTGAGCGAGTGTGTGAATGAGTGTGAGTGAGTGCGTGCACGTGTTTGTGTGTGTAAGTGTGTGAGATTGAGAGAAATGGTCTGATCGGGTGTGAATGAGCGCGAGTGTGTATGTCCGGAAAAAAAAAAAACGTATCTCTGTTTTCCTGATTTTTAATTTCTACGTCATTTGGTCACGGCAGCTGCCCTTTACACTCATGACGAATGGACCAAAAGAACTGCAGCCAAATTACTTGGAATTAAATCTCTATGTTAACCTAGATTAAAAAATAAGGAGAATTCCACCAATTTTCTATTTTTTGGTGTTATTCAGTCATTAAGATGGTTAATTGTAGAGAAACCTATTTCTTTACAGTGGTGGTGATGGGAACCAGGGGTCACCATGACTACAACACAAATATAGACATTTTATTTACTATCTAAACCCACCAGTGAACCTACAGTTTTCTGAGTTTTATATTAAATGTTGATGATGGTAAAATAGTAAAAAATCAGAAATAAATGATGTTTTCTTTGCCTCACAGTGCCCTGCATGAAAACTTCCACCATAAATGTATTTTAAAAATGTGTTTTTAAACCAAAATCTTCTCTAATCTATCATAAAACAGTGTGTCTGTCATCAGGCAGTGTATTCATAACCCTTTCATGTAGTAACTTTCTGTGAGGGAGCTTTTAGTGGTGGACATCTGGTTCCTATCACCACCACTGTGAACAATTCTGACTCTCTATGTTTCTCTAGAACAGAGCATCTCACACCAAACCACTCCAAATGACTCTGTTTACATCTTAACCATTTAATTATGCAGAAATTTCAGTGCGTCTCACTGATGTTACATTATATTTTAAGCACAAGTGAGACCTTCACAGCAACCTATGTTCATGTTTCAGAAAAGTAACTTATGTTGCACATGACTAACCTTGAAATCTAATCATTAAAATACTTCAAAAATTTTACATTTTGCAATATAATGTAAATCAGTTTGGCATCTCGCGCTTGAAACAGCCTTCACCATGACTCATCCATTATAGGTTATGAAAAATGTACATTTTAGCCCCACAGCATTCACTCCACCCTCTTACCTGAACACATTCACCTGTATGGAATATCTGAAATATTCCACAAGTCACGTGTTCAACAGGAATTTACATCACCTGAATTTCCTGAAGATTTCTCATTCTTATTTGCTTTATATTCATTGATAAGGTGGTATTGACTGATGGGGGTTCAACGTCCAAATTATAGACTGAAAGTAAAAAAAAAAATTTAATTAACGTCCTCACGCCTTTAATCAGCCACATTTTGTGTGTTTGCTAATTCTGTAAATTCCACAGATTTTTCAAAATGTCTGCATAATTAAAGGGTTAAGATGTAGACAAAGTCGTTAAGAGTGGTTTGGTGTGAGATGCTCTGTTCTAGAGAAACTTACAGAGCCAGAATTGTTCACAGTGGTGGTGATAGGAACCAGACCTCTAGCAGTCCACCTCTAAAAGCTCCCTCACAGGAAGTTATTACATGAAATGGTTATGAATTCACTGCCTGGTGAGACACTGATAGATTAAAGACGTAAAACATACTTTAAAATCCATTCATGGTGGAAAGACACATGTAGGGTGTTGTGAGACAAAATAAGCCCCGAGTTAAACACATAAATGAGCAAGTTAAATGCGTGTTTTCTAGATTTAGTGTCAAAAAAAATTAAAAAAGTAAAATTTTTAATAGTTACAAAGACCAAATTGCACCCCAATCATGGAATCACCCGTATATATACACATGTGACAGACGGAGAGAAACGACTGCGTGACTGTGAGTGAAAGTGAGAGTGTGAATGAGTGTGAATGAGAATTATTGAGCGTGTGTGTGTCTGAGAACACATCTGAGTGTGTGTGGGTGTGAGTGTGTATGCGCGTTTTTTAGGCTTTTGTTGTCCTCTTTCACTTCACCTCACAGACAGGTGGGTTTACACCCTGATATAAAATCAGCTTTTTGAGCCTGAAGGCCACGTCACGTCGCACTCGTCCAAAAATTCTAAATTAGTGTTTTTTTAATGAAGATAAGCACACCAACACGCGCGGTAACTCCCAGCACTGTTCAGTTTCTCAGCAGTGTTTCACCATTTACTACGTGAAATTACAGCCATATCAAGATCGCAGAAAGCCACAGTAGATCACATTTACACAGAGAAAGGCAGCATTTTAGATAAACAGACAAATGCAGACGGTAATTTACCTCTGCTAATGGTACTAGCTCGTTTCACCTCCCGTCTTTCAGTTCAAAACAGCAAGTTTGTGAAGAGGCACTAAACTGATGCCAACGTGTTAAATTCTGTTGAAAGTTTTATTTCATCAAATGTATAAACGTCTAGGCTGTGGCCTTTAAAGACGAAATGATACTTGAAATACCTGAACAATGCATGATATTCAGGTTTTCCAGTGATGAAGCGATGAAGAGATACTTAGAAATATTAAGTAAGAATAAAAAGTCTCAGTGGAGTGGGAATTTTTCCACACTTGGTTCTCCAGCTCTAGAACAGCAGGAGAGAACTTAATTCAGCATACACAAGTCTACACTGTACGTGTTTATGCAAATACTGAGAACCTTTAGAACAAATGTGTTTTATAAAGAAAGCTATCTTACAGAGTCGGATTTCTTGCTTATCTAGCTAACTTCAAGCTTAGTTCAGCTTAAGCCTGTCCCTCGACAGTAGGTCACTTTTTACTGGGCTACATCACTGTAGCAACTTGTGTTGTATGCCTAACCTGTTCCAGGGCTGCTTAAGCTGCCGATTTTAGATCAGGAACAGCTTTTCAAATCAGGGCTGTGCTTCTGGCCAATCAGGGCTGAGGTTCAGACCAGTCAGGGCTGAGCTTCTGACCAGTCAGGGCCGAGCTTCTGACCAGTCAAGGCCGAGATTCTGACCAACCAGGACCGAGTTTCTGACCAGTCAAGGCCAAGATTCTGATCAGACACGGCTGACGTTCAGACCAGTCAGGGCTGAGCTTCTGACCAGTCAGGGACGAGCTTCTGACCATTTAGGGCTGAGCTTCAAACTAATCACGGTTGTGCTTCTGACCAGTCAGGGCTCAGGTTTAGACCTGTCAGGGCTGTGCTTCTGACCAATCAGGGGCGAGCTTATAACCAGTCAGGGCTGAACTTCAGATTAATCACAGCTGTGCTTCTGCCCAATCAGGGCTTAGGTTTAGACCAGTCAGGGCTGAGCTTCAGACTAATCATGGCTGTGCTTCTGCCCAATTACGGCTCAGGTTTAGACCAGTCAGGGCTGAGCTTCAGACTAATCATGGCTGTGCTTCTGACCAGTCAGGGCTGTGCTTTCGACCAGTCAAGGCTGAGCTTCTGACTAATCACAGCTGTGCTTCTGACCATTTAGGGTTTAGGTTCAGACCACTCAGGGCTGAGCTTCTGACCAATCAAGGCCAAGTTTCTGACCAGTCAGGGCTGAGCTTCAGACTAATCACGGTTGTGCTTTTGACCAATCATGCCTCAGGTTTAGACCAGTCAAAGCTGTGCTTCTGACCAATAAGGGGCAAGGTTCTGACCAGTCAGGACCTAGCTTCAGACCAATCAGGGCCAAGCTTTAGACCCACCAGAGCCGAGCTTCTGACCAATTAGGGCCGAGCTTCAGACCAACTAGGGGCTGATGGAGGTGGACCCCTCCGGTTGCTTTTATTCTTTATCTTCATTGTCTTCACTGCTCTGAATGACTCTGTTTACGTCTTAATGATTTAATTAGGCAGAAATTGAGAAAAATCAGTGGAATTCCCTTTCAATACACATCCTTGTTGTAAGAATAAGACAGAATAGCATATTTCTCTCATTTCTCGCTTTTTAACACTGCCATTGAAAACACATAGAAGGATTTTTATGATTCCTCAGCCCTTAATTGCATGAACTAAGAAATACACGTGAAATAAACGTTTTTATGATTAAAAAAATAATTAACATTATTTAATCACTGGCATTATTAACAGAAATATTTGTAAAAATCGGAAAAAAAACATAATTTTGCACTTTGCAGTTTTGCATACTTTGCATTTTGTTGGCATAAGGCATCAGACCAGTAATCTGCAATGTACGCAATGTGAGAAAACCAGTACAGTACACAACACAGCTATAGAATGTAGTCACTGTGCCAGTTGTTGCCTCATGGAAACAGCATGCAATAAAATGTTAGAAAGAAAGACTACATGTCCCAAAAGCTCTTGCTTTTTTTTTGTGCTCTAAGTGTTGTCAAGTGTAGCTGGTACATTTCATTTACATTTTTCTCTCTGTCTTTTGAAGTTGATGCATATGTTCTTTCAGGTATATGCTAACGCTAATACGCTCTAGTGTTTGACCCTCGTCTTTGTAGATCCGATTTAATCTGTGTCATCAAATAACACAAGAACAACTGAGACAAAAGAAATGTAAAGACTTTTATATCATAGTCAGGCAAAAATGAGCAAATAACGTAGTTGTTGACAAGTCTTTGGTGCTATTGTGCTATAAGCGTTGTCAGGTGTATCTGGTACATTTCTTTTTTTTTCTCATTTTATTTGAACTTGAAGCCTATGTTCTTGTAGGTGTAGATGCTAATGCTAATAAGCAACTGAGAGAAGAACGACTAAAAAAGAAAGAGAGGGTAAAAAAGAGACTTGTATATTGTAGTCAGGCAACCAAAAACAACCAAAAAAAAGTTGTTTCCTTATGGCAACGGCATACAGTAAAGGGTAAAAAAAACAAAAGACTACATGTCCCACAAGCCCTTGCTTGGGGCCTTTGTGCTGTAAGCATTGTCAAGTGTAGCTGGTACATTGCGTTTATGTTTTCCCTCCTTTTTGAAGTCGAAGCATATGTGCTTTTAGGTATATGCTAACGCTGATACGCTCTAGTGTTTGACCCTCGTCTTTGTAGAGCTGACTTTATCTGTATCATCAAATAACACAAGAACGACTGTGAAGAAAGAGACAGAGACCTTTTGTTATTACTTACCTTCGCTCAGAGTGTGTGTGAGTGCGAACGCCAGCATGCGTGCGTGTGTGTGTTTGCGTGATATTACACAACCATGAAATTTATAAAATATTCAAGTGGCTAATGGAGTGTTTTGTTGAACCTTTTATTTCTTTTCCGTCTAATGTACCTTTAAAAAGCTTTTGAAAGATCTTTATACCATGCACCTTAATGAGGCCTCTTTATTAAGGCCCTGTAAGTGTGTGTGTGTATGCGCACACGCACACAAACACACACACACACACACACACACGTGCATTTCCCTCTATGCCAGTATCAATATGTATGAACCATTCATTGTCTGTGCCACTCATTGTGCATCATGGTATAGACAAAGCACCTTTGCTTCATAATGTGCGCCAGGCTTTGATCACAGCCCCCACTCCACTGCGCTTCATGCATATATTCTGTCAGCTCAGATCAGGATCAAAAGCCCCCCGCTTGCGTAGAATCTATGCCGTACAGTACGTACCACCGTCTAGCTCATTTCCAATTCATTACCTTTAGGGGCTCCGTTACCACTGCCTCATAATTAATGAGCGTCATTTTGCCGTGACGTTAATAACCACTCCAACTGCTTATGAAAGGGAACACTTAAACCTTATGCGCCGCTTCTTTGCCTACCTGAGATGCAAAATACGAAGGAGCGGTCTTATTATTCTTAATGCATATGGAAATTTTTTTTTGCTTTTTGGCGCATGTGATTCATGCTCAAATGAACTGTCGCTAATAAAAACAAAATTTGTGGCTTTAGCAACGGTGGATTAATTATTCTGCTTTAGCATCAACTCAAGCAAGATAAAACTTCAGGGTTTGCTTTAGGATGTTTGAAGAGTGGCTGAATTTTTAGGCTTTATTGAAAAAGTTAAAACTGGTGGGATTTTTCAGCTTTAGCATGATTGAAAATGGGCTGGATTGTTCATCTTTAACAGGAATGCTAGCACAAGGAAAACTGTGCCTGAATTTCTAAGCTCAACATGTTTATTCTGTGGCTGATTTTATCAGCTTTAGCATGAATGTTGGCAAAACCGGTTGAATTTTAAGTGTTAGCATCAATGTTTGCTTGGTAAAACCGTGGCTGATTTTCTTTAGTTTTAATATGAATGTTAGCAAGATAAAACTGTTTGAATTTTAGCTTTAACACTGAGGTTAGCATGGCAAGACTGTGGCTGATTTTTCAGCTTTAGCATGATTAGCATGATGGCTGAATGATGAAACTTTTAAGCTTTAACTGATTAAAAACTGTGGCTGATTTTTTTTTCTTTAGCATTAATGTTAGACAGACAAAACTGTTTCAATTTTAGCTTTAACACTAATGTTATCTTGATAAAGCTGTGGCTAATTTTTTATCATTAGCATAATACAACTGTGGCTGATTTCTTTGGCTTAGCATAGTGAAACTGTGGCTGATTGTGCAGCTTCAGCATGTGACTGATTTTTAGCTTTAGCATGATTAAAATATGGCTGTTTTAAGCTTTACATATTTCATGCGTGTTAGCCAGATAAAACTTATGACACAATTTTTAGCTTTTAGCTTCAACATTATAGTTTTCATAGTAAAAACTATCTATTTAGCCAGTATAGAAACTGTGAGGGATGTTTTTCCTGTCAGCAAAATGAGGCTATACAGCATAAATAGTAACTTGTCATCAAATTATGGGATGTCACCCAGAGATTATGTCCCAGAGATTGAAAGGAAATGTGACAGGAAATGTTTCATTTAAATTCATGATATACTGTGTAATTACGTTACATGATACACATTATATTACATTGTACACCTTCTGACACAGTTTTTTAGGGACAGTGTAACACACACACAATTTGAGTGAGAGATAAAGAGATAAACACAACCCACAAACATCAAGCACATAATTATTTAATTATCTAAAATCAAGAAAACAAGCCACCCTCGTGCCCCGATAAGCCCACTGAAGTATTTTTTTCTTTTTTTCCCTCTTACAGTCTTTTATAAAGTAGCGATTGTTCCAGTGCAACGTCCTCTCGAACCTCGACCTGACACCCCACCGCTTGAATTTGGGTCACCGTCATGAATAGTTGATGCTTTGTGCCAAAAATCATTGGCGTGCAGGTTCTCTGACGGGCATTAAGTATTAGCGGGATGCCGCACTTTAGCTTTGTTGGACACTTTTATTAAAGTCTTCATACATATAGAAGCTTTCAGTCTGTTGCAACAGACAGAGCCAGAGCGGGTTATGTGCTTTATGTGAAATTACACATCTGTAATGTTGTTGATATGCTAATGCTGTTCAGAGATGTTCTGAATTAGGTTCATCATACATATTTCATATAAATGCCTTTTTTAGGTTCTGCCTCATCGTCCAAGTATTGTTACCTCTTTAAAATGCAGTTATTATTGTTGTTTTGCTACACGTTCGACTTACATCACACTGTTTTTATATGACAGTACATATTTGATTACATAGTCAGGAGCATAAGTATATTTAAATTCTGTATTGAACGAATGACAACTGGTTTGCATTCGTTTCAGAGTCAAAAATGACAGAAATATGACAAAATGATGTTTTATCTTTCCACAAAACAAAGCAACACATTTTCATCAAATTCAAATCATAATAAATTTTCTTTTCTTCTATTTACAAACACTAATGTGGTATGGATTAAAAACTTGTGAGAGATTCTCTGCTTCTTTGAGTGAGCTACGAGACAGAAATAATTCAAATAAAGCATTTCAGGGTGTATACATACCACAGGAGAGTTTAAAAGGGGAACTCCACCAATTTCTCCAAATTCTTATATAATTAAGTTATATAGGAATATATTAGGTTAGGGTGTAAACAGAGTCGTTCAGAGTGGTTTGGTGTGAAATGCTCTGTTCTAGAGAAACTTACAGCCAGAATTGTTCACAGTGGTGGTGATGGGAACCAGACGTCCACCTTTAAAAGCTCCCTCACAGAAAGTTATTACATGAAATGGTTATGAATACACTGCCTGATGTCTGAGACCATGTTTTATGATAGTTTTGAAAAGATTTTGGCCTAAGTTGTATATTTTCTTAAATCCATTCATGGTGGAAGGATACATGCAGGGTAATGTGAGGCAAAATAGTCCCCAAATAAAACTTTTAATTTCCCATCATCAACATTCCATATGAAACTCAGTAGATTCGTGTAGGTTCACTGGTGGTTTTGGATAGTAAATAAAGTGTCTTAATTTGTGTTGTAGTCATGGTGACCCCTGGTTCTTATCACCACCACTGTAAAGAAATCTGAACCATTTCACACCAAACCACTCTGAATGACTCTGTTTACATCTTAAACTCTGAATTATGCTGGAATTTTTAAAAAGCAGTGAGCATCATAAGATACACGTACAGATTCACACAGATAAATGATATGTATGGACAGCATGTGATGGACTCCTGGGGCAGTGTTAAAAAAATTCTCTGCATGTGACAAATGCAAAAGTTTGGACGCCCCCTGGTCAAATGACATAAATAATAAAATAAAATACTGTTAACACATCATCTACAGAGAACACATTGCTGCACATTTTAATACATAGTTACTATTTGTTTGCTTAATTTAACACTCTGGAGGAACAAATAAAACACAAAATGTGGCCTTTTTGCAAAAGTTATGGCACATTTTTTATTTTGTGTTTTTTGCCAATATGTTAAATATTAAGTATTAAAATGTGCAGAAATGTGTTGTATGTAGAAGATGTCTTCACTTATCTTCAAGGACATGAAGTCGTTGTGCATAAGACTAGATTAACAGAGGAAAGAGATTTTTCTTTCCAGAAAACATATTTAACAGAAAACTACACAGAATCCTCAACAACTAAATCTAATATCAGCTGTTTGAGTGGTCAGTGTGTTACACTTTACCTTTATTACAGCTTCCATTCTTTTTAGAATTACTTTCAGTTTCTCAAAGAAATCTGCAGACACACCTCCAAAGTTCAGCCTTAGAAGTTGGTTGATCATTTTCTGAAGTAATCAAACATTCAGTGGCGTCGAGGTCTGGACTCTGGTGTGGTCGGTGCATTCTTCTGAGAACAACAAAAAATGTTATGTGTTACAGTGTAAGACTGTAAGATTCATATTTAATTGGACCATTTCTAAGAGTGCAAGATTCAATTTATTGTTAGCTGCATTAGCCTTGTAGTTCCAGTGCTGAAACTAAAGAAGGGAACATGTCTTGGGTGATCGACTACAGGGGCGAAGGGGGTTACGTAACTGGGCTTTTAGCTAAACTAACACTTTAAAAGTGTATGTGTAGTTAATTTTAAGACTGTTGTGTCCTCCTGGTTTTAATCCACAATGGGGAAAAAAGACCACGTCTCCCTGTTAGGGAAAATATGAACGTCCCAGTCACATGACCAGTAATTCGTTAGCATCTTTTCTTTGTTTTGTTTTGTTCTCCAGCTACAAAGTCAGAAGAGAATTTTGTCTGAGCTTCCAGACTGACCTCTTTGTACAGAATCACATATCAAATTTGAGATTTTGCGCAATACGCCCCTTTAATAACTCGGGCTCTTTGAAGCACGTGTGCAGTGCACGTATTGATTGCGATGGCTTTCATTCATTTGGTAGTATCTGACTACAGTGCGTTTGGGTAGTGTCTCTGTGTAGTGCAAATCCGCATGGCCCGTTCACCCACTGACTGAGAAGAGGGGCGTGTGAGGAAAAGCTGGCAGGCTTTTGATGTAGAAGATGGCAGAAAATAGTTGATAAGCAATGTCAATGTTTGTGCCCATGCTCCGTGCTACTGGAGAGGGTGAGATACAGACTGGATGGTGTCTCCATTTCTGTCTTTTTTTTTGTAGTGTCTTTCTTATTTTTCTCTGTTTTTCTGACTCTTGCTTCTCTTGTCTTGATTTTTTTGGGAGTGTAGAGTGCGTGTATGTGTTTGGACTGCGAGTTCAGGTTGGGGATGTCAAAATAATTTGCATTTTACTGTGCTACATAAAGGATTAATGAACCCCTGTGGCCTGGAACTTCAACTTCAGAGTTCGCCCACTTTCTAAAACTTCATCTGACTCGCCATTTGTTTCATTTCAGCAGTAAATAGGGAGGAGGAATTCTTTTGTGCTCGAATCGCCTGCGCTGCTGATAAATATAGTGCTATAGAGCACGTAATATCTCACCACTGTCCCAGTCACAGCAGGACACGCTAACTGGCCGAGGCCAAGGCCCAGTGCTTTAAGAATACTACATATATTTCAGTAAAATACTGATGGATTTGTGATCTCCGGAGTATTTTCAGATCATAACACTTCTACGTCTACTCGGGCGTATTAGTGAGTAAAGGGATCTACTGTTTACCATTTTTACCATTCAGATTTATTACTAATTCTTTTTTTGCATGTAATTTTATTATCTTTTGTTGGTGAGAGCATCTGTACTGCTCTGTGATTGGTCACATTTCTGACTTTGGAGCTTTAGCGTATTATTTTAGACCAAAAGAATCCCAAAAAGACAAGAACAGAGTCGTACAAACATCAGTTCTTCTCCTGACAGATATACTAAAAGTTCCTCTGCATTTCTATAAGGCTGTGTTGAGACTTCAGGCAAAATGAATTTGTTTCTTAAATCAGATCTTTTGAGACGACTGTCTGCACTGTTATTCCCAAGTGTTCAGATCGGATTTGTGTGTCCAGACATCACCAGCCTATCTGCATGGGTTGCCGTGGTAACAACGAAGGCATCGGTAAATACGTACATGCTGCCGGAGAGATGGAGGCGCATCATTCCGCCTTCCACACTCTTTAAAATTCTCTTCATAAGCAAGAATCTTTAGCATTCTTCTTAAATCTGAGCGCTTCCGTCACTCTGGATTTGACATCGTCGTTGTTGCATTGAGAGTGATGCAAAAGACACTTGAAGACACTGAAACCCGATCTGAGTAGCCAGAGTGACCTGACTGAGACGCATCTGTAAAAATTTGATTGGAATTTTTTTTAAACCACGTCCAAATGTGGTTTGAATCCAAGTTGCAAAAATCGAATTTCAAGTGGTGTGTTTGGTGTTCAGACTATCAAAATCAGTCTGGATCCGATCCGGATTTGACAAAAATCGGATTTAGGCTTGCAGTCCGAACACAGCCTAAGTTACTCAGCATATAAGTAACTTCTTTGACCTGATACTTTTGTACGTCTACTAAAGCTGTTTTCTGGGAAGGTACATTTACTGCAGTCGTTATTTTACCCAAATATTAATACTTTTATCTGAGTATTGATTTATTGTACTCCACTCATTTCTGGAATACATTTCAGGTTTGATATGATTTTGTTTAGGTGTTGAAAATGTTCTTGGTTCCACAGACCTCTAGTTTGGTTTTCATGTTCTCCAGTAGAACCAACAAAAACTAACAAAATAAACCCCAACCTCTACAATCTAAGCTCTTCAGAATAAACACCCAGTCATTTGAGTGGGCGTGTCCATAGCTTAAACCACACCCACTACCCACCCACTTTACTCTGATAGGCTGCACCCAGATTCCTAGTTTTGATCACCGATGATGGTTATATTTCAGTACACCATTTCAGATGTTATTTCAGTTATTCTTTTTGATATTATTATACAATTATTATTATTATTACTATTATTATTATTACATTATCAGTCAAAAGATTTAACAATAATGGCATTAATGTATGTTTTCCACAAACTTAAGGGAATATGGCAACATTTTCCAGCCTAATCTCTGTTTGCTGTAGAGCAGTGTGGTGTGGTCAGCTCTATTATAATAGAAGCTTCAGCATCTGCCCATTGATTTCTGGTATAATTGTGTTTTGAGTCGCCACGTTTTCTGTTCTTTTCTAACTTCAGGCAAACATGTTGGTGTTAATCGACCGTATGGTACAGACACAGCAGACAGAGATTAGATACAAAAATGCTGGAATATTCCTTAAAGGGGCCATATTCTAAACATTTTACCCTGTTTTATGGACCAAAAACAATAATTCATTTTAACACGACAATTTCCCAACCCTTCTTTATCCCTTTGGCTGTTTGTGTTACTGACTGATCAATGTAAATGAACTCTGTTCTGACCGGCTGCCTTATTTCAAAAGCAGGGCCGAAACACTTTTTGTAACTTCGGGGTGAATGGGCGGGACTAAACTTATGTAGACTGAATATGCAGCTTTGTTAATGTTTGACATTAATGGTTTTGCATTAACTTCCCTTTTTCTCTAAGAGAAGAGCAAATAGTGAAGCTGATGCCTATGGATAAATATATGTCTAAAGCAAAAAAATATATATATATATAAAAACTTACTAGTTTTGAGCAGCAAACAATGTCTCAGCATATGTGTATCTTCTTCAGTCCTGTTGGAAAAGCATAGCAGGTTTACTTTCTTAACTTGAAATGGACATTAATATAGGATAATATAATAATAAATGTTTCCCAAATAATTTTGGACCATTTCTGTCTATTCATTGTGAAATTTTAACATAATACACAGAGTTTTTAAATTAGACAAAAAGGTAAAAACAGCACAGAAACAGAGATCCAAAGATTTTCACGCAACAGCAACGATATTTAACAATTACACAGAAGCCTCAAAAACTAACTCGAATATCAGATTTTTCAGTGTTTACTGTGTCACTCTTTACCTTTATTACAGCTCACATTCTTTTCAGGAGACTCACTTTCAGTTTATCAAAGAAATCTGCACCTCCAAAGTTCAGTCTTAGAAGTTGGTTGATCATTTTCTGAAGTAATCAAACCCATTCAGTGATGTTGAGGTTTGGACTCTGGGCTGGTCAGTCCGTTGTTCAGCTTCTTTGTTTGATTTGCAAATTTTCTTCTATCCTTCTTTCTCAGCAACAGAATCATGAAAAGTTCTGTTTATGTGATGGGGGCAGTTTTGGTGTCTACCAGGTTTTCCAGGTGGTTGTTAGGAGCCCCATTTTCTCTGTTGGTTTTAATCATTTTTGGAAACTCATTATTTTCCTTTGGCTTTCCTCTTCCTTATGCAAGTTCATTATCTTACATATTTGGTCACAGTATAATTCCATAGGTGGAACTGTTTTTTATCCTAAAACGTGGAAAATAGTGAAAATAAAGGGAAACTTCCTTGCGTCTTTGCTAATGAAGAGAAGCAGAGTTACAGAAAGTCTTAAGAAGCGTAAGAATGCTGTCACGTGATGAGGACCAGGGCCATTCCAGCTTTGATCACTGTTTTATTTTTTTTTCTCTTTCATCAAAACCAGCAGTGTCTTTTAGAGCAGTCACAAGTATTAGTGATGTACAAAGAGTCTTTATAAGATAATGTTCCAAGGACAAATACAGTATGTCTGAAACAAAACCATTTTGTACCCTACAAGGTTTACGCCTCGCTCTCCGGCAGCTGTGCCATTTGAACCCACCCTAAAAAGAAGCGACATTTTATTTCAACGGCCTAGAATTTAATAGAAGATTCCAACATGAGTAAGCAAAGAGCTGTGAGCATTGACCCTCAGACATGTAGAGTTATGGTCATTTGGCTTACAATCCCACAGGCTCAGTATTCAGCTACTACACAGACTTCAGTGCAAAGTTATTGAAATGTGTGTAAGCGAAGTTTAGACCAGCCAAGGGCTTCTGGCCATTTATAGTTAAATGTAATTACATAAATACATAATTACATAGTTCACTGTAAAATATTTACTTGTAAAATTACAGTAACTACCTGGCAGTTTCTCTGGTATAATGCTGTTTATTTACAGTACTGACACTGTAATTCACAATTACATTGCTGTAATCCAAATATACAGATTATTTTCCTATTTTTTATTTACAGAGATTAACTGTTTATACAGTAAGGAACTGTTCATCTACAGCACCTGTGCACTGAACTGAAATTCCTATTTACAGAATAATACTGTAATTATATAATAAAGTCGTCTGCTCTAGAAATCTTAGTGCTACAAGTTTCATATAAGTATGACCAATGGTGAACCATGACTATCAGAGTTAGTCCTTCAGTTCAGGCCATAAATGTGGTTAAAAACAAGGAACGCGTCTACAACAATGCTAATTTCTACCAGCGCTACTATGAGATTCTAGTAGTATGTTAGTGCTACATGAACATTTAGGCCATTTAGATTAAACATGGTCATCTGAAGCTTGTAAAAGTTTTATTTGAAGCTTGTAACAGACATTAGCATCTGTTTGAGCTTCTATATATCTGTTTTATAGTGACTCTTTCAGTGCAGAGTTCTGGTGTAGAGCTGCCGCCACTGTTTTCCATTCGTAACAACTACCCGAATCGCTGCTTAGACTACGACTCATATCGACTATAAAATTTTGAATCTCTTAAAGGTTTTGCATCTTCATACATTTCTGAGTGCTGACAGATGATGTTCCAGATTGAGCTTTAAGATCATTTGGTGCTGCTTTTCCATATACCACACATGAAACTTAAACAGAGCAGAGAGGCAGCGTTTTGTTTTTATGTACCAAATATCTGGAACACGTTACCGATAAACATCCATCAGGCTCCTTCTTTAATAAAACAGTTAAAAACATATTTTTTACTTTAGCATTAAACTAGTTTTTATTGTTTCCTTTGTTTTTACTGGAAATTTACTGTTACTTTTACTTTTTTGTCAGTTGTATTTCATTGTATTTTTATTTAAACCTATGTTTTGCTTTTTACTTGTAATTATTATTAATATATCCACTTTTCTGCTATTTGTTTATTTCAACTTAGATAATCTTTTTTTGTCTTCTTTCTCTGTTGTGTTTACTTTGTACTGTGAAGCACTTTGAGCTGCATTTTTAATGTCTGAAAGGTGCTATATAAATAAACATTATTATTAAAACATTATCATATTCACATATTCATAGTCAGTTATGTTCCAGATAGGCCTAGAGTGAATTTCTTCCTCACAAAATTGGTCCCATTGTAAATCTAAGCGTAACTGGTTGATTCCTCTATCACCACCTAATGTTGTTGGTAGTTGGTATTGAATAAACATGTAAGGCCTTGAGTCCAGCTCCTGGAGTCCTAACCAATAGGAGAACTTGCTTGGCTGAATCTACAAAGACACATTCCTGACTGGTTAACTTCAAGATGTTTTACAAGATCTTTTTGCTTCCAACCAAAATTAAACAATGAAATAAGAGTAAAATATCACTATAGGATGAACTGCTTTAACAGAAGCACAAAACATCATGTTGGAACATGTATTCAAACATGTATTTAGGTTAAGAATAACATGTTTAAATAAATGAATATTTTTTGTGAAAGAACTGTAGACGTAGAAATGAACAGAAGCAAGCAAGGGAATGCAGGAAAGCTCCACCCCATCACTAAATTATTCTGCACAAATTAACGGTCGCTTTCCCAGTATCCACTGCAAATAACAGTTACTTACTGTAAAATCTGACATTTTACCCTCCTTGGCAAGAAGCTCATCAGGTTTTAAAGCGGTGCAGAGTTTCTGCTATAAATGTATAGGTTTTTTACAGCATATATGCACATGCAATGCAATTACATTCTGTTCGGACTTATTCAAGTCTGCACTTCTGGCTTTTTAGTTTGTTTCGATGCCAAGAAATGGCAAAAAGATGCCAAAAATGGAAAGAATGTTTTGTTTATGCAAAACAAGCCTGTACACACAACAATGACTTTTTATCAAATTCAAATCATAATAAAATATGTCCTCTTCTGCTGACAGACAAGTGTGGACGGAAGGTTTGGAATCTGTACTTTCCACAGTGTCTCAGAGTTACGATAATACGATAAAAATTGTAAGAAAAGGCGTTTCAGGGAGGACATGCCATACAAGACTGTTTTAGAGTTTGTTTCGTTGATCAAGGAAATGTGGGACTGGGTTTACAGATACATGTGGGTGACTAATATGTGTGGACTTACTTAAAGCTATGTTTGGGATCAAAATGTTTATGTGTCGTGATAAATATACAGATTAACAGAGGGATCAGATTGTTCTTTCCATTTGATAAGAGTTGCAGCACCTGTCGTGAGACTGTGTTGTGTGCTATGAGGTCATAGGCCGAGGCATTTTGTGCATGTGTTTGTATATGCCTGTGTTTTCACCATATAAAAGTCATGGTTTAAAACTGTTTATCTGGGCAGTCAGTGTGTTTCGCCGGTAAAAAAAGACTATATTACATTAGAATAGTGATATATATATAAGCAAACATAAATACAGTAAAACATAAGAAGAATGGGTTGTTTTCAGTAAGGTTTTCGTCATGTTGGTTAGATACAGTTAGAAAAACACAGTTTTGGTTCCTGAATTCTCGCTGCTTTTCAGTCATCACATGGATTTGTTCAGTTTCATCACCTCATTTAATTTAAACAAGTTATTTTAATTATTTACAGTTATATTTTTAGTTATAAATTCCATTATTTATATATATATATATATATATATATATTTATATATATATAATATATATAAAATTTTTATTTTTATTTTTTTCTAAGAAAAGCAAGAGTTTCTAAAACTGGATTTCAAAAAATGTATAATTTTTGGTGAGATTACTTCAGAAAATTATCAACCAACTTCTAAGACTGAACTTTGGAGGTGTGTCTGCAGATTTCTTAGAGAAACTGAAAGTGAGTCTCCTGAAAAGAATGGAAGCTGTAATAAAGGTAAAGAGTGACACACTGAACACTGAAATACATATTCGCTGAGGCTTCTGTTTAATATCCAGTTAAATATGCTTTTTGCCTTTTTCTAGCACTGAAAAATGAATAATTTGTCAGTTTTGACTGAAAATTAAACAAAAGAATGGTGGTCTCTGAATTTTGCGCAGCACTGTATAAAAATTATGCTGCTTTCTTTGTTATCAGTGGTGATAAACGTGATTTCTTAAGGGTTAAACAGGCCGCATTTCTGTCTTTCTGTCTGCCATCTTGCTTTTTGTTTCGGGTTGTAATGAATGGCTCGCATTTCAGCTCTCTTCTAACCACACCCTCGTTTTCTTTTGGGTTTTTTTCTTGGTTTTAAACGGACAGAGTGTTCTCTCTCTCAAAGACGCATTACGTGAAATCCCCATAATGATAAAAAATTGACTTTGTGTGTCTCTCGGGCCGCGGAGAGGAGCGCGATTGATCTTCCTCAACTTTCATCTCGCTGCCTTTACTTTTTTCACATCGAGGCAGAGACGCACCCACACTTCTACAATTTAAACTGTGATAGCGTCACATTTGGCAACGCAGGAAAAGTCCTGGCACCTGGTAGACGCTGACAGTTACTGGTTGCTCCATGTGTTGGCACACACGCACACGCACACACACACACACACACACATACACACACACACACATACACACACACACACAGGCAAATATGGAGTGATCTGGCAAAGAGAGCAACACGTACATTCCTCAGTGCGTATCGCAGCAACAGCTTTATGACGTTTGTGCAATTCTCGGTACAGTACGAGCCTTCAAATTCTTAACCGTTTGATGGTCAGAAGAAGAGCAGCCAAAAATCCCCAAAACAAAGCAAAACAAAAAAACAACAAAAATGTTTTTGGAAGCGACTGTGTGCGTGTTCACTGTCAGTCAGCATGTAGTACACGTTATGAAATTATGATTAGATTTTGAGATTTCAAAAGCCCGCATTGTTTTTTTTCGCGAACGCTTGTTTTTTGTGAATCTGGTTGCACATCTTTTTGGAGGTCATAAAAAAGTCTTTAATTACATGCATCTGTCCTGTCTGCCAGGGGCTCCTGCGAATACAATGGAAAATATGTGAGCACAAATAAAGCCAATTTGAGGAGGGGGGGGATAAATAAACAAATAAACAAACAAACCCAGCACTGGTCTTTTTAGAAAAAAGAGACATCTGACGGATAAGAAAGACTGAAATCAAGCAGTTACGCTGTCCGCTGCTAATTGCTAGGCAGCCGTCACACGCCGGAGCTGCTCGCGTCTTTTTTGCCTCGTTTGCGTGACTGAACGGCTGACTTTTCACAAAACTGGAAAAGAAAAGGAAAAAATCAATTTGACTTTTTTTTCTCCTTGTTTGCTTTTTTAGTTTAAGCACTGGAGCTTTGAGGCTAACATAGCTAACAGGTCATGGAAGCTAATATAATATCAAATAGCAGACATACTCATTGCCTACGGATACAAGTAAAAATGCATGCTAATGTGGAGGTTAAAACACTCAGTACTCAAGGGGGCGCTAGAGGGGTCTACTGTTATTCCAACAGCCTCAACAGCTGAAGGTGGACAGTAGAGGAGAGCAATTTGCTTTAGCTGCTCTGCTGGAATGGAAAGGCAATAAAGCATCATATATGTGTTTGTTTATGTAAGCAAACCATTTTTGCATGAGACTAAACTGTTTGTCTGCTGTGGCAGTTGAGAAAGCACACTGGTGGTACAAGAGCACTTGGACAGGTTTGGCAGTTGTTATAGCGCCCCATGTTGTAACACTCAGAATGCAACTCGCGCGTGACATTTTTTTAACGCAACAATGCACAAAAATGTGTCCGCACAGCTAAAAGTATCTGCGTTTGCATCCTTGTATGAAGCGTGTTTCTGGCCTAAATGATCACTGTCGCCTCCAACTGTATGAAGTTAAAAAGCAAACTCTAATGAAATGATCTCTAATTAATTACTTAATCTCCAGACTTACTTAGTCTTGATTTCTGACGCTGAATGTCTATATACTGTTATCTGTAAACATGGACAACGTTGCCTGTGTTCGCATAGCTAGCAACAGCTACCTAGATGTGTTTCTTGTTTATTCTGTTGAAGGGCAGTGTTTTTATTGCTTTATTCTAATATTAATGTGGTTTGTTTTGCCTCCTTCTATATTGTATTATTGATTTGCAAGTAACTATGAGCTATATAGATAATATATAGAAGTGTTGTTATTATTATTATTATTGTCGTTGTTGTTATTGTTGTTGTTTTATTACTATCTTGAAGCTTGAACTTTGTGTAAATTTAACTATTTTGTGTAAATTTGAGAAAATTGTGCAAACTGGATTTTTTTGGCTGAGCTGTTCCTTTAAGAGTCTGAGTGGCCCAGCTAAGCAAGCATTGCTACAAGCTTATATTTGGGATGATCATGTTCCTATGGCCAAAGCTCTTATGAGTCATCCTAAAGTGAATGGGACTCGTGGACTGTGTGTGTGTGTGTGTGTGAGTGTGTGTGTGTGTGTGTGTGTGTGTGTGTGTGTGTGTGTGTGTGTGTGTTTGTTTTTGTACATGTTCAGACTTTACCCACAAAAAAACAAGGCTAACGTACAAGTCTAACAAAATGCTTTAAAAACAAAGTGGTTTAGAAGCGTTCAATTTTTGAAGCTGAAAGAGAAAAAACATTTCCCTTTGTTTTTCTGAGGTTAAGTTACGGTTAGGGTTATAAAACTAAAACTAAAACTTTTTTTTTCTTATTCTTCTAAAGCTAACACTTTATATATAACAGAATTGTTATATTGAGATACTTACATATATATTATACATATGGACCATACAGCCCTGTAGTATTGCATATATGCACTTGATAGTATTTATCTATAGGCATTATTTGCATATTATTATTACACACACACACACACACACCACACACACATTTTTTTTTGGGGGGATATTTTTATTTCCTACTTCATTTGAACTTGGCAGTTCTCCTTTACATTAGCTGAAAATTTCATGATGATTGGACCAATAGAAATGCTCCAAAATCACCTAGAATGAAACCTCTTTACATTAATTTACATTTAAAGTTAAGTTAAAAACGTTTTTGCCCTCTACTGTGAAGTTACTATTTTGGAGATACTTGTTTTTCTTTGGACAGCAACTATGTGTATATATATATATATATATATATATATATATACACATACATGGGGCATATTATTATTACATGTACACAGCAGATGTATATGTATGGCGTATGTATGAGAGTATGTCCTGATGTTGTACATAAACAAGTGCGTGTGTGTGTGTGTGTGTGTGTGTGTGTGTGAGAGAGAGAGAGAGAGAGAGAGAGAGAGAGAGAGAGAGAGTTTAGAGGGCATGTGAGGACACCAGGCATGGAGTCTTTAGCTGGGCACAGTGGCCTACTGAGGATGAGTGTGCCGCTGATGGCTGGGGCGCTAGCGTGACGTAGCAGTCTAGACTAAAGAACAAGGCGAGTCTCCAGCTAAACATTTAACTGCAAAAAGAAAGAGAGAGAGAAGAAGAGAAAGGAGAAGAGAGAGGTTTGGGAGGGCCTGTGCGCCTCAGGTTGAGCGTTTGGAGTCTCCACAGGGCTCTAAATGTTATTTATAGGCGTTTTAGTCACTTATTTGTGATGCTGCAGTCTGACAGTGTCATGTTGTACTTTCCCCTCATCTCCGATGTATGAATGTAGGTTAGGCCATACAAAATTAAAGAATTATATAACGGGCCGTGTCTGAGGCTGGGGTGCTCCGAGCCCTTAAAGCGCTAGCAGTCCACACTCATGCTCATGTCATTAGCACCGACTCTCAGTGAATGGAGCAAACACGGATTACCCTCATGCTGGGCTCAGAGACGGATGGAGTCAAATGAATAGTCTGTCTAGTGTTGCTAATTGTCATGAGACTTGTGTGTATGTGTGCACGTTTGTTTTTGTACGTTTCCAGGACAAAAAATGTCCTAAATGTAGTAAAACCGGATAAAACCAACCCCTGAAGTGCTTTCTACAAAAACTCCATGTTTAATTTTTTTTAAACTGAAAGAACAAACCACTTTTTAAGATTAGGGTTAGGTTTACAAAATTCTTATTACATATACAGCGCTGGGCAGAAGTCAGACCACCACTTCTTTATTTTCCGGTCAAAACTGCCATCATAGTACAAATTATTCATTTTTCATTCATGTGTCAGAAAAAAGTAGAAAACATTTAATGGCCAGTTGCACAGAATCCTCAACAACTAAATATAATTTTATAATTTAAATTTTTTTCCAATATTCATTGTGTCATTCTTTATCTTTATTACAGCTTCCATTGTTTTCAAGAGACTCACTTTCAGTTTCTCAAGTAAATCTACAGACACACCTCCAAAGTTCAGTCTTAGAAGCTGGTTGATCATTTTCTGAAGTAATCAAACACATTCAGTGATGTTGAGGTCTGGACTCTGGGGTGGTCAGTCCATTGTTCAGCTTCTTTGTTTGATGTGTCCGTCTCCTTTTCTCAGTGAGGTTCTTCTTGACAGCTACACATCCTGTCAGACCCACAGCGCTGAGTTGTCTTCTCACAGTGGAAGGATGGACAGAAACACCTGTGGTGTTTATCTGATGGGTGCAGTTTTGGTATCTAACAGGTCTTCCAGGTGGTTGTTAGGAGTCAAATTTTCTCTGTAGCTAGTTTTAGACACTTTTGTTTGCTGAGAAATAAAGAGTAAAGGGTCTCTGACTTTTGCATAGTACTGTGTATATAAAATATCTGTGGGGCTTATTATTATGATTATATAGAGCCGTGTTTCTTAATGCTGATCCATCATACTTTCAATTATTTTCCATCTCATCATAGCTGATCCAGCTCATCACCTGATAATAAAGCCTTTCATGAGCTGGATCAAGTGTGTTCAGGCAGGGAATAGATAAAACTGTGCAGGACAGTGGGAACCCCAATGAGTAGCAATAAGAAACATATAGCCACTGTCCAAAGAAAAACATGTATCTCATTGTTTATTTAGATGCATCACTTAAACTCTGCAACTGTCCTTTACATGATATGAACATTTCCTGATGATTGGACTAGTAGAACTGCTCAAAATTCATTTGGAATAAAATCTCTTTGCAGTGACCTACATTAAAAGTTAAGGACGTTTTTATCTGCACTTTAAAAAGTTCACGTTTTTGGGAATGTGACAATATATATAATACATAAAGCATGTATTATTAATAAATATAGGTACTTGCATACATATAGTACATATGGGACATTAAATATTTAACGTAGTATTTGCAAATCTCTGCTGTCAGAACAAAACATCTCCAAAATGGTAACTTTACTGGAGAAAGAAAAAACATACTGTACTTTTAATGTAAGTCAATGGAACCAGAATTTTTTCCAAGTCATTCTGGACCGTTTCTTTTAGTCCATTCATCATGAAATTTACACACAATGTAAAGGACAACAGGAATTTTCAATTTATGTCAAAAACTGGAAAACAACAAAAATGGAGATACAAGGTTTTGTTCTGACAGCAGCGATATATATATATATCATACATTTGGGGCACATTATAATTACATACGTGTACATGTGTGTGGAAGAAGTGCCTTTTTTTCTTGTGTTGTTTAGCCAGGACATTTTTTCAGGAATCCCACTCAAATGTACGTTGTTGAACAGCGTATTGTGTAATCATTGCAAATAAAACGTGTTTAAAGAGAGATTTTGTGGTGGGACACCAAGTCCTAGCCTGGTTTTGTATGTGTGCATGTGCGCAAGCGAGCGAGAGAAAGAGAGAAAGAGGGTGTGAAACTGGATATCTGAGGAGAAATAACTGTAGTTCACTCAGATTGTGATGGTATGTTTGCACTGCACATTTTCCAAATGCTTTTTTTTTTTTTTTCAAAATTTAGGTCTTACATTGAGAGTTTTTACACAGAAACAATGAGAGACTCTATTTTCAGAGCGTGCCTGTGTATTGTGTGTGAGTAATGCTCATATTTTCTTTACTTATAGAGGAATTTTTTTAATCAGTCATGGTTCAACACATCAGAATGGGAATGAAATTGAAACACATTCTTAACCAGCCTCTCACAAACCCCCCAATCTACCCACGAGCCCCCGGTGCCACCACAATTGCGCATGAATCATTATCTTTAGTTTTCAGAACGCGTTAATAATTCCTCACTGCTCCACTTTTGCAAGCAGCTCGACTCAAAGCCTCTGGAATCTTCTCTAGATCGTCTGTTTGATGCAATCCTGGCTGTAAACTTATGCTGGATGATATATATCATCTACATTCTTAAACATAAAGGAGCCAAAGTGGGGTCTTTGGACGAGAACCACTTTTGGTTCACTAAAGAACCTTTCACTGGATGGCTCTCTGAAGAACCTCCATAGAATGTAAATGTAATTGTGTAATGTATGTCATTTACTGGGTACTTCGGATTGAAAAGACAATTTTAAATACATAAAAACTACATAAATAGTAAGCTTCCTTTCTGGAAATGTAGTTTGGTGTCATTTCAATAGGAATGAAAGAAGCTATAAAAGTCAACTCTGACATTTTCAATCTATATAATCAAATCAAATATTATTTCTTGATAACTCTGTTATCAGATGAGCTGCAAAACTGTTGTCTCTCTGTGTGAAATATTGAGACTCTGTGTTGAGCTGCTAGCGAGCAATGAGGGGAGAAAAGGGGGTGAGAACAACTGCAGTGTTCCTAATTTCAAACAGTCCTGTACAACTGCCACAATAAAAGTGAGCTTTTGACCACAATAAAAACACTAAATGTTGACCTGCTTGCTCACCACTGAAAATGAAAATCCAGTTCTGGTTTTGTAAATAATACACATTTTCATTAAAATGCATTCCATCAAAAGTATTGAAGAGAAAAGGCCTGCTAACGAAACTGAGGGAGCTCCAAAACAGGTGGGAATTGCATTTCACTAGCTGCTGTGAAAAAGGGGTTAATGTACGTTGCATCTAATACAGTGATACTGTGATATTTGGATAATATTGTGGTATTAAATTAAGCACTAGTATAGACCTTACGTCAGCCTAGCTGAAGCAACTGGGCATTCGGTTACCGTTCTGTGACCATGCTGAGATAAGAGGCCGCGTGTGTGTGGTAGTCCGGGGGTCCGGAAGGTGCTGCCTGGCTGCGGAGTGGCAGGTTTGACCGTCGGTTTCCTCTACAAACACACCTGGCTCAGGGAGTGTATGATTTCCCTCTGGCCTGCACTGACCCTGTAATCAGGCATGGTGTGTGTGTTTCTGTGTTCTCCATGCCGTAAAACCTGTGGGAAGCGCGCACACACACACACACACTCAGCCATGTCCTGATATGTGGCTAGAATTTTTGCTCTCACCTCAAAAACATCAATTCACTTCATTTCAGTTCAATTCAGTTCAGCTCAGTTTAGACTGTTTCAACTCAGTTCTGCTCAGGCAGTTAAATTCAGTTCAGTTCTATTCAACTGAGTTAATTTCAGCTCACTTCAATTCAGTACGATTCATTTCAGTTCAATTTGATTTAGCTCAGTAAAGGGCAGTCAAACTCAGTTCAATTCACTTCAGTTCATTTTAGCTTCAGTTCAGTTCAGTGCAGTTTGACTAAATTCTGTTCAGTTTCATTCATTTCACTTTTATTTTCAGTTCAATCAATTCAATTCCATTCAACTCACTTTCATTCAGTTCAGTCCCATTTAAATCATTTCAATTCAGTCCAATTCACACAACGTTGCAACTGTGTTGCTTCTGAGACCAGCAGCCATTGTGGTGTTGAACTTTGTGGAGATTTATGGAGATTTGGGGGTATTTGGTGTCCATTTTCCCCCCACATAAGAGTGTCCAGTGGCGCATGAAGGAAAGATTAGATGTTTTGGAGCTGGTTTTGTGTGGCTGTGAAGGGCGCCAAAGCTTTCTCTCGCTTGTTACTTCTTTCTTCTTTTTGCGCAGTTCTGGTGTTTATCTATCATTTGGGATCTCGTTGGCACTTTTCTTTCACAACCTCCTCACCCATTTGTACTCTCCAAAAAATCTCCAGAATAAATGAATTTTAAATTTCTGTATGCTAATTTTGAGTAGTCTCAATGCAGGTGTTAACCCCTTAAACTGCATATGGGTCCACATTTCGATTCCTCGCTCCATAACTGCATAACTTTACACATTAGTTTCGTAGTAGATGGTGAAACATTCATAGTAGATAGGAAATCATTTACAATAGATACTGAACAATAAGGCTGAATAATAAGGGGTTAGAAAATTGAAGGTGATTACAAGAAATGTTCATGCATTTGTATCCATATAAGCCCCTTTAGATATGCAGTACTGTGCAAATGTCAGAGACCACTCTTCATTTATTTAAAAACAAGTCAAAATTACCATTAACTACAAAGTATTCCATTTTCAGCTGATTTTTCCAACCAATATAATCAAAAATAATAAAAAAAATTATTCCCAGTAACTGTTATTAAATTAACTTGAACACTGTTGACTCTCTGTGTGTGAAATGTTACTGAGAAAAGGGGGAAAAAAAATAGTAAATCAACCAGCTTCTAAGACTGACCTTTGAAAGTGTGTCTGCAGATTTCTTTAAAAATCTGAAAGTAAGCCTCTTAAAAAGAAAAGAAGCTGTAATAAAGGTAAAGACTGGACACAGTAAATGCTAAATAATTTGATGTTATATTTGGTTGTTGAGACTTCTGTGTAATTTTCTGTTAAATATATGATTTCTGCTTTTTCTGACGATGTAAAACTTGTACTTAATGGCCATTTTGAATGGGAATTATTGATGAAATTAAATGAACGGTGGTCTCTGCCATTTGCCTGGTACTGTATATAATTTATATATTTTTAGTTTTACAGTAGTTACTAATTAATCTATTTTAATAGTAATAACTGAATAATAAGCCTGGAGTTTGAGGTGTGTAACACGTCTCCTCTGCTCTCTCGTCTGTGTGTGTGCGTGTTGGCAGGGCGATCGTGAAGACTGTGTGAGGTTTGGACGGCGGCCGAGAGAGAGATGAAGTGAGCGTCCGGCGGCTCTCCTCACACACTCGCCAGCACCAGCAAACCTGTAGCATCCTGCCCCTGTGCCTCTCACACACACACCACTACCCTACAGAGCGCCATCAGACTGTAAGTACACACTCACACGAGTGCAGTTAGTGTGATGTATACTGTACGTGACATTCACGGTGCTATTAGTATATACACTGTGCTATACACTGTATATACATTGTCACTGCTGTACTAAAGCCTCATAACTCGCTTTTACTTTTATTATTATATTCTTTTTACACCATTCGAAAACATTAGCTGACCTTTATGTTATCTGAACATTTCATGTTGAATGTGCCAATAGATTTCTCAGATTTCTTTACAGTGGTGGTGATAAGAACCAGGGGCCGCCATGACTACAACACAGATATAGACAATTTATTTACTGTCCAAAACCACCAGTGACCCTACACGTGTCTTCTGAGGTTACATATGGAATGTTGATGATGGTAAAATAGTAATAAATCTAAAAAGTTTTCTTTGAGCTCTGTTTTGCTCAGACTTCACATTTCTTCTCAGAACTGTCAGGCACTAAGCATTGTACTCATAAAGATTTCATGTAATAACTTTCTGAAAGGGAAGGCATCAAACTTTTTAGATGTTTGGTTCCCATCACCACCACTGTGAACAAGTTAAGTTTCTCTATGATTAACCATTTTACTTCAAACCACTCTGAATGACTTTGTTTACGTCTTAATCATTAAATTATGTAGAACTTTTGGAAAAGAGAATACTATAAGCTTGTACCTACACTATGTCTTGAATGTGCAAGTGTTACTGCCGAGCCTCCAGGTGCACTTAAAACATTTGTGTGGCTCTCGGGCCATTTTCAACCTCTCTTCATTCTTTAGAATTCAATAGGCTGTTTTTGTATCTGTGCCTTTAGGACTGATGTATGTAAATAACCTCTGTTCTGACTGGCTGATCCATTTACAAGTCAAACAAGGCATAGTTCAGACTGAAATGTACAGAACAAAACTGTAAAGTTTGCACATTAACTTTGATGCTAAAGGACTCCAGTCTGAATAGGCAGTTCTATGTATTCATGGTTGTGATGTCACAACCATGATGAATTCAGAACAGTCTGTCAGGTTCCATGTATGGAGGCAGAAGTGAACTGCATGTTTTGAAAGAATATTTACATGCTACGACAAATTTATTTATAGAACAAAGCAAGGAAAACTGAGTTTTGGGCCCTTTAAGTGCACAGACCCCACAGTATACAGAACAGACTGTAGACTCCAGGCCAGCAGGCTGTATATTTGCCTCTTTCATTCTCTCGTCACTTGAAAAAATCTACAAACATCTCGCCTCGTCCACTGTGCGGAATGAAGTGCTATAGTTTACATTACCAAATGCATCGTCCACTATTCATGCACACAAACAATACACAGTGTCAGCTAGACCATTCAGCCATTCGTGTGCACACCTTTTGTTAAAAAATAATAAAATAATGAAAAAGGCATCTAAGCGTTTGTGTTTGCTTGCGTGGAGTATCACACTCAAACATTCTCTTGGATTTTATGAATAAAAGTTTTCTCGCCGCCAACATTTACGCATTCAGGCCCTTCCTGGTAGTCAAGCAAGACACCCATGGATCACCGACAACAACAACACGGCAATCAATACCAAGTATTTAGAGACACGCTCGCTCACAAGTGTGCTCACACTCATACAGCTTTGACAGATTTTCACACACACACACCCACACTTGCACTTTCTTTCACTGCCTCTTTGATTCATCTGCTCAACCTTCAAAGTTAAAGATATTTCTAAGAGACTGCAACCTCTGTCATTCTTGTTTCTCAAAGCCTTCGTAGCAGAATTCTGTTGTTTGCCGTTTTTATGTGAGTCATGGGATTAAAGTATTGTAAAGTGACTGTAATCAGAAGTTCCAATGAGCCTGTGTTTGCCAGCAGAAGCTTGTTTTTATAACCTTTTAACACATCGCGTAACATTTAACTTTCTGCCTAACTGACGATGCCGCTAATTTGACATTTTCAGTTTGATAATTATGCATAGTAAACTCACCGTGCCTCTTTCTAATAGACTAATGATAATTTGGAGATCAGCGAAAGGTGTTGCAGAGCTAAAAGGGAACTTAGAAGTGGAGAAAAAAAAAGACAGACTTTATTTGAACGTGACGTGTTTCTTTGGAGAACGGAGCTTGCACAAAAGAAGAAGAAAAAGACAAGGAGTGAACTGATTGTGCTTTCAAGTGCAACGTGCAATGCTTGAGTGTGACTCAGTGAGATGAGTTTTCTCACAGACAGAGAGAGAGAGAGAGAGAGAGCGAGAGAGAGAGAATTGATGTCACCACTGTCTACAGCAATTAATATCAATTTTCAAATGTGTTTGTGTTCTCTCTGCAAAGACTCGCAAACAGTTTCAAAGCTGCGCCGTGATAAAAGATGAAGAAGCACGTCCAAAAGTAGACATTTTGTGGCCCGTGTTCCGTGGTGTTTGTTTGCATGGTTGGATTTTCTCAGATGGCCTCCAACATGTACACGTTAGGCACAGGCCCCTTAGGAAGGCTTCTGAAAATAATCCCCGAGAAGAAAGAGAGAATTTTTCATGATAGCATCGTGGCCTGATGATTTATTTTTGGTTTTAATTCATTTTTGATGCAGAATGGAAACACATGCCTCCTGCACAAACAACCATAAAGTAAACTAGACGCTGGCTCAGAGCAGCTCAAGAGTGCCACCTGTCTGCAAAAACGCTCTCAGCTTTGACTGACCCCAGCCACTCTCTTCATACTCTGAGCTGAGTCCTGAATGTTTTAAGCTGTTTGGCATCATTTATTTAAAATAGACTGGACTGGTTTAAAATAAGCTTTAGAAATGACATCTGAGGTGTTCGTTATCTACCGCTGACTGTTAGAGCGCAGTTAAAGCTATTATCTCTGTGCTATTATATTATTATATGGTATCATAGTATTCATAGTATTAGCCTTTAATTTTTAACACAAAGCCCACACTGCGCAGGCTAAATTAACACACTAGCACATTTCCAAAACTTTCTATTGGCCAAAGTCAAAATATAAATAATAATACTTGCTCTGGGCCAAACTGGTAGTTTAAATTCTTGAAAGAAAAATCAGTCACCTATTTTCATATCATAAATCAAATAAAGTGCTACATTGACTGGCTATTTATCTCTATGAGTGATGTATAACGTTGTTATTACATTTTATTTCAGTTGTAGCAGCAGCTTTTAAGTACAGTATGAGTGCACTTCCCTTGCCTTATTTACCTTACAAAACTGCAACACAGATTGGACAAAATCAAAATAATAAAACATCCAATTTGGAGCAAAACTCTGTAAATCTGTGACATTTATCTGTTCATACCAATAAACCTTTGAATGTAGAAGCAAAAATACACTGTACTTTAGGAAGTTTTGCTACTGTGTGTATGACGTATACCGTTTGAAGGCTAAATAAAGAAACCCCTTTCTTTCAGCAAAAAATTAAAACGACTTATTACTACTGGATAAAATTTGACATTTGTTCCTGCTATACATATCATATGATGACATCTATCATGTTGCAATTAACTGTACTGAATGTACAGGCACAAATTTAAGTGGGAGAAATTCTCATCCGTCCAAATCTGTGGTCATTTAAGGGAAACAGACTTTGGTAAGTTTAGCTAGTTTGTATAAAACTTGCATACTGTTTTAATGTGAAACAGGGTAACATTTGAGCTTTTAGGGCAAAGTCTTCAAAATTAAACCACAAGTCCAGCTGCCTTGACTCACTACTACTAGACGATTCATTGACCTGAATGACTACAAACTTTCGCAGATATTTTTCTCCTGTTATGAATCATGATAACATCTACCATGTTAGATTAATACCAGTTAATTCAAGATCAGGGCACAAATTTGAATGGCGGAGCTTTCAACCATGTCAGGCAGAGGGGAAAAACAAGCTTTAAAAAGCACTGTTCCCCCAAAAAGTTTATCTACTTTGTGTGAGACTTGCATACCATTTGAATGCTAAACAGCAGGACATTTTTGAAGCTGAAATATATTCAAATGTGGCCCATTCTTACTCATCAACGTTTGCATTTTCTGTTTGCCTATTTGCTGTTCAGGTGACATCAGTTGCAAGGGGATGACCGAGCGCATTCACAACATCAACCTTCACAACTTCAGCAATTCTGTACTTGAGACCCTCAATGAGCAGCGAAACCGCGGGCACTTCTGTGACGTGACCGTTCGGATCCATGGCAGCATGCTGCGAGCCCACCGGTGCGTTCTGGCCGCTGGGAGCCCCTTCTTCCAGGACAAGCTGCTGCTGGGCTACAGCGACATCGAAATACCGTCCGTGGTGTCCGTTCAGTCCGTCCAGAAGCTGATCGACTTCATGTACAGCGGAGTGCTCCACGTGTCCCAATCAGAGGCGCTGCAGATCCTGACCGCGGCAAGCATCCTGCAGATCAAGACGGTCATAGATGAGTGCACGCGTATCGTCTCGCAAAATGTTGGAATCGCTGCTCCTGGAAGCTTCCCGGTTGTCCCTGGAGATTCGGGACAAGATACGCCCCGTGGGACGCCAGAATCTGGCACGTCCGGCCCCAGCAGCGATGCGGAATCGGGATACATGCAAGCAACATCCCAGCAAAGCCTAGATCGGGTGTATTCTTCTCTCTACTCCAGCTGCACTGGGTTAGGGTTGCAGAATGGCACTCGAGGAGGCGAGCGCCCGCACTATGCTGCCGCCTCCGGGGCGACTGCTGGCGGCTACAATTCGGTCATCCCACTGCAGCAGAAGGAAGGTGGTCAAGACCCGGCTTGGATCACCCGCATCCACGAGCGCTCTCAGCAGATGGAGCGCTTCCTGGCTTCGACATCAGAGAGCACACACTGCCGCAAGCAGCCAAGGCCCGTCCGGCTCCACACGGGCAGCGGAGACAACGTTCACATCAAGCAGGAGCAGGGAGATGACTATGGCTGCTACGGGCTGGACGAGTGCCGGGAAGACAACGAGCAGACGGAGGGCGCCGACAGCGAACCGAAAGGTGAAAGCTTCGACTCGGGTGTCAGTTCCTCCATCGGCACTGAGGCTGACTCCGTAGAGCAGCAGCAGTACCTATCCGGGTTCGGCCGTGAAAATGGCGCCCAGGGCGAGGGAGGAACCCCTGTGCAGATCGAAGTCACCGACTCGTCCCCTGAACAGACCCAGGAGGCTGTGGAAGATAACAACGGACAACCACAGAATGCCGGCAGTGAAGTGGCCATGCTCCAGCCTCCGCCTCCTAACCCTGCCGGGCCTCCGTCCGTACCCGGTGGGCAACTGTACATCCGGCCCGGGGAGACACTGGCCAGCAACTTGCGCATGCCGCTCACTCTGACCAGCAACACACAGGTATGTGTTTTTTTTTTTGTTGAGAACACAAAATGACAAATAATAATGAATAAAAATGAAAACTAATAATGATATACTGTACACTTCTGTTTAGCTAAATAACCATTCAGATTTGTGCCTGTGAAGAACATTTTGGATGTTTTTCATAATGTACAGATTCTGTACCGATATAAGGGTTATTCCTAAAATCTTTACATTTTAGGGTTTCCGAATCTAAATCTATAATTTTATCTGCACTGATATTAAAACATTACAACTGGATTAACAGAATTGAACAGACTGTGAGAATCATGTTGCACTGAATAATTTCCGAAGGAATCGTAATCTAATTATCTGTCTATGGTAATTCATCACATTTAGTCACTTTGATAACTTTTCAAATATGATGCATTCTGGTAGTTTATTTCAGTATGTACTCACTCTCAGTGCTCTACAGCTTTCTTGGTTAATATGGAATTATCTTCAGCGGTAGAGTCTTCATTCTGGACACTTCTAAAATTTCTTATACAGGTTATGGGCACTGCGGGCAACACCTATCTGCCCACACTTTTCGCCACGCAGTCGGCCACCGAGAACAAGCCTTTCCTCTTCAGCCTGCCCCAGTCCATGGGCAGCCAGCAGCCCCAATTCGTGGCCGTGCCACCCCACAGCCTGCCTCCATTTCCCAGCGGCCTCAGTGGTGTTCCCCCGCCATCCGGGGCCCAGCAGCAAGCGGCTGCAGGGGTGGGACAGCAGGGTGAAAAGAAACCCTATGCCTGCACTCTCTGCTGTAAAACCTTCACTGCCAAACAGAACTACGTCAAACACATGTTCGTGCACACCGGTAAGCAACACTGACATCTCGTCTGCTTTTCTGCTCTCAAACAATTAAGGCTTTTTTATTATGTGTATGGCCCTGAAATGTCTCTTCTTACATTTTGCTTAATTATTTTTCACTTATAGACTATTGAAACACACAGCGAAACTGTGTGAAAGGGGCACACTTTAAACTTTATATATGTGCCATATTTGTGTTTTTAAGTAGATGAGGAGATATTTCATTATTCTTTGAATTTAATGAACATTTTCTGTTTTGGGTAAAGTCTTATTTTATGGGGGAAAAAACATTCTCTACATTTTTGTCATGTTTTAGTCATTTCAAGACATTTTCATTCATTATATGCATATCTGTGTAATTAATGATTTAAATTTAATTACATTTAAACAGTAATTACATTTAAACAATATAGCAAAATGATGAGTAATAATTAAACCTAAAGGTTAAGCTCTCTTAAAAAACAAATACACATACAAAGTAGAAAAATGTAGATGTTCTTTACACTTGATTTATTATTTAGAGACAACAGTCTCAGGGACAATTAAGGTAAGCAGTTAGGGTTTATTGACTGTTATGAATCACCCCAAATAGCTATTTTTCTATTTGGCTGCTGGTGATAAGATGCGACGTTACAAATGAGGCAATCCACTCATAGTGTTTTTCTGATTTTGGGAGTGATGAGCAGCAGTCTGGCTTTTGTTCTGCAGTATAGGCATGTCCTTCACACTCAAAATTTATCCTATTACAGAAAACTGAATGAGATTTTTTTAAACAACATTTAATGTAAACATTTATTTGCCTCTATTCAGAGATGAGTAAGCGGAGGTAGTAACCCCTTCTGCTGGAATGCGGTTGTGTATGTTGGGCTTCATTATTGCTGTGTATTGCGTTGGCTATCTGAGGCTGCAGAGCGTACAGAGGAACCAGATGGTAATCATTGATAGATCTGGGTGGTTTTTCCTGTATGTGCAGTGTGTTGCAACATCCTTGTCTGCATAGGCAGAAGAAATTATAAAGAAAGTCAGAATTGTATTGTTCTGGGGGCCTAAGCTATCTATGAGGAGTGGCTACTATGTCCAAAAATCATTTAAGGAGAAATAATGTAAAAAATGTAAAACTCAGTTACTGTTATTGACCGAATAATCAAAATTCCCATCTTTAATGTACTGTGTACAGTAATTTCCAGTCATAACAGCCATTAAGTACAAGTTGCTTCTTTTTCAGTATCAGGAAATAAGCATGAAAAACATTTAATAGAACATTATTCTTCCACGCTTCCAAGGCAGCTTCTTCTTGTTTGATTTCTTCTTCTTTTATCAATTTGCTTTTCTCCATGAGGTTCTTCTTGACAGCTACACATCCTTTCAGAGCCATAGCACTGAGTTGTCTTCTCACAGTGGAAGGATGGACAGAAACACCTGTGGATGTTTTCAAATCTGAAGCAGCTTGATTTTCTCCTCTCTCTCAGAGATGAAAGCTTTAAGTGCTGTTTATCTAAGGGGGACAGTGTTGGTGGTCTATCAGGTCTTCCAGGTGGTTGTTAGGAGCCCCATTTTCTCTGTAGCTTTTATTCATTTTTTCAACTCTAGTTTTGGAAACTCCTGGGTTTTTTTTTTTAATATTTTCCTTTAACTTTTTCTTTCTTTATCCAAGTGGATTATCTTATATCTAATCTTCTCAGAAACATCTCAAGAAAAACGAATAACTTGTACTTAATGCCTGTTTTGACTGGAAATTAAATAAATGCGGAGTAGTCTTTGATTTTGCACAAAGCTGTATGTATTGACGTATCTACATACTGCTATATCTGAACCTAAGCTTAACATCAGTAACAAGAACCTTTACTTTTTCCAGTGAAAGCTATAGTTTATATGTAGAAAAAAGTAAAATAAAGCACAAACACATGCACACATACACATCTTGCCGTATCAATTAGTGAATGGACTGTAGCTGTGGCTCCGTCTACTAGGCCTAAAACTGCAGAAACTCACAAATGTGAAGAGTTCCTCTCAGCACTCTTAAGAAGTCACCTCAGGTCAATTGCTTCTTACTGCCACGTCTCGGGGGCCCAGAAGTGGTCATGTTCACGATTCAGTCTTCACTCTGTAGAGTAAAAGAGCACAATAATTAGCACATATCAGTGGTCTATTAACTATAATTAACAGTTATTAAGGCATTGCTTGATCACAAATCACTCCCGCTTTCTCGTAGGACTAGATAGGATAAATCTGATTAACAGATACGGCAGTGTTTACTGTGCCTAAAATGCCAAAGAGATTTTAGAACTTCAGAAAGTCACAGCAGGACGCCCAGCTTCAGAAATATCACCATTTACATTCAGTAAAACATGTTGATCAGTGATTCCTGGTTTTATGAGTCACTTACAATATATTATATTTACAATATAAACATGAATATTTCTCATTTTCACAATACCTCCAGTAATTATGGTAACCTTGGTAAAGATTAGAGGAAAAGACTTGAAAAAAACTTTAAAGTTTGATTTTACTGAACTTCAGATCAGTAAACATTAACCCGTTAATGTCTACATCCAACAGTTTGTTTCCTTCGGTCTACATGTTCTCTGAGCTTGCCTGTTTACAAATCTGAAGATTTTTTTAAAGTGATCCCACCATATGACTAAAGTTGTTAAAAATTAATTACCTTTTCTAATGAAATGTAGCCTTTTGGTCACATAGGACTACTGACTTTAATACACATGTAGAGAAAAACATTCTGACACTGACAAGTATGAAAATTACATTTAATCAGATAAATTCAAATGAATATTGTTACTGTATTTATAACTATAGCAAACAGTTATAAATCACTTCAAACCTTTTCTTTATACATATAGGTTATACTAATTGGTTATAATTAGCATGTGCATGTGTATGTATGATTAGTATGTTGTTGCTGTTGGACAAAAACAACATATCTCTATTTTAGTCTTTATTTTTAAGGATCTGAAAAATGCCAGCTGCCATTTACATTCTGTTACAATTTCATGATGAAAGGCCCAACAGAACTGATCCACAATGACTTTGGAAAACAATCTTGTTCCAATGTCTTCCACTGCAAGTTTTTATAATTTGTCCAATTTATTCAATTGTTTTTTCAAAGTTTTTTTTCATGACAGCAACTGCACCCTTATAATTTGCTTGTTCTATAGTGCTGTTTTTATTTAAATTATATTTTATTAAGTCCACAACAACGCTATATCCTTTTGTTTAGCTCTAGCTCTGTTCCTTTAGGAGCTTTGCCTGCATATAAACTTACTTTCCGGCTGTTTTTCTTGGCAGTTAGTTGAATGTGTGTTGGTCTTAAGTTGCTATGCTAAAGTGAAAGTGACTTTAGACCGTGTCCAGTACTGTGGAATGTTATTTTTTTATTATATAACAGGGCTGTCGGACTTTGACCTCTGGTTAGTCATCCAGCGTGTGGCTGTAGTCATACCCTACCATAAAGAAGCTACAACACAGCGCAAGTGTTATTTTAAAGGAACAATAGGTCCCAGTGAATTGGTGGATGGGTGAGGTGTCGGTGGAATCGGCCCTCATGCGGAGGTGCAGTGAAGCTCTCTATGTGTTATATACACAAGAAGAGATAGATTGAGTTTATGTGAGATTAAAGTCCGTAACGCACGTCACTACTCTGAGGATCAAAGGCTTCTGATTGGGGAAATGCGCATAATAATTAGCACTTCATGGACATGAACCACTGGAAGATCTGCACTACATTAATAAGGAGATAATATAACTTTCTAATTAACTCTGAATATTAATATGACCTTTTTAACCATTTCTCACTGAACCTCTAAAGAAATGCCACGTTACCTCTCAAGGAGAACTGTTTCTCGGCACTGAACCTGACCAGGATTTCAGAAGAGAGAGAGAGAGAATCTGTTATTCAGTTGAATTCAATTCATTTTTTTTTCTGTGTAGCGCTTTTTACAATGGACAGTGTCACAAAGCAGCTGTACAGAAAGTATCATAAGGAAGGAAGTGTGGTTTTGGTAAAATGATGAACCAAGAAATCTGAACCAAGCTGGCGGGATTAAAGCAGCAGTTCAGCAAAAAGAAGAACGAGTAGTTAAACATGTCAGCCAAAACATGTTTGGTGTCTGAAGTTTGCTTATTTAGCTTTACACTAGAGCTACGAGGCTGATGTAGCAAACAAATAATGGAAGCTTATACAGTAACCCCAGAAAGTATTTGGACATTTGATCCAATACTTAAAACTGTATTACTTTCGCTGTGTTAGGAAACAAAATGACAAGTGACATTTATTTTAGACTTGTTTTCTTTTTCGGCAAAGTATTCTTTCAAAAGGCAGGTGGTGTTTTTAAGATTATTGTCGTTTGAGCAATTTCAGCCCTGGACTTGGGGCCTCTGGTTTTGGGGCCACCTTTTTGGGGCCATTGTATCTCACTGATTAGCACTGCCTTAAACTGTTTTGCACTGGTAAATAACTTCTGCAATCTCAGAAATAAGGTTACTAAACTGTCACTGGGGCAGTGCCCCTCTTGCCACTGGGGTGGTCATCTCAAGGGTACATCTCAGTACCTTCAGTCAGGGAACATAACTGTACCATAATCCATTGAAATTATATTTTCTAAGTTGTATTGACTTCACACACCCCGTCCCGTCTCCAGGCAACTAAATATTAAAACATTAGCTTATGAAAAGGAATAAATATGCACGTTTTTACCTGGGTGCACAACTGGAAACCAATGTTATACCTTTGAAGGTACATTTACATTGTTTGTACCTTGATGAATGGAAAACGTTCTGGCTGCACAGAACCTTTATTTCTAACAGCGTAATAGACTTGATTAAGTGGTTTCTGACACTGTAAAACACTGTTATCCAGAAAACATCAGCAAACATCTTGAAACATGAATTTTGTTCATACCTTTAGTCCTTGTTTCTACATAACAGTGTTTTATACAGTGTCAGAAACCACATAATCAAGCCTATTAGAAAAGACCAAACAATCCACACAATTTAAGGCAACTGTGAAGCAGTTTGTAAAAATAGGAAATGGCAATTTTATGTTTTTTGGTTTTTTTTTTAAATAAACGTATTGTACTCCAGGAGAGCAGGATATTTAGACAATGCTGTATTACTGCGCTACAATATGTACATTTTAGTAATTTTACTGCATTTGTGACCCTCTGCAAAGTCCCAATTTCTACATTTTATAAATGTTTATGTATTGGCTAGGGATGTGCATGAGTTTACAAACGGATATCTGGTTAACCATGGAAAAGAAAAAGGAAAAATTTTGTATTTTGGCTGAAATTTATGTAGAGCTGTAGGCTTACATTTTTAGGTGATAGCACTGGTGTTGCTTAGAAATTCAGCAACACGCAGAGAAATACATTTCAAAACACATTTCACACGTTTTATTCAAAAATAGCTGAGAGAGAGTGATAGGTTTTTGGGTCGGATGAGTAACATAACACAGCCTGCCTCAGATTAGCTAATGAGCTAAAACTACACTGTCAGAAAAAGAATACTGTACAGGTAAATTTTTGTCCCAGTGTAAATGTACCCTTAAAGGTACTACATGGTCTTTAAGGTCCAATTTTGTACCTTAAAAGTAGTTTACATTCACTTTCCCAGGGTACAATAGGGTATCTGCAGCTTTTCATAACCTAACACTGGATGCTGGTTTTTTCCTCTTCACTGGACAATGTGCCAACATAAAAGAACAGCCTAGCCTATTTAGCAATAAAAGCTATGCTATCTCTGCCTTCTCAGTCATGTCGATGACCTCGGCCCATGTTAAGGCACTTGTCTTTTTGAGTATAACGTCCTTGTTCACGAATATAATCAAAACTTAGAAAAAAAAAAATCAGCATTTTACTGAATCATTGGTCTGTGTATTTTCTTGGGGTTCTCATGATAAAATGCAGCAAATACCTAAATACTGATTTCATTATTCAAATACTGGCACCTTGAACGGTACTTGAGCACCCATGCACATCCCTAGTATTGGCCTAGGTAGATATGTACATGTTAAATACCAGATATCTGCATCGATGGCGTATCTATTGCTTTAAGCTGTGGCGAATTTAAGTGTGCACTTGTGACGAAGCATCTCTCGTTAAAAAGTCTTGCCTTCTGTCTTTTGCGCAGGTGAGAAACCCCACCAGTGCAGCATCTGCTGGCGCTCGTTCTCCCTGAAGGATTACCTTATCAAACACATGGTCACGCACACAGGCGTCCGCGCCTACCAGTGCAGCATCTGCAACAAGCGCTTCACCCAGAAGAGCTCGCTCAACGTCCACATGCGGTTGCACCGCGGCGAGAAGTCCTACGAGTGCTACATCTGCAAGAAGAAGTTCTCCCACAAGACCTTGCTGGAGCGCCACATGGCCCTGCATAGCACCGCCGCCGGGGTCACCGGGGTCGCTGGGGTCCCTGGAGTCCCCGGGGTCCCCGGGGTGACTGGGGTGGCTGGGGTGACAGGCGGAGCCGGCGCCGGAGGCCCCGCCTCCATCCCGGTTCCCATGGCGGTGCCGGAGCCTGGGCCGGGCGTGGTGGCTTTGGCCATGCCGGTTGGAGGAGGTGGTGCCGGGGGCGGAGTTGGTGGTACAGGAGTGGGCGTGGCCAGTGGAGTGGGAGTGGCCGCAGAAGCGAGCTGCCAGGAAGGGACCACCTACATGTGCTCTGTGTGCCCTGTCAAGTTCGACCAAATCGAGCACTTCAACGACCACATGCGCAAGCATGTCTCCGACGGATAAGTACAAATCCTAAAAGAGAAAACAAACTTCTTTTAACAACAAAAAAAAGAATGAAAAGAAAATGGCACTAGATTTTTGTTTTGTTTTTTTTTTTTGTTTGTTTTGTTTTGTGTTTTTTTCCCTGATATTGGGGCATGAAGAGTAAAAATGAGTATAGACACTGGCACATTGAGTTTCCCAGAAAAAAAAAGAGGCGTTTTGTTTTTTTGTTTTTCTTTTCGTCGTTGTTATTCTTAAAGAATAAAAAAAAGATGGTGGCCTTAAGGCTGTGTAGTTGGATAACGATCCACTGGCTGGATCCAAACTACTGGCCTCTAAATGTATGATTTCCTCAAATACTGATTTATGTGTTGAACACTACCGAAAGGCCTGCGAAAGATACATACAGATACAGATAAAAACACATTGAATACATACACACACACACATACACACACACACACACACACACACAAACACACAAACACACAAACACACACATACAGATGAGTTATTCGTATGTATGTGTTTATATGGCTGTGCTCGTGCGCGTGTGCGTGTTGTGCAGAGATAAACATTGCCGTGAATAAACTTGTAGACGTTTTTCCCATGTAGACCGTTTTGGACACTATAGGCGTCCAAGCTTACTGTGGTATACCTTTTTTAAAAAAAGAAGAGGAAAAAAAATGAGCATCTGGCTCGGGCTCTCGATTCGTTCTGGAAAAAAAAGTAATGATGGTCACAAGTTTGCCTTTTTAGTGTAGGATAAGAAAAGGAGAGTTGACACTGGTTTTTATTTATTACTATGGTTTTTGAGGGATAATGATGCAGCTGTTATCAAGGTACAAGTCAACTTCAATAATTGTACTGAAATGTAACTTCCTGTGAGTGAGCTGAAGAAAGATAATTATTGTTTTATCGTTTTTTTTTAGTTTTTTTAAAAATCCTGACTCTTTATTCGATGGCGAGTTTACGAAGTTTGTTTATATTTAAAAAAAACGTCAGTATTCGAGCAAAAATGTTGATTTTGTTTTGCATACACTGCCACTAAGAAGACTGTTATTTGACCTCTTCCACTTAAACGAAAAAAAAACAATGTGAGACAGAAAAAACAACAATGTTGTTTTTGTTTTTCTTTAAAGCTCTTTTGGCTTTAATTGACTCATCAATCTCGTTCGCACCATTTTTTTTAAATAAACAAAAAAAAACAAGGATTTTACATTTGCAGTAAAAAGGCAGGCTTCGGTATGCAAACAGGCCCGCCCTCGCTGCTACGTGAACGTGGCTAAGTCGAGGCTTGCTGATGACAGCTGTAAGCTGGATTAGACGGAGAGCGATTTAGCGAACTGGACAGAAATGACCTCCTAAAGGCCTGAAAAAAGAAAAAAAAAGGTTTTTAAAAAAAACCACCCGCTCTGTGTTTCCTGTTGGCAACGTCTAACCGTGACTCAGCTGTTTGGGCGGGTGGGGCGAATAAAATGCACTACTTCTGATCTTTAAGCCCCACCTAGTGGCTCAAATGGCCAAACAGTGTATGGTTTTTTTTTTGTTTTCTTTTTTTTGCCCGACAGGAATTACAGACGGTGTTGGAAGAAGAAGAAGAAAGGGCAAGAGAGATAGAGAAGAAGACAAAAAGGACAAGAGCGAGAGATAGAGAAAGAGAAAAAAACAAGGCAACTACATTACTGAACCACAGCAAAATAATAAACCCGGTCAATTTCATTCTTTTTTAAATATACCACAGCTTAACAAGATAAGACTCTCCAGACAATAAGATACATTCCCGAATTTCATGGATAACTAGACGTCGTGTGTGTTGAGTAGATTTTTTTCCGAGACGTGAGACGAGAAGAGGTTGTAATTTAAGTGTCATGTCACTCAAAAAGCTCTGCGCTGGTATTTTGGCTTCGTCGTTCTCGTATTGTTCCAGACTCATCCGCCTGCAACTGCAATCTGGAGATTTTTTTTTGCTCACTCCTTCAAGGACTTGTTTTTCTGTAGTTAGGATGGTGAGATCATAATTAGTTTGACTTCCTTTTTTGTGTTGGAATTTAGTCCAAAAATAATAAGTTGTAGATCACAAAAGAAGAAAAAAAAAACAACAGTGCTACTTTGCACACTTACTTCAAATGCCTGTGCTTAATATTAAATTGTTTTACTTAAGAAATGAAATTCTATGATTTTTTTCTTTTATTTCTTTCGTTGGTTTTAAAGGAAATATCTTTCTTAAAAGCTTGATAAGAGGACTGCATTGTTTTCTTGCATATATGTTGCACTGCATAAACCGATAAGTGCACTACTGTTACCAGAGATGTTCTAGTTTTTAGAGAAAAAGAATCATTTTTTTATCTAATGTTTGGTTCTAGAGTTCACTTGTGTTCGAGTAGCTTTGTTCCTTTTTTATGATGAGATGATTAAAGGTTTCTCGGCTTTTGTTATTATTATTATCGCTTGCTAATGTATGTATTTTACTTGTGCTGTGTTTTGTGCGAGCATTTGTTTTTGTTTGTTTGTTTGTTTGTTTTTCTCCTATTTAAATCCGAACCATCGTGTGAGCTTGTCCCTGGGTTTTATTCGCCATTTTATTACTTTATAACGTGTTTTCTTTTTCACCACTGAATCCCTCCCTGTCTCCCCACCAGCAGTTGCTGCATTGCATACGTTGAGACAGACAGATTCTCAAATTTTTCTTCCCGTACGTAAAGCGTTCATACCAAACTAAATCCAAAACAAAAACAAAACGTTAAAAAAAAGTTTTCTAGCGTGTGAGTGTGCTTGAACGTAACAATACGTGTGTTTTCGTAAACTGGTTTCTATGGCAGGGTGGTTGTGCGCAGCTTTCCTTTCCGTGCTGTCCTAGAGGATGTGCGTATGTATGTGTAGGTGTGCGTGAGCGCGTATTCCCCTTTGTGTCGTATGGTTAGTGATGCCTGAACTGCGGGGCTTCCTTTGCAATATGCAGTGCAGGTACTTGTGAGGAGCAGCAGCAGACGCATGTGTTTTCTCGCCGGCTTGTGAGTGCATTTATGACACACAGCAATGGCAACTTTCACTAGAACAGTTACAGCAAATAAAAAAAGAAAAAAAGAAAAATAATCCCTTCAGCCCTCTATCCAGACAAGAAAAGAGCATGATATTTCTCTTCCTGCTGACCTTGGCCTGACCCAGAGATGAGTCTTCATGCATTACCTGACCGCAGTCAGCCCTGGAGTTGGTGAAGTTGTGAAGTTTTCTGCTCTGAAATCTGCTCCTGTGCTTCTTGTGCATTGAGCTTTTCTCAACAGAGAGTTGCATTCAGACCTAATCTATACCTGCTGCATCTGTAGCGTACTGTTAGTCACCACGGATAATAGTTTCAACACATTTCCTTGAACTTAGAAAAGGACAGAAAATCTACTCGCGCAAAAATCCCTTTAAATAAAAGCCAATGGACAATAGTCTCCATGGCATTCTTGGAGCCTGTGAAAACAAATTATAAATTAATAAATTAAACTTATTATTACAATCATTACTCCACACCACTATGCTGGTAACAAATTCTTCCTCCTGGAAAACTAGTCCCACCTTTTCGGCTCAATTTATAAATTTATTCGACTAAAGAATTCGTATTTCTCATAAAGAAGCTTTACTGATGAAATCCAGAATCCCATTGGCTTTATTTTAAGTGAGGTTTGAGTCAATGGGTCTCTGTTCTTTCACAAGTATAGGGAACCGTGTCGAAACTGTCTGTGGTGGTCTTTTCACACACTACAGATCAGGCAGATGCTTGAGTATTGCTTTAAACTGCCATCATGTCCAAACGTCAAAGGTTGGGTTGTTGGAAGGTCGCACTTGGCTTTGGACAGGACATACGTTTTTCGGTGTCGTTCCCCTGTTGGATGTTTCGGTTTGGTCTGAATTTCCGTGATGTTGCCGTGGTTTCCTTCAGATTTCCTCTAGGCCTTGAGTTTGCAGGGCTTCTGTCAGCTGTGGGTGCTGCAGTGGTAAAACAGCTTTGGTGTGTGGAGTTACCGCTGAGTCTGTGCCACAAAACTGCCACTCAGACGCTTCTTTCGCTAGTAACGGCGTGAAGAGCGTTTCATGGCTGTCACATTCAGCCCTGAAAAAGTTGCCCTTGATCTTCCCTTGAGGAAACTTCAGATGGCTGTTGTTGTTAGATTTAGGGGGAAAATAATGCTTGAGAGAAGAATGACTTTTGGACCTTTTTTGTTTCGCAGTTTCTGAATGCAGCAATTTCTAACAGGCTGCCAAGTTCCTCTACCTGTCCTTGAGTACCCAATTAAAGGCTATGTACATTTTCTCTCCTTACAAAAGGATTCAACATCAGCTCAGCTGTCTTGAAACAACAAAAAGTTAAATGAATTAGAACTAATTTATTCCCAAACATGTTGAACAATGTTCAAATACACAAAGGCAACAAGAAATGCTGAAAAAAAATGATCAAAAATGATAAAATATCATCCGCCCACAGAGCGTCCACGAGTGGAAATGCCAGGTCAGGGCAAGCGTGCACATTTTTCGTGTTTAACTCTTCAAACAAGCACTATGGTAGTGAGCAGATAAATCAATATCGCTTCCAAACGAATGATTAGATGAGGTACACTGTTTAAGATAAACAAAATCTTTGACAAAAAAAACAAATGCATTATATTGGCCATCATGTCTGTGTCCTTAAAAAACAGCCTTAATAATATTTAAATAACGCAACCAAATGCACTATTGACTGTAAAGGTGCTTATCCAACGATGTTCTGCTTTCACAAACCTTTCATACTACGGCAGAGAAAGCGAGCATGTGTGCGTGTGAGGGAGAGAGAAAGACCATTACATTGCAATACAGTATTGGAGCTTTTTCTTGCAAAAAGCAACGGAGGATGTCATTCTCTCCCTGCTAATTCACTCGCACCCACACTTATACGCATATATACAGAAAAAAAAACACAAAAATGACAAAAAAAACTCACTTGGCCATGATTTTAAACGACAAAACCCGACTGCTTTGCATCTTCGGCACCATACGGAGGTACTGCTCACTGCTCTAGCTTAATTTCAGTACAGCTCTATATAATAACCATGCGTTTTAAATGGTGAGGATTTTAGTCACCACCACCTAGTGTCAGATATCATATATAATTGCTGTCTCATATTACTGTCTGTGTTGAAGTGTTATAATAGGCTCCAAAGCCCCAAATCAGTGTGACTGTTTGTACATGTGTTTAAAAAAAAGAGGAAAAAAAAACAAAAAAAGGAGAAATCTGTCTTTTTTCCACCTACTCTTTGTTAAGCCAAAATCGTGTAGCTTTTGTGAATTTTTTACAGCTTAATGTCGACACGAATTTAAGACACAGTTCAGATACTCAAATTTGCATAGCCTGTTCATTGTTGCGTCTGTATCGAGCGCCCGCATCATGGGCGAATTGGGGGGGGGGTAGATTCACTTCACTTCTTGCGTAGTACATTTTTTTCCTTATTCACATTATATACTTGCAACTCTTTAGCATATACTTAGGTGTTTGGTTTTGTTTCTGTAGTTACGTAAGGTGGTCGTTTTGAGTTTTATCATGCTGTTTTTTGTTTTGTTTTTTTTTGTTGTTTTTTTTGTTCTTTTGGTGTACAGTACAGATACAGGATCCTCTTTGCTTTCACAGTCAGTTTATTTCATATGAGTTTATCGTATTTTGTTTTTTTCTCTCCGCATTTTCAAACAGTGTGTCAGTTTCTTGATCTATACATTATCTGTTTTTCCTTGCTGGTAGTTTTTTGGGCACAGAAAACAAGATAGAATCACACGCCGCCAATCCGGTGGAGTTTTTCCCTTTTTGGGTAATAATTTTTCAAATAGCTGGTCTTTCAGTTTTCTTGCACAATCAAAGACGTTATTCATAATAACACGTGATGCTGGCTTTCAGCAAAAGCTGTAAAATTCTGTAAGACTCTTTTTTGCAAGTGTTTCATCCACAGCAGTTTTCTTTTAAACAGTTTAATCTAACCACCACACTGGTCATAAAGCAGTTACGAAACAAAAAAAAGGCTAATATACTCACATCAACAGCTATAGCATAAATACTCTACCAATGTTGTACATTGAGCTTCTTCCTGCCCTTCTTTGGAAGAATATAGTAGAAAGTTTAATAACAAAGTGCCTCTTTGTATAGCTCCAAGCATGATAACCATACACAAAAACACTGTCAGTTTTCATCCATTATAAAAACATATGCCGTTGGCTATAATAATAATAAACAATAATAATAAATAATAATAATAATCATATTAATACTTGTACAGTATTTAATCATTAACGTCCTTACTTGCAAACAATCACTGCCTAAATTTATTAATCACATGCATAAATTTACCGCCATTTGTCTGTGAGCGAAGTTTTGAAGACTACCAGCAATAAATACAGTTCAATCTGAAAAAACAAAACAAAACAAACAACAAAAAAAACCCAGGCTTTGCCTCGTATTATTTTAAGGACCATAAGTAAGGGTGGTGGCTTTTAACCCCTGAAATCACCAAAATAAAGCCTCTTTTGTACTAAAAATTTTGTCCAAAGTGCCCCTGACCCTAAAAATCATACTTTCAAAAAAAAAATTCATTTTGTAATTTCCTTGTGATATTTTTTAACTTAATTTCACAAGCGTATTTTGTAAATCACATGGCCTTCTATTTAAAGCGTCTACATTTAAACCAGTTAAGTCCAACGATAGATATATTTCTTTTTTATTTTCAAGGCACTAACAGTCGCCTTGTTGTGAGGAAACGTGTCCGATTTGACTTTTCAAATCCTTTGAATGAATGTTGAGTGTTGAGAGCAAATGGCTTTGACGAGTGCGTGCTGGAATACACATTATAAACAGAGCATTATGGGATGTATATTGCTGACAAGCTGTCCTGGCATACTACAGTACTGTTTTCCTTTTATCAGAGAGAGATTGAAGGGGTTTAGTAGTAAAAGTGTATCATCAGAACGTACCTGGAAATAATTCATTTATTTTATCAACTTATTTAAGTTCTAGATTTCTTTTTTTGATGTCAGATCGCTTGTTTCGTTTTCTTTCTCAACGACAGTACTGGACGATATTCTCAGTTCATCATATGCTATTCCACTGCAGATCCAAAGACAAGAAAAAACACTCTATTTATGGCCGCGAAGGTTTTTAAGAGGCATTATAATACACATATTCTACAGTTTATACAGATTTTAACAGGAGAGATTTGTTAACATAGCTACGGAAATTCTTTACAGACAGATATTTATGAAAGCGCGAATGCAGATACAGATTATTCTTCACTTATCATGCGAGGAGGCGCGTTTCCAACTCAGAGCAGAATTTGGTATAGTAGTGCAGTAGGACTTCATGAATGCCGTACGTCTGAAATGAACAACCCTCATAAACTTTGCAGTAGTATTGGTGGAAGATGACCTTCTGTGTTGACGCGAGACAGGTTTAATGTAAGGATTTGGATTTAGGAAGTCATCCTAGATCAGCAGCAGGGATAACTTGTGCCATTTGCTGAAGCCTCGAGCGGAAAGATTTTGTATTTGAGGGCTTGTAAAGTAGTTTTGAGTGTGAGGATGACAGATGGCTGTCCTTGTGCTCGCTATGCTGCAAGTGGAGGTGAAGCCATGCTTTCACCCACCCTCTCCACCCTCTCGTGCGCTTCTCATCTCTCCCACAATCAGTTTACCTAGCAAAAAGAAAGAAATGAATTGTTCTCTTTGGGCTTTTTCAGTGGCGTTTGCCTGATGCTTCTCTTTATTAAGGCAAAAATATTGCAATTTAACATCGTACCATCTGCTAACAAGAATGGGAAAAGGTCCCTTTTCATTATAACAATGATGATTGTGTTTATTGGCATTTTAAGTCAAACAATTTAATCAAAAACAGTTTTTTTTTCTCCACGGTGCCTGACCAAAAGTAGTAGGCAATTTCCTTGGCTAACTACGACGCCACTTGACTGATGGAACGAAATCAAATCATTCAAATTCAGCGCAACAGACCAGCTCAGTTTCCTATTATTCACAGCACGAGTACACAAAAAAGTGTGAGGAAATCAAAGTGGTATGACAATTGATATGACACACAGGAGCCAAGAAAAGCCAGACAGCAAATAGATAATGTAGATGCCTGAGAATGTCAGTGCATGAGAAAGAAAGGAGATCTTAGACAAATTATTATTTTTTTTAAACACAAGGCTACTAAAAGACTGAAAAGATGGTGCTAGTATGGTATTTCTAAAAATGATGCTATGATTTGGGTAAAAGCTGCTTCTTGTTATGCTTGTAAGGGCAGTGTGGGTTTTTTTTCCTTCAGCAGATAAACTATTTGTAGGTGTCTAAGCTGTACAGAATGCATGATGGCATCCGGCAAATAATGACTGAGAAAGGCAGCTTCCAGCTAACAGTGCCTGTTAGAACTTTAACTAACATCTACGCACACAAACAAGTCTTTTTGCTATCGAAACAACTTTGTTATTCTCTTGATGATACGCACAATAATTTGACTTCTCCGTTATTTACTCCACATCTTGGTTTTTGTATGTTGATAAAAAGTCTACAGGCCATTCTCTGTGATGAGGCAGTTTAACATGAATTCATTAATGGTACTAAACTGTACCAGACAAGAAAATATGGCATGACTTTTATTTAATTTCGATTTTCAAATGTCAATTATAACCCATATACGCTCCTTATAAAAGAGTGTTCCGCATAATTCAGATTAAATGATTTTGTAGTACTATTTCCAGTAGCCGCCCCTTTACTGTTCATATATCTTGCCATTTTTCTTCAAACAGTAAGATGAACTTTGATGTCATGCAGTAATCTAACATCTGTAATTACCCTGTACATGATTGAAGTATTATTATTATTACTGTCACTGCAAATTTGAGTTGTCCTTGTATCTCTTTAGGAGTGTTTAGATTGTTCTTTGGGCGTCAGTATTGTAATCTATAGTGATGGTGGTTTTAAAACAGCCATGTCGGTTTGTACACAGGGTTAGTCGTATTAGCTTTAGTTTTGATGTTCTAACTTGGCCTTGTGAAAGTAACAGGCAAGCAAGCAAAAGAAACATGGTTCTGGCTAACTATTATTCATAATTCACATTCCCCCCTCAGAAATCCCAAACATTCCTCAATTTTCTAATCCAGTTTCTGACTATTCATCCCTAAAGTTTGGCGTTCTCTTTTCATGTGTTTGCTGGAATCTTCATTTGGTAACTCACTATACATAATATGGTTAAAGTCAGGCAAAATCAGCACAAGTGAAATATTTCAAATGTCAAAAGTATGCATTCCACCAAGCCTGAAAAAACGTTAGGCCTTTGAAAGCGTCCTATTGCTGCATTTGTTAAACTGACTAAATATATAAATGTGTATTTTTTCAAAATTATTTTTCAGTATTCTGACTTGCTCTTCTAATAACCATGCTGGGCTGTTAACATTCTGCAAAAACTAATCAGATTCCAGGTAGAACATTATGCTGAAATTGTTGCCAGTTTCGCCAATAAAGCAACAGCAAATAACTCCACTCATCTGGCAAATACTCTAATCAAAGATCCCATTTCAGAAACTATCCATCAATCACTACCCTTTAATATTCCACATGGCTTCTAAAAGGCATCTACTTGTTGTTGTTTTTTTTTCTTTTTTTTCCACACCAATTTGCTCAACATTTGATTTTATGATTGTTGTGCTCTGTTCGCGTGCACAACTTTACACAATATGCAGTTACATGACCTGAGATTCGGTTTAGTCAGTGGTGCCACCACACAGCAACTGTCATGTGTCACCAGTCGAATCCCAAAGGTGACCACCAGCCAAGTTTTTAATGTAGCAATGCTGAAAAACCCATGACAATAGATTGCCTTTAGGTCTTTTGAGCAGGCCTTTCAAAGCCTCTCACTTGTCCTCCAAATAACATCTATGTCTACAGTCAAACAGAATAACTTTCACTGTGCGATCCTTTGGGAGACCTAAGTTTGTGTGTGGATGATTTTTGGATTGGTTCCTTTGCTTGTATATGTGCGCTGTACCCGCTACACTTGGCAAATCTATGCTAGGTATGCTAGCGCTAGGCTAAGGCTTCTGAGGTCTTTGAATCAATTTGGACGTGCTGAGCTTCCATTCGGGCACACTTTGTGTTTTGCAGAGGCATTTGGAAACTACTTTGGTTTTCTTATTTGCGTTCGCGTTGGACAGAACTGATTTTATCAAACGTCTAGGAAAGATAATCGTAGTTCCTGTAAACACCAAAGAACATTTTCAAATTCCAAGCAGATGTAGTAATGTGATTTGTGAGAGAAAAAAAAGAAATGAAATGTGAAATATATTTTGGCTAAAATTTGGTTCTGAATTTTCGGTATCACCCATCATACTAACAAACACATTGGTAAACTATAAGTTGGAAGGTTCACATAGCTATCACTGACCAAAATGTTGTTTTTACAACACATAAAGAGATATCAATATCCATAAAAGTAGAGGTGCAGCTCATTTATAAAATGTGTAAGTGTTGCAGTACAGTAGTGATTTAGGAGAAATCATTTTAAAACGTGAACTATTTTTCATCCTAAGTCCCTTGTTAATGCACATTGAGTCACACCTGCTCTGTTTTATTCGTTTCTCGTTGTCTGTTCATTATGTGATAACGTATAACTAGCCTTGTGTTTCTTTCTCAAAGAACTGACAAAGTAAAATGCACTGGACTGTTGGTCAATAGTAACAATTGCCATGTGCAATTTGATTTTTTTCCCTGAATGTTATTGTAAAATTTTTAAAAAATGGTATCAATCTTCCTGTCCCTAGTGGTGGAAAGGATTTGTAGATTTTTTGTTTGTTTGTTTTTCTTCTTTTTGATGAATCAAAATGGACCAAGCTGTTTATTTGTTGTGTTTGCACATAGTAGTGTTTTCGATTTTTTGCGATGTATTAAGGCCATCAAGCGACTCCCTGTCGTACCGTGACAAGTGAAAGAGAAAGATCTGATTCGTTCATTCAAAAATCCTTCAAATGCCATGAAAAAACACCTTGTAACTAATTCTAGTGCCTGTTAGACATGTATTTCACTCTTCCAGCAAAGAACTCACTCAGTCTTATAGATGGAATCATGTAAAATCACACAGCGAACATGAACATTTACCTGTTAATGAATTTGTGTCATCATTTCAACCTAAAGGACCAAATTCCCTATTTTTTGTGCCGTGGTACACAATCATATAACAATAACTATTATTATATAGTGTAAATATTTGGATGGAAACCTTCATATCAGAGTAGAATGTAACCCCTTGGTAATTAGAAAGGCAATATAATGGTGAAGCATGAGCTCATTTAGAATTAATTTAGCTTACTTGGGTTAGATATTTGTCAGCATATACACATATATATATTTCTATACAGTTGCAGGACATCGAAACCTACTGTGGGTCAGTTAGGATCATCATCATCACTTCCCTGTTCTATGATGTACATTTTAGTACTGTAAAACTGGAGACCTATGGATGTCCACTTTCAAGATTAGGCTAGTTCATGTAAAACAAACAAAAAAACAAAAAAAACATGCTTTTTTCTTTCATTATGCTATTTATAGCCATATCTTACACATTCTTGTAGGCAAATACCTTCTTAAACACATATAAAGCACTTATACATAATTTATTTTCACCTTTTTCATAATCGCCCTGATCGCGTTCATACTAAAGGTTTATATTATGATATACAATAACTGTAGAAAACTGGGCAGAAGTGGAGCTGTTGTAGTAAAGGTATATTTGACATCTTTCAGTAACTAAGCAACCCTAAATTATATGCTGCAGTAACAATTTTCTTTTGTACGGTGTTCTTTAGTGCTCTAAGTTGGTTTGTCTTTTTTATTACTGTTTAAAAAAAAAAGTTTGTTTGCTTCGTGATGACTGCTGTTTTGAGGTAGGGTATATAAGGGTTTTATAAATGTGTGTACAAGGCCGTTTTATACTTTGACTTGTCAAACACTGGACTAAAGTGAGTCTTCGTATATATATATATATATATATATATATATATATATATATATATATATATATCAAAGTTATCCTTAGTGAGACATGAACAAGCAGCACAGTACACAGCATTTTGAAAACTTTATTTCGATGTGAACGTTTCCAAACATCCCCTCCCAAATTCCTATATTAATAATAACACGGTGTTATTTGTAACATATACAAAAAGGGAAACCACTGAACTAACATTTGAAAAAACCACTAAGTATAAAGCTGTCTCACTCTATCAGCCAGATAACGTGGTTGCACCTTTTCACGATCCTATTTGACGTTAAATCAAGCTACCACTTCTCAAACTAGAAAAGAGATTTGCACTAAAATAATTTTCAGTCTTCTTCAAGTGTTTTTTTCCACCGGGCAGTGCGGTATGGCATGGTACAGATACTAATCCTAACCCTGAACTGTTCCCAATGTACAACAGAACCGCAAACGTAGACGGGGTTTTCTTGAGGTTGTGTGGTTACATCATTTCTCAGTTTAACAGTAAACACAACAGCAAAGTGGAGGAGCTTCAAGTTCTGATTCAGCTTTTAGTGCATTTGGTTTTATGTTCAGAAACACAAACAGCGATTTTGCCTAATGTTTTTAGAAATGCTGTCGTCTGACTCGAGTACGACATGTGTTGACTGCGTTTGACCAATTAGTGGTCTGTACTGTTTCTTACTCTAACCATCATTCTGGCTCAGCACACTTGGCACCACAGCAAAAGGGCTTTTCCCAAAAAGGTGCCCTGAGCTCTGTAGTCCTCCTCAAAGTCCAGACTACATATGTCAACAACGTGCAGGTGTACAGGGCAAAACGTGCCCATGTACAATGGCTCAATATAGATTACAAGCCTGATGTATCTGAATGGCAAGATGAATTACTAAGCAAGTATATTTTAGCTCCTGAATATCTTCTTCTACGCAATGTTGGTAAACAAAATCCTCCACTCTGATTGGTCTTCCCCTGTATCTCAAGGAATTTTGTTTAGGAGGCCGCTGTGATGCGGCCCTCCCCAAAGACGGCACCAAGGGCCCAAAGAGGGCGCTCTTCAGTTCGCCTTTGAATAGCAAAATGAGAAATGGGACAGCCTCATGAACCTCAAGGCCACATGCAAATGAAACCACAAATATGCCAAGTAAGATTGGGGTAAACGGAGCACAGGTACTCAGCTATGATGGGCACTTGGCAAAGGAATTGATGACAAAATGTGTGAACACAATCTGTAACCGTACCAACCATGCGGCACTGCCTGCTGGAAAAACTCCATTTGATAAACAGCAATAGTTTATGACGCAGAACAACCTGACAAATTATTTTAAAAACAGTAGTATAACAAACTATAAAAGCTGTGTGTGCACTATAACTATAGCACGATGCTGTGTTTCTAATGAAATGAGATATTCAAGGAGGGTTTCTACATTATTTGTGTATAAAGGTACAGAATGGAAGACGTGTGATGCTGTCAAGGCTCGCGCGGCGTACATAGATGCTCACGTAAGCGGAAACGTCTGAGTTTGAGGCGCATAAAAAAATTGTACTTCCTGTTTCCTCGCGTGATTGTTTTGGACGAAATTTGACGAACTGCTCTCACAAGCCCCCTCCGCCCCTGAGCGAGAGGGGGGGATGAAGAAGTGAAGATACGTCCCAGAAACATGAAGCCACCATAAACTGGTCTTTCAGAAAGCGATAAAATCGTACAAAGTTCATGCAGGCTTACTATCTGTATGCTGAAATAGATGGAATTATCCTTCTTGCTATGGTTTTTTGAATTTGTCGTCGTTGCTGGTGTCGTTGCTGCTTCCGTCATCACTCTTTCAGACAGTTTAACTGATTTGCAGTCATCAGAGTGGCGACATGTTTCTGGGACGTGGCTTAAAAGATACAAATTTATGCTGAAAGTCACTTCGTGTGACTTTACCAATAGGAAATGCGCTTTTCCTTTCAGTGTGTGACGTCAGTTAAACGTAAAAAATTACAGTCCACACGTATATATAAGTCATAATTATCCATGAAGGAAAGTGAGGTCGGGATTAAAGCCAATATATACAAAACAGCTGGTTTCCTTTATGGGTAATTATACGAGATCAATAATAAGCAAATGATAGCAATCATAAATAGTGACAATTTTTGATTTTTTGGAAATAGTGGCTTTCCTGTTATAACCGCTTCGTGGTGTTATTGAAAGGTGTTGCAGTATGTCTAAAATTGTTGCGTGTTAGAGGAAGCATAAGTATGTGCCTTCATGTTATCTTCTTGGTGAGCTTGTTATTATTGAGAAGCTGAAGCTGAAGCCAGCCAATTGTGTTTGCACTAAAAACCAAAATTGCTTTTGTGATGTAGGTTATTTAAGCAAGCTTGTTGCGTCACTTTAAACGTGTGCATGAGGGTGATACTTTGGTAAGTCCTAGGGCTAGAGCTCTCATATGCTGATCTGTAAAAACTAGTGCAGCTTAGGAAATCCCCGGGAAAAAAAAGAAATATCTCCGCTTCGTTCTGTGTCGTATTTGGTTGGACCCATCCCATTCCTTCATCATGTCTTGCAGTGACATATTCCACACTGAATATATATCTATGTATAAACACGATGCATATATATTCTAAAAAAGAAGAAAAAAAGAATAAAAGAAACAAGCATAAACAGACGAATATTTCATCATGCCACAATAGAGTATTTTTTACATTGTCTGTGGAAGAGATAGTCACGCATTTCTCTGAATCAATGGGGTTGCATGAATTCATGAGGTCGCCTCGAGACTATTGGTCATTATATTTGGGTTGTTTTTACTAAGTTTGTGTTTCTTTTGTAAATTATTATTATTATTATTATTATTACTATTATTATTGTTTCTTGAAATCTAAAAAAAGGCCTACATGCTTTGAGTCTTACAAATGCACCTTATTCTTGCCTGACTGAAACGAACAGACAGGCCTTGTAATATCTCTAATTTAGCACCTTACTACACAGCATGATTTCACTTTATGCCAGTTTTGCTATACTTCCATTGCATATGATTTGAAATAATAATAAAAAAATAAACCTTATATATTTTGTGAAAATGTTCAAAGGGATGTGCCAAAGTTTGGAGGCGATCTCCCTAGTTTTTATGCTTATTATTCTTTTATTTCTCTTCTCCTTCAGTTATTACAATGGTATGTCATGTAACCTTTCCTATAAATGTGTTTAAGGACAATTTATTTCAGCAAACAGTATCATTACCTGCCATTTTACAGTAAGCCCTGTATTTCACGTATATTTACCAGTGATGTGTATTTGTTATTATACAGAAAATAGCCGTAAAAGCTTCATTATGTTACATAATATTGTGACTTTTTTCGAAAAACTGTGAAGACTTATCTTGCATATACTTTATACAGAAGTATTAAGCCTTAATACAAAAGACTAAAAAAAGGAGTGGAAGAATAACTGATTGTTGCAAAGTAAGGATGATTTTTTGTAAATGTTACCAGCACTTTTTTTGTAATTTTCACTCTCTGAGGTATTGTACAAGTTCACGCTGTTTGTGAAGTTTGAATATGAAGGAATAAAAACTAGTACTTTCCTGTACTTCACAGAAGAGGATGATGTGTGTTTTCATTCCTTCGGAGGACAGCGCACCCTCCGGGCCCTGTTGATGAAAACAGAAATTTAAAAAGACGAATGAAAAATAGCACAGCTTCAAACATTTATCCAGCACACTCTTCATAAATCCCCCAGATGCTTCATACCTCACAAACTGCAAAAGCTCTCAAATGACATCCTGAACATTTTTTTTTATTATTTTTACAATTCACTCAGTTGTCACAGCCACTATTTACACCGATCGAACACCATCCACATACGACGACTGGATACAAAAGTGTTCTTTATGCTTCTGATCAGAAATCTTAAAGGCTTTCTTCTTAGACACTAATTAATTCTAGTTCAGCCCCGCATTACAACACTAATTATGATTCCCCACTGAATATCCTTTTGCTGTATAACTACAGGCCTAACCACTGAGACCAGCTGGACATTCACAACGAGTGTGAACTAATTACATCCATTAGATCCATCACCACTGCACGTGTCAAACCCACTCTTTGTGGAAGAGTTTATCCCTCTCAGGACTGTTTCTCAAAAAGATAAGCACCTTTAAGGGCTCGTTTCCTTTTTTCATGTATTTGAGGCTTTTAGAACACTTGTGTGGTTTTATGTAGTTTTCTGTAACGAAAACAGTCGTAATTCATTCTTACATCCATTTTCCAACCTCTCCTTATCCCTTAGGATTTGGTTACTGTACCTTGAAGACTGATATATGTAAAAAGCCTCTGTTCTGATTGGCTGCCAAAATTAAAAAGCAGGCCTGAAACACTTACAAGTGAATGAGTGGTGCAAAACTGCTGTAGGTTGAATAGGCAGACACATGTACATGTGATGTAGGCCTGTAACGATCATGCAATTTTAGCTATTGACTGCCATATAAATAACTGCAATTAATGTTTGCAGGGAAATGATCATTTAATTATCATTTCCTTTGTTTACTGCATGTAACTAATAAAGCCTACAGTGGAAAAACTGGGTGATTAGCTATCTTGCTTCCTAGCTGTCAATGCTTAAAAGAGCAGTGTGTAAGATTTAAGGGGATCTATTGGCAGTAATGGAATATAGTATCCAAAACCATGTCTTCATTAGTGTATATTCACCTATAACTGCGAATCATTGTGTTTTTGTTAGGTTAGAACGAGCCCCTCATATCTACATAGATAGTGGGTCCTCTTCCAACAGAGGCTGCCATGTTTCTACAGTAGCCCAGAACAGACAAACCAAACACTGGCTCTAGAGAGTGCTTTTGTGTTTTTACGCTGAAGCAGCTGCCAGTGCTAGCTAACCATTTTGTGTCAAGTTTGGGAACCCAAATTTTGACGAATTTATTATTTAGTACAAGAAAAAGCAAGGGAGGGTGAATCCTCGCCATGAAACAGTCAAAAACATGAAGAAGCAAAACAAAATCGGGACAGGTGATGGCAGAAAACCTGACAGCCACTGTAGCATCTACTAAATGCTTGGAAGTGGAGGGGTGAGGGAGGGGAATTCAGCTGGTTGCAATCTGCAACCTCAACGCTAGATGCCACTAAATATTACACACTGCACCTTTAAAAGCTCCCAGCTGACAACAGAAACAACTTGAGCTCAAATAAATGTGTTATTAACAAACATTACTCACCGGCGCCCTCTAAAAGTTTTATTACCAAACATTACTCACCAGCGCCCTCTAAAGGTGTTACTGACAAACATTACTCACCAGCACCCACTGGTCATAAGTTAGATCTTTTGCTTGTGTAAGACCCGTGATGAATCTCAATAAATGCATTTTCTGCTTTCTTCTATTACATGTGAGGAATTTTTTTTTTCCATGACATGAGCCCTTAACAAATTTATGATTATTCACAGTGACCCTCTATTCTAAGATTCTGCCATCTTATGCAATGCATGGAATTTACTTATTCCAAATGTGTACATCATTTCCACATGAATAAAATATATTACATAAGTAGAAATTTTAGCCAAAAGTAAATAAACTGAACGATAAAATTAATGTAATATATCTTATTCATGTGGAAATTATGTACATATTTAAATCAAATAAATTCAATGCATTGATTTTATCCAAGTGTAATGACCACCTTCCCGCTATGCTTTCGGAACAAGGCCCTGGTCATAACATTAACCAGTAAACAATGCACCTAAAGCCAACAGAAATGTATGAATACGTTTACGGTTATTTCTGTGGAAGTAGCATCAGTTATCTCAGCTGTCTTGTGTGTCTAACATGCCTACTTCATGACATTTAGCAATGTACCTGCCACACAGAAATCCATTGTTACTTTGTGCCCACAGTAAATGAAAGCAGTAGTCACTGCGTGTAATGCATATTCAGTTTGCACATATGCTCAGCCTATTTTGCTACTTATGTTGAATATATGGTGCTCAAACTGTACTTTACATTGGGTACATTTAACAATGCGGTATTATTTAATTTCTTAAAATAATGTGACAAAAAATATTAGTAAAGTCACAGACCAAGCAGTAATAGTTATTACAGATTATAGATCAACCAAAACTTCCTATGACTCGCACACATAATCCACACTGACGCAAGTCAGTTGACAGATCTTATTCAAACACCTGTTCTTTTTATATGTGACTGTACATACAGCATACTGCACAAATATACAGTCTAAAGTACCTGAACAAATAGTTTCAAACCATTTATATCAGAGGTCAGTGTGTTGTTGCCAATAAAAAACTTTAACATTACAAATACAAACTGACATATATCTGCCTATTCAGCCTACAGCAGTTTAGCTCCGCCTAATCACACCGAAGTTACAAGGAGTGTTTCAGCCTGGACTGCTTTCTACAATCCCATTTCCAAAAAACTTGGGAGGCTGTGCAAAATGTAAATAAAAACAAAATGCAATGATACGCAAATCATGCAAAACATAAACCCTATATTTAATTGAAAATAGTACAAAGACAACATATCAAATGTTAAAACTGAGAAATTGTTTTTTTGAAAAATATATACCCGTTTTGAATTTTGATGCCAACAACACGTTCCAAAAAAGTTGGGACGGGGTCAACAAAAGGCTGGTAACGTTGTGTAAAGCTAAAAAAACACCTGGTGGTTAATTGGCAACAGGTCAATAACATGATTGAGCACAAAAAGAGCCTCTCAGAGAGGCTGAGTCTTTCAGAAGTAAATAAGGGGAGGGGATCACTACTCTGTGAAAGACTGCACGAGCAAACAGTGCAAGAATTTAAGAATAACGTTTCTCAACGTAAAATAGCAAAGAACTGGGGGATTTCATAATCTACAGTGCATAATGACATTAAAAGATTCAGAGAATCGGGAGAAATCTCTGTATGCAAGGGACAAGGCCAAAAACAAGTATTTGCTGGCAATGATTTTCCGGCCCTCAGGCACCACTGCATTAAAAACAGACATGATTCTGTAGTGGAAATCATGGGCTCATGGGCTGAGAAACACTTCTGAAAACCACTGTGAAAACAATTTGCCACTGCATCCACAAATGCAAGTTAAAACTCTAAAAAGCAAAGAAGAAACCATATATAAAGGGGATAGGGAAACCCTGCCGCCTTCTCTAGGCCCGAGCTCAATTAAAATGGACTAAGGCGAAGTGGAAAAGTGTCCTGTGGTCCAACAAAACAAAATTTGAAATTCTTTTTGGAAATCATGCAATCGTGCCTGCAGTCCAGACCTGTCACCTACTGAGAACATTTTGCGCATAATGAAATGAAAAATACTTCAAATGAGGCCCTGAACTGTTGAGAAGCTGAAATCCTATATTAAACAAGAACAGAAAAACATGTCACTTTCAAAACTACAGCAACTGGACTCCTCAGTTCCCAAACGCTTACAGAGTTTTGGTAAAAGAAGAGGTGATCAAACACAGTGCTAAACATGCCCCGTCCCAACTTTTTTGGAATGTGTTGTTGGCATCAAATTCAAAATGTATTTTTCAAAAAACAATTAAATTTCTCAGTTTCAACATTCGGTATGTTGTCTTTGTTGTATTTTCCTTTAAAAATGTAGTTTGTTTGATTTGCATATCATTGCATTCTGTTTTTATTTACATTCTGCACAGCATCCCACCTTTTGGGGTTGTAAATCAGTCACAACATAGGACAGCCAATCAGAACAGAGCTCATTTACATAAATCAGGCTTAATGGCTTAGTAACAAAAGCAGCCTTTTTCATTCTAAGGGCTATGTTTTTGGTACACAGCACCACACAAATGCCATAAGTGGACTTCTGGAGGAAGATAAAAGAAAAATGTAGAACATGGCACCTTAAAAATCAGCAGCACACCTGATACAACTTATCCAATCCAGATACTGAATAATAACTTCAATTAAGGCTGGACTGCTTTTTAGAGGAGGTGTGAAAATGGTTAAGTGAACAAACTGACATACACATAATCACGATGAACTGTATTAGTGTTTTCTTGAGCAAATAAAAAAAACAAAGATAAACTGCTTTTTAAATATATTTTTTTTCAGATGCCTAAAGGTTTTGCACAGTACTGTATATTGTATACAACGTATGCAGTAAAGCAATATGTCATATTGTGTTATAGATGAATGTACACCATACATTGAGTATACAATATTGCAGAGAAAATTAACAAAACTGTATTAAGTGTGACTTTGCCAGGAAACACTATATATTAGAATAAACACAAACAAACATAAATGCTGTAAAATGTAAGAATAATGTTTTGTTTCCAGTCAAATTATGATTATGTTGGATTGAAGAATACAGTAAGAAGAGCTGAGGTTTGGTTCCTGACTTGCTGCACTCCAGCTACTGTATGGATTGGTTCAATTCCATCAGCAGCATCTCAGCATCTAATTTAATTAAATTATACAGGACTGATTAGATAAACTAGATATTAGATGATAACTATAATTAATACCTTGCTTTTTCGATAAGAGGTTTGTAAATGGTTAAAAGAACACATTAAGACACATATAATTACTCACTGTTTTAATGCTATTTGTATTCATTCTAATAATAGTGTGAGTAATTAAAGATACACTGTACAGATAAACAGCCTAATAAATATCATTTTCTCAGGTGAATAAAACTTTGCACAGTACTGTATCTACACTTTTTGACCATTTTATTAGGTCCATTTACCATATAGATGCACTTTATAGTTCTACAATTACAGACTGCAGTCCATCTGTTTCTCCAACATAGACTAGACAAAGCAACAAAGCAGTCAAAGATATCACTTCAAACTTTACTGGGCAATATGACAATATTTATCATTATCGTGATAAACTATGTCATAGTAATTCACAATATGCTTTTCTAATCGTGTTGTAGATATCATCAGTACTTAAAAAAAACACTTCATGACTGGATGTTCGACTACAAAGTGAGCATAATTAGTATAACTGGATGTAGTTCAGCACAGTATGTGAAATGTTGAATATAAAACCATCATATTGATATTGCTTTGGACTGCATTTCTTTAAATTTGGCACCATTTTGTCTCTTCCAACTAGTCAACTGTCAGAAAAAATATATATCATGACATATTGTGTATTATAAAAACTTCTTAAGTATTGTGATATTCCATTTTTGCCACCTCTACATCTACTGTGAGAAGACAACTATGGGTAACAGCTATGGGTCTGAAAGGATGTGTAGCTGTCAAGAAGCCTCACTGAGAAAAGGAGACGGACACATCAAACAAAGAAGCTGAACAATGGACTGACCACCCCAGAGTCCAGACCTCAACATTACTGAATGTGTTTGAATACTTCAGAAAATGACCAGCCAACTTCTAAGACTGAACTTTGGAGGTGTGTCTGCAGATACAGATATATGAAAGTGAGTCTCTTGAAAAGAATGGAAGCTGGAATAAATGTAAAGAGTGACACACTGAACACTCGAAAATCTGACATTATATATGGTTGTTGAGGCTTCTGTAATTTTATGTTAAATATATGTTTTTGTCTGACATTAAAAAAGGATTAACTTGTGTTTAATGGCTGTTCTGACTAGACCAGGGGTTAAGAAGTGTTAAGAAGAGCCATTTTGTCCTTTCAGCAAAAATCAAACCACCTTGAGAGCCTTAACATTTTAAGTCCATTTTACTATCTTGGATGTAAATATGTCTCAGTATGTGCTAAAGTACTAGTATAGGCTAAAAATATAATACAAACAAAAAAACCAGACCTACTTTACTCTGCTTTAAGCTTTAGCTCAGCTTTAGCCGCTTTTCCTGCATCTCCGACTGGAAACTTTTCCTCAAAAGTAGAACAGTTTCTTGTAAAATGTCTCTCGACATTCGATTTTTTACGTGGCTGAAGGCAGCTTCTCATTCACCAGCTTCTTGTTGAAATTGTCCCGTTCCACCTTAAATGCTGAAGCAGGCACCATTTAAGGTGGAGCAGGAAAAATTCGAATGAGAAACTGACTTCAGCTTTGCGACTTTTTAGTGTTTGACAGTTTCGCATTGCAGATTAAACGTATTTGGAAACCAGCTGAGGGCTTATAAATGCAAATAATTAAATTTGTCTCCAAATTATCGATGTTTGTCTTAAATCTTTCTCTTTGCCTTTTCATTAGCCACTAGTTAGGCAAGATTGTTCTCTGCGTTCTTATGGTGACCAGCAGTCTGCATGCCAATCTTCATGGTTAAAGTGTGAATTAGCAATTCTACATTAACTCCAGCATTTAAGACCATTTATTGTTAAAACTGTTAGAGCGATCAGGAGAGTTTTATTTTACTGTAAAGGAGGATTATTTTATCATTACCTAAAAATCTAATTCTGCTGTGGAGCCACAACAGGCCAGTAAAAGAACCACATGGAGCTCCAGAGCTGCATGCTGACGACCCCTGGAATAGAAGTTTAATAAATGAAGACTGCTCCCTGCCATTTGCACAGTGCTATCTGTACAGTCATATGTGAAAGTTTGGGAGTCCCTGATTAGATGTTTTGTTGATTTTCTAAGTGAAAATAAGTTAACACATCCTCTACACTCTTAAAAAAATAGATATTCAAGGGAATGGTTCTATTTAGAACCATAAGTTCTAGCAATCTTCAAAAAGATTCTGTACAGAACCATGTACAACACAGTCTCCATCAATCTGAAGAACAACTTCACCATGTAATAGTATAGAACTCTAAATGGAACCATTCCCTTTACTTAAGAGTGTAGAAGAGAACACACTTTGGCACATTTTAATCCATTACTATTCATTTGCTAAATGTGACATATTGGGGAAAAAAATAAAACATAAAATGCGGTTTGTCCTGAAGTTTGCAGAAAAGTGCAGTATGCAAGTTCCCTGCAGCGGATGTGTTAACTTATTTTCACTTAGAAAATCCAGAAAACATGTAATTTGACCGGGGGTGTTCAAACCTTCACATATGGCTGTATATATACACAGTAGACTTCTCAGAAAATAGTTGAGCTAATAGCACCACATAGTTTAGCTTCTCATCATAACAGAAGGTTATACTGAGGTGTTTTTTTTCTCATCACTCATTAAAAGTTTATTCAAGCACAATGCACAGCAGAGAACAATGCGAAACCCACCAAATTACACTTTTCCCAGTTGCTCTGAGCAGACACACACTCCTCTGATATCTCATTTCCATTGTTAGGCATCTGCGACCTGCTCTCCTGAACAGATGGCAAGAGAAGAGAGGAGGAGGAATGAGGAGAGAAACAGGTACGTTAAACCTGTGCACTCAGTCTTCACACGCATTTATTATCTTTACCTATTCAGTCTTTCAGCTAGTTAGAAATCTGAATAAGTTGTGTCGAGTGAAGTGAGTAACTTTACACTCTTAAGTGGTGGACAGTACAGCAGTGAACAGAGAAACTTACAGCAGTCATGGCCTATTAAGAAATGAATCATTCTTTCAGGTGAGTGAGGCGAACCGGTTGACGACAAACGAATCAACAGGTTTTATTCCATCTACACACTAAACCAAGCACCATCTTGACAAGCTAGCATACCTGTTTTCCATCTATGGTGTTTAGCTTTCATGTAACAATATAATTCTCAGAAACCAATCTGAGATCTGTTTTTTGAGCTTTCTTGACATTGTGTGAAAATTTCATGATGAATGGACCAATAACAAAGCACCAAACTGCTTAGAAAAAAATCTATTTCCATTGACTTACATTAAAAGTAAAGAACTTTTTGGCCCTCTCCTGTAAAGTTATTATTTTGGAGATGCATGTTTTCCTTCGGACAGCAACGATATATATGTATACATACATATGTGTATGTTTGATACACATGTGTATGTTTTTTATATATATGATTGTATATTTTATTTATATATATTGCTATACATACTGCTGTCGGAACAAAACCTTGTATCTCCAACATGACAACTTCACAGAAGATGGAAAAAACACTTTACATTAAAAAGTCAATGGAACCAGATTTTAATAATTGTGCGCCATTTCCTTTGGTCTATTTATCATGAAATTTACAAACAACATAAAGGGCAACAGGCATTTTTGGTTTTTACATCAAAATTTTTTTAAATCAAAAACTGAAAAACAACAAAAATGGAGAAACAAGGTTTTGTTCCGACAGCAGCAATATATATATATAGATATATATATATATGTATAAAAATTTGCTGACTGATTCCTTTCTAACAAAATATACTGTCACTTGTTATAAAAGTGAGCTTTTGTAAAAGTACGTTAAAACTGTAATGCCCACCACTAGCATGTTGCATAAAATTACATATGCTGATAAAAAATTTGTCACTCAGTTTTTTTATTTTTACAAAAAATTACAGATTATATGACTAAAAAATGAATATAGACAAATAAAGACACAGTATCAAGTAGAGATGAAACGATATTAAAATTTCATATCACTATTATCATGACCAAAATTATCACGATTACCGGTATTATCGCGGTATTGTTCAAATGTGTTGAAAAGTAAAATAAATAAAAAAATAAATACTGATACACAAACTGAAACTCGTTTCACCAACTTTTATATGAACACAAATAGAATTGGCAGCAATATGCACTTTTTTTTGCATAAACATTAAAAAATAAGGTCAATACATTTGTAGTATTACTTTTGTATTACTTACAATACTTGTAATACTCTGTAAACAAAAGAATAGCAAATGTATTATTATTACTGTTATTATTATTATTATTACTGTTATTATTCTTATTCTTCTTATTATTACTACTGTTGTAATTATTTTTATTATTATTATTAATATTATTACTATTATTAATTACAATAACTAGGGATTTCCCTGCATAGAGAATTAAATCTCTGGGTCTTAATGGAAAATTACTACTTCTAAGAAGTGCTGCACTCGGGGGATTTCTGTCCTAACTGCAATTGCAGCATTATTGTGCCGTTGTGGCGCTGCTCCCCTAATCAATACAGTGCACCAGGAAAAACTAAAAAAACAAAATCACAGAGGAATTGCGTGACCGTGCTGTGAGCTGCAGACAGTGTAGAACTCACAGTGTCTTCACCTGTGAAGCTGCTTCTCTAAAAGCATTTTAAAACTAAAACATAACTTAAAATTAACATGCATCTGAGCTGCGGCAGAAACACTCCTTAAGTTTAATCTCTTTAATCTTGCGTTTACTTGCGCAAGGTCCCGTCTCAAAGCACACTATCTTCCCTATGTAGTGCACTTTGTGGATCATGAAATAGCAAATCCTTCACCCAAAGAGTGCATGAAATGTTCAACTAAGTCATCTATAATCAACATTAACAACAGGTTACAAATTCCCTATTTAAAACTCAACTGCTTGTTAATGATGATCATGTTTGTTTGAAAAGTAGCGCACTATGTAAGGGACATTGAGTGATTTGAGACAGTGTTATTCTCTTCTCAGAAAGTAAACACTGCAAGCGAGACGAGAAAGGGGAGCTGCACAGATTGAACTTTTGCAGCGTCTCGTTCCGGAGTTTGTGTGACTGTTAACTCTGAGCTCATTTTGGAGACGCTGCTCCACAGAAATATGTGTTAAAAGCTTTAGTTTCGATTCACAGTTGATTTACCGATTTTTTTTTTTTTTTGACGCTAAAAGCTTCATTTTATATTATTAACGAACCGTAAGCATAAGTTAAACCACACAAACCATGACATTTCTTCTATTTCGAAGTCCCCACAGACTTCTACGTTAAAGTTAACCTTGCATTAGAGCTGGGCGATATGGCCAAAAAATGTTATCACGATAAACAAAATTCATATCGTTCGATATCGATATATATCGCGATAAATGTCAAATCATTATTTCTTTCACGTTTGAAGGCTGATTTTGCTCCTGGGTGGTTAACTCTGCTTTTAAACTATCACTTATGGTCCGATCATGACAAACATTCACCAAACAGTGGAACATTTCACAAATCTGTCTTGGGACAGTGGGAGAAAGTTTCTGAGCTGTTTTTATCAGCTGGAAAAGCACAGCTGCAATTTTTGTAATAGTCATAATTTAAGAAAGAAAATAGATTATTTTTAGCGGTCTGGTGACGAGCGCTCGGCTATCCCATTACAAATGCTAAACAAGTGGCCAACAACAGTGCTAAACTCTTTAGTTTCTCAACAACGTCAGCTTGGTTCGGTAGGTCACTGCTGTCACTCCTACCGCATCCATGTCAGAGCATATCACAGTATTCAGACACCAGCTAGCGACGACTGGGTTTCTCTATGCTATCGTAGTAGTTTGAGAGTTTGAGGGGTGAACCGCAAAATATCTGACGTTCGCTGTGTAAAAGCATTATCTCGTCACTCACACTCGGTCACAGGAGAACAGATCGCTGGTCGCTCCACTCAAACAGGGACTGTATAACTCCACAATTCAGCCGTTGCTAAAGTATATCTGGCGACCATTTTTTACTCGTGGCCTCCTCCCTCTCTAATCAAGTCAAAAAACTCGGAAGTGCGCCCTCTCCTGGCGACAGCAGAGTAGTGTTGCTTTCCTTGCAGTAGAAAACGCCACCAAGGCTTTAACTAGAACGTAGAAGTGTGAGAATGGTGTATTATATCGACCATTTATCAACATGTCGTATCGCTCTATCGAGGAAAAGTTATATCGCAATACTTATCGTTATCGTTTTATCGCCCAGCCCTACCTTGCATTCTCTAAAAAGTCGCGGGTGGTGGTCGCGAAGATGACTCATAAGGTTTGATGTGTTGCCCCCTTTCGCCGCTATTTTCTTTCGACATGTTCTGCAGACAGGGTGGTCATTTCAATTAACTTTCCTTCTGCATCCTTATAAAACCCAAAATATGACCAAACGTCAGACTTGGTCTTCTTAGAAGGCTGAAATATCTCAGAATCTCAGAGTTTTCACTTTCACTTACTTGTCATTAATTTTACCGTGGTTTACCATGAAACCGGTAACCGTTTCATCTCTAGTATCAAGACAGTAGCACACTGCAGACAAAGGTCAAAACTAACAAGAGACAACTCAATAAAAAAATAAGAGACAACTCAATAAACGATACAGGTGTGTTACTCTAGATAGGTCAAAAACGATAAAACCAAAAGGTACAGAAACCTAAAGGCCTCACACCAAGTACAATATATTCAGACAGAAAAAATGAGATACAACTTCTTTACACCAGATCTGATGTGAAGAAGACGAAAGAGGAAGAAGAAATGGATTCCTTGAGAAGCAGCAATGATGAATTCATCATTTTCTTTCAAGCGCTGCAACTAATCGATTCAGCACGCTTGGTTCACCTCATTGTATTCGAGGCTCTGCTTCTGCCTGTTGTTCCTCTTACTTAAAGGACTGTTCATTATCAAGAGAAGCTAATAGTTTGCAGACATTCATGGGTATGACAGCTATAATAAAACAGTTATATACAGTTCCTGTAACGAACCGGTCGTTCACCTGTGGTCCACCATATATTGTCTTTAACCTCTGTATTTTTGTAGTCAGCGTGTTGCTTGTCATGTAATAGACATAATACTTTACTGTTTGATACTTTTTTAAATTAATTTGTAATCCAGTATCTTAATTTTAATTATTAGCAAATGAACCTTTAACATGAAAAAGCAAGTGTTGTAGGTATTGATACTGCAGTTCTGATTTGATATCTTGTTTATTTGAAATACAAGGTGATTCAGAGAGATTAAACAGATTTCAAAGCACCATATTTTTCCAACCATGAGGCACCGAGGAACCAATCACAATCCAATTGAAAGAGGGGGTCCCTTCAGTCTGCAAGGAGGTGGCGACCCCTGAGCAGAAAGCGTTTGCGTTCTTCACTTCAATAAGAGTGAATCTGTCATAACTGTGCAACATGATTTTCATCAGCAGTGAACCTCCAACAGCTCAGAGCGTTCGTCGTTGGTTCCACAACACTGAATGATCTCCAAAATCGCATTGAAAGAGCTGTGAGTGCAGTGACACTCGACATGCTCAATCAAGTATGGGATGAATTTGACTATGGCGTTGATGTTGTCTGTACAGCTGGAGGAGGTTCATATTGAGTACGTGAAAATTCATATTGAGCACTATTGAAATTACATAATAAACATTATGCTCATTTAAACCATTTACAATTTACTGCTTTGTTCTGTAATGATTTACAAGGGAAATAAATCATTTTGAAATCGGATGAATCTTCTTGAATCACCCTGTACATTGTGAGTGTCTTACTGCACTGTTCATTCAGCTCATGTATTTTATATCCAGTTACATCTGTAACTTTTGTTAAAACTACATACAACTGAAAATAATATAGTAACAAATAAATACATTTTGGCCATTCATACAATACAAAAATACATTTGATAAATAATTTTGAAAATACACTTTCATGTATTGCATATTTTGTAAATGCACTTACATTTAAAATGTATTTTCAAAAAATATTTAACAAATCCATTTTTTGGGCCATTTTCATACATTGGAAAAAAGAATTTGATAAATATTTTTGGAATATATTTTTTTCAATATGGGCAGACTTGGTGTGAAAGACTACATTAACAGTTTTTTCCCTCCGTAAATACTCGGAGCGTGTAAGCCATAAAACTGCTGCTTGCCAACTGCAAATCCAGGCCCATAACTGTGCATTTATAGTTAATGAAGAGGAAACGTGACGGCGCTTAGGACAAAAGGTCAGTTGCAGTTAAAGTCATACAGTTTACTGGACGGGATGTTCCTGGCGTTGTAAAAGGTAACATGTTTCAACTCAAAGCACATCAACACTGCACACATTAATACTCCACAACAGATCACGGTAATACTCCACAACAGATCACGGTAACCTATCAAAAGCACCAGAAACATACAGAAAGGGCAGATAATTTGTACACATTGGTCTTCGTGACATCACAAAAACAGTGAATGTTTTGCAGCTTATACAGCCGTATGGACTGCATGAACTGGAGAGTCAACAATATGTTTTAAAACTTTAACTCTGTTTATACACTGCATCAAACTCTTATTTCACAAAAGTAAGGAATATTTAGTTTTCTCTGCTATGGGCCCTTTAAAGGGGAATTCCACCAATTTTTCAAAATTTCTGCACATTCCAGAAATGGAGATGTAAACAAAGTCACTCACAGCATTTTAGTATGAAATGGTTCATTGTGGAGAAAATTACACACTCAGATTTCTTTACAGTGGTGGTGACAGGAACCAGGGGTCATCATGACAACACAAAAAGCCATTTTATTTCTGAATAATTCAGTCCTTGAGATGTAAACAGGGTCATTCAGAGTTGTTTAAAAGCAGATTTAGGGTGAACTTTAAAGTTCTGGTTCAGGCAGTTTAGGATAGATTTTGAGGTTCTGCAACTAGTTAAGGCTCTAAATTACCTTAAATCTGCCACCCACATCACAGAATGTCTGTCTATGTTCCAGCACATGATCTTAGATGATCCACAGATACAGACCTTTTGCAAACACCTTCCTCTTTCTGTTGTTCTGCTTCTAAACTGTTGAACTCAATTCCACCTTAGACGGCAACCTTAGTGCTCAGTTTTAAGAAACATTTGAAAACGTATCTCTTTAACTTAGAGTTTAATTAAATTCAACCTCCCTTTTGGTATTTATCTTTTCAATCTGCTTTATATGATTTTAATTGAATACTCATAATTTCTTCTATTTGCCATTAAGCCTAATCACCTGCCTCTAAAGAAGTTGAGCTGCCACCGGTATGAAAAGTGCTCTATAAATAAAGATTAATATTAATTTTTTTTCTATTGTTATTATTGATGTGAAAGGGTACATTGTAGAAAAACTTGCACTGAGATTTCTTTACAGTGGTGGTAATAGGAACCAGGGGTCACCATGACTACAACACAAATACAGATATATGGAAAACTAAAGCTGCGGCCAATATCGCACACTACTATACTACACACCAAGTTACTGAATGGACTTCTAATGGTGGTGTAGTTACTAGTTTTAACACCCTGTTTAGTACAGTAGTATTTTGGACACAGCACAAGTTTTCTTTGGGGACTACTCTGCCTTACAATGCCCTGCGTGTGTCCCTCCACCATGCTGGAATGATAAAATAAGCCATTTCCTGTAACTTCTTGCGAGGGAGCTGCTAGAGGTGGGCGTCTGGTTCCTATCACCACCACTGAGAGCAATTCTGACTCTTACGTTTCTCTAGAACAGAGCATTTCACACCAAACCACTCTGAATGACTCTGTTTAACGTGTGTAATGATGGGCTCAAACATAACGATTAAACTTAAACGTTTAGTGGTGGAGAAATTCTGAAAAATTGGTGGAACTCCCCTTTAACGTATTTTGCGGGTTTTTCAAACATCCAGCACTGTCGTTTACGGCAAGACTCACAAAATGCCTACATTTTCACAGAATTTTAAAGTTATGCTTCAGTTTTCCCTCTTTATGTGTCTAAAATTAAGCATAATCATCTGCAGAATCAAACGAAGTTTGTTTTTTCCGTGTTGAGAGTGAAAATACGAATAAAATCACTCTCGATAGCCGACGTGCTAATAGCATTCGCGTGAGCTTCTTAACCTAGCTAACTAACTAACGTCGCGCACTCTTCGGTAATCTTCTTAAAAAATAGTGATCAACACATTATAAAACCCTCCGAGTTTACATTCTGGTGCTCTTATTGTTCGTGTAATAGTGATTGGTGACTTTATCCTCACCTGTAGTTAGGAAATTCTGTCAGTATGGCGGTTTCTCAGGAACGTTAGTGTTAGCTTAGCTTCAACCGTCGATTCCCTTCCAACCAAACCAAGAGCAGCTCGAGCTCCACTAAACGTTCCTTAGCGCCGCTGCGGCCTTACAAAGCCGATCGTTCCGGTTCTAAAAGCTGATTGGCTGAATTCTGTATTAAACCACGGAGGAAAATATTATACATTTATTTATTAAATGTATTTCTGCAATGTATGAAAATGAACAAAAAATATTCATTAAATATGTTTTTGCAATGTATGAAAATGGCCAAAGATTTATTTGTTCTTTATATTTTTAAAATACATTTTAAATGTATTCATTAAATATATTTTTGCGATGTATGAAAATGGCCAAAACTTTTTTTGAAATATATTTTAAAAATATATTTTAAATATATTTTCCGAATGTATTTATTAAATATATATAAAAAAAAAAAAATTAATGTATGAAAATGATCCAAAATTTTTTTTTAATCTATTTTCAAAAGTATGTATTAAATCTATTTTTTACAATGAAAACTTACAGAACTTACAACACTCATTTTTGTTATGGTAAAGGTTCATTTGCTAATGTTTAAGATATAAGATACTGGAATACAAAATCGTTTTAAAAGGTATCAAACAGTAAAGTGTGTTATACAGTATTTTGTCCATTTTGTTACAGGTATTTGATGAATACATTTACATACATTTATTTTTCTATGGTACATTTCTATGTGTAATATTTCCCCATACATTTTAAAATAAACTCATTTTAAAATATATTTGGTTAATGTGACAGCATATTCTGAAATACATTTTAGTGTTTGGAGTGATGGACTGCAATGTATTTGAAATGCATTTAAAAATATATATAATAAATAAATGTCCATGCATATGGGAATGTGCCAAGTTATTAAAAATCCTTATTATGCTATTAAAGGACAATTCCACCCATTTTTCAAAATTTCTGAATAATTCAGTCCTTGAGATGTAAACAGCGTCATTCAGAGTGGTTTGAAAGTGGATTTAGGATGAATTTTAAAGTTCTGGTCTAGTATAGAGTTTGAGGCTCTGCAGCTAGTTCTAGCTGACCTTAAATGACCTTAAATCTGCCACCCACATCACAGAATGTCTCTGTTTCTGTTCCAGCACATGATCTTAGATGATCCGCAGATACAGACCTTCTGCACACACATTCCACTTTCTGTTGTTCTGCTTCTAAACTGTTGAACTCAATTCCACCTTAGACGGCAACCTTAGTGCTCAGTTTTAAGAAACATTTGAAAACGTATCTCTTTAACTTAGAGTTTAATTAAATTCAACCTCCCTTTTGGTATTTATCTTCTCAATCTGATCTGTCTGCTTTATATGATTTTAACTGAATACTCATAATTTCTTCTATTTGCTGTTAAGCTTAATCACCTGCCTCTAAAGCAGTTGAGCTGCCATCAGTATGAAAATGTCTATAAATAAAGATTAATATTACTATTATTATTTTTTAATTGTTATTATTGATGTGAAAGGGTACATTGTAGAAAAACTTACACACAGATTTCTTTACAGTGGTGGTGATAGAAACCAGGGGTCACCATGACTACGGCACAAATATAGCCATTTACTATCCAAAACCACCAGTGAACCTACATGTGTCTTCTGAGTTTCATATGTAACGTTGATGATGGTAAAATAGTGGAAAATCTGAAATAATACGTTTTCTTTGGGGACTTTTTTGCCTCACAATGCCCTCCATGTAACTCTCCACCATGAATGGGTTAAAAAAATAAATTTTAGGCCAAAATCTTCTCTAATACATCGTAAAACAGTGTCTCAGACAGCAGGCAGTGAATTCATAACCATTTCTTGTAATAACTTTCTGTGAGGGAGCTGTTAGAGGTGGACGTCTTGTTCCTATCACCACCACTGTGAACAATTCTGACACAGTAAGTTTCTCTAGAACAGAGCATTTCACACCAAACTGCTCTGAACGACATCTTAACCATTTAAGTATGTAGAAATTTTGAAAAGTCGGTGGAGTTCCCCTTTATAGAATCTCAGACCCTTATGTTGACTGGCCTTAGTTTACCTTAGAAACAAACTACACTACTTGGTGGAAGAACTGTTTATTGCAATTATTATTATTAATAATTCCTCCTGGTGATTTTCATTGAACATTTGTGTTTTTATTATAAAGTATTTTGTTTATATTTTATAAAAGCCACTCAAGGCTACACATCAGTGATTTTACCAAGAAAGTTAAAGAGGCACTCCACTTAGTGTCTCATTACTAATAGTTAGGTGTAAAACTAAGAATGAAAATGGTTCAATGAGTTAAAACTTCTTTTTTAACAAAAAAATAAAAAATAAATAGTTAACCATGAACAGGAATAGGCAGCATAAAATCATGCTATAAAGCTTCCTGCTTATTCCTGCTAATTTCTGCTAAGTGAAATTGAATCCTGCTTAATTAAAAGAATCACTTTAGTAAATTGAAACAAATGTCTTATCACCAATTAACTGTAAATGATAATAGTACACTATACTAAAAATTTTAAGAATTTTTTTGGTGAGAAAAGTACAGGAAGGAAACATCATATACCATATCGCTGTTGTGGGAAGAAAACCACGTATCTCCAAAATGGTAACTTTACAGGAAAAGGAAAAAACCTACTTTACTGTCAATGTAAGTCAATGGATCCAGACTTCTTTCTGAGTCATTTTGGGCTGTTTCTTTTGGTCCATTCTTCCTGACATTTACATACAATGTAAAGGACAACAGGTGTTTTCAAATTATGTCAAAAACTGAAATCTCGCTCTTTAAAAAAAAAAAACACACCTAATTACACTGCACTCTCTCTTTCTCTTGCTCCATCCCAAGCCCAAAAAGTCTTGAGTTTGGCTGCATGCATTCGGGCTACGGACCGCTCTATCGGAGCATTTCCAAGGAAAGAGTTGGCCCACTGCCACCGAGCCAAAGAGTGTGGAGGTTGCCACCTCAAGGCCAGCAATTCCTTGGCAGCAGTGAGTCCAGCCCATAGAATAAGTCTCTGTTGCAGAGACATCTGCAAGGAGAAGTCGTCATTAAGTAGAAGCAAAGTCGGTGAAAGTGTGACACTAGTTTCAAGTATGTTACTGAAAGTTAGAGATACTTGCTTCCAGAAACCGACACCATCGGGCCAATCCTGATACATATGTATAAATGATCCCAAGGCGTTGAGTGGACATAGTGGGCATAAGTCACAGTTAGGGGATGTAATGGTCTTCATAGGGTGATGCCTACTGGGGATCAGGTACATCCTGTGAATGAATCTGTAATGTATTAACTGAAGATCAGGATTTTTAGGTGCACTATACAATTTTTTTCCACACTGTGCTCCAACAAATCTCTTCATCATTTACAGGAGATAAATCCCTACATCATATAAGTTCTACCAGTAGTGGTCTACAAGGTTCAGAGATTGAAGCAAGTATTTTTTGTTTTGCTCCCGCCAACCACCCCCCTCTTCGGAGGACTATTAGGACTTTGTTATTTATTTTGTAATACTGCAAAATATTACATACGCATGTTGGCACAGTCATAGGTGGGGAGAAGGTAAACGTACAAAAAAATTATAGTAATACAAATCAAAGAGCAAAAAAAAAAGGAAGAAAAGGAGAAGGAAAAAAAAGGAAAAAAAATACCAAAATATTTGTAGGTACACCATATTTTTAGTAATGATTGATTGATTAATAGCATTGACCTTTGCTAGCTTTGTGTGTTTGTGTGTGTGTGTGTGTGTGTGTGTGTGTATGTATATGTATGTATTCCAATGTGTGATCGTATGGGGGGTTTCTAGTTTCTGGGATGGCTCTTGGGGGGTCAAATCTTGTGACTAGGAGTTTTGGAGGTTACTGTAGGGCTTTGCAGGGCTTTTATCAGAAGTGTCCAGGCTGGTTCTGGGTTATTGTTTTTGATATTGATGGATTCAGAGAGTTTTTCCTTTGATAAATAATCCATTAATAGTTTTTTCCAGTGGTTAATGCTAAGGTTATGTTTTGTTTTCCAGTTCATTCTAATGTTATGTTTTGTTTTCCAGTTCATGAGTATGGTTTTCTTGGCGATGGTTAGCGCTATGAGAAGCATTCTATTATTTTCTTTTGTCATATTGGTTGTTGATATATCACCTAGTAGGCAGAGTGATGGTGATGGTTGGATGTGACTGACAAAGGCATGGAATAGGACAGTGATGATTTCTTGCCAAAACTGATGAAGGGGTGTGCAGTGCCACACGGCATGGATATAGCTGTCATTTGTGTTTTGGGTGCATTGTGTACAGATTGCTGTGTTTGTGAATCCCATTTTAAACATTGTGTGTGGTGTAGTGCACACTGTGGATGATTGTATACTGAATAAGTTGTAAGTTGGTGCTCTTGATCATGTGTTGGTTATTTTTGCATGTCTGAATCCAGAAATCTGCATCAGGAGCTAATGATAAGTCTTCCTCCCATTGTCTGGTTGGTATAGCGATTGTGAGGTTTGATTTAGCTATTATTTGATATATTTTGGATAGTAGTTTTTTAGTAGTGGTGATGTTAATAAATTCTGAGATTGGAATCGGTAAGTCTAGTGTTTTTGAGTTGATTTTTGGACATATTACTGATCTTAGTTGTTGGTATTGTAAAAACTGAGTGCTCCTGATATCATATTTCTGGATAAGTTGTGGGAGTGACATAAAGCTATCATTGTGATAAATATGAACCAAATATTTTTGATGAAAATGATATACTGATATATAACTGATAAATGATACAAATTTCTACAAATGATAAATATTTATCTTGAACTTCAGAATGTACATACTACTTCATGTAAAAATGAACAGTTTACTTAAATTCTGTTTGTACACTTACCTTAAAGTGAGTTATTTGTAAACAGAATTTCTCCATCATTAAAAGGTTGAGAGATAAACAGAGTCATTCAGAGTGGTTTGGTATGAAATGCTCTGTTCTGGAGAAACTTACTGAGTCAGAATTGTTCACAGTGGTGGTGCTAGGAACCAGACGTCCACCTCTAAAAGCTCTGTCACACTGTTAGAGATAGGTGCTGTGCAGGTACATTTTTTGTGCATCAAGGTGCAAACAATGTAAATGTTCCCTCAAAAGTTCAACAGTGGTTTTAAGGTCCAATTGAGAACCTTAAATAATTTTTTCCAGGTGAAAAGTTTGTGTTTGTACCTTTTCATAAACGAATGTTTTAAAACAGAGTAATAAAATAAAAAGCCTGGAGACGAGATGAGGTGTGTGGAGTCGGTACAACTTAGAAAATATAATTTCAGTGGATTATGGTACAGTTATGTTCCCTGACTAAAGGTACTGAGATGTACCCTCGAGGGTTCCACCCCAGTGACAAGAGGGGCACTGCCCCGGTGACAGTTTAGTACCTTTTTTGCACAGAAAGTGATTACATGAAATGGTTATGAATGCACTGCTTGACATCTGAGACATTGTTTTATGACAGTTTTGAAATATATTTTAGCATCAAGCTTATTTTTTTCATTCCTTCATGGTGGAGGGATACATGCAGGGCATTGTAGATAAGCTGTGTCCAAAATACTAAATAGTGTGTTACTAATACGCCACCATTAGAAGTCCATTCAGTAGTTTAGTGTGTAGTATAGTAGTATGCTGTTTTGGACGCAGCTCTAGTTTTCCAGTTTTCCCACTGTTTCACCATCTTCAACGTAACATATAAAAGCTCAGAAGACTCGTGTAGGTTCACTGGTGGTTTTGGATAGTAAATAAAGTGTCTTAATTTGTGTTGTAGTCATGGTGACCCCTGGTTCCTATCACCACCACTGTAAAGAAATCCGAGTCAGTAATTATCTCTACCATGAACCATTTCACATCAAAACGCTGGTAGTGGCTTTGTTTACATCTCCATAACTGAATTATGCAGAAATTTGGAAAAATCGGTGGCATTCCCCTTTAATAAACTTAATTTCACAATACAATAAAACACATAATATTAAAAAGCACTTCATTAATACCATTAAGAATTATTATTATTATTACTATTATTATTATTATTATAGACAAGTTTCGTTATCTTCTTGTGCTGTTTTCATGTTCTCGACGCTCATTGGATGAGAGCCATGCTACGTGAGCTTTGTGCGTCGCATACGTCATATGCAGCGGCGAAGCTGCGGCTGTGAGAACTGCTGAAGCTACGATTTGTTGACGCCGTTTTAAAAAGAAAAAAGCGGTTGTTTTTCTTCATTAATGGCAGCGTCGACGTTGTGCCGCTGTTGACTCGTAAACTAAACCGTGATCGTGTGATTTCAGAGCGGAGCGCAGACTTTTTTAGCCGCTTTCTCCGCGGACACGTGGGCTGCAGGACACGCTCAGCAGAGACGGAGCCGCGATGAGGAGGTCTTTAACTTCACCCTTTACTCTGTAAACGCTTTACACACAACGCTTAACCTGGCCGCACCGTCACTGCGCGGCTCATACGGTGGAAGGAAATATGGACTCATATAGACGATAAAAACATTACATATTAGTGCTGTCGCTCCTTTCAAATGTTTATAATGCATAAGTTAAAGGGGAATTCCACCGATTTTTCAGAATTCCAGCATAATTAAATGGTTGAGATGTAAACGGAGTTATTCAGAGTGGTTTGGTGTGAAATTGTTGATTGTACAGACTCAGATTTCTTTACAGTGGTGGTGATAGGAACCAGGCGTCGCCATGATTACAACACAAATATAGCCATTTTATTTACCACCAGTGCTACACGTGTCTTCCGAGTTTTCGTATGGAATGTTGATGATAAAATAGTGGAAAATCTGAAAAAAATAAGTTTTCTGTTGGAAATATTTTATCCCACAATGCCCTGCGTGTATCCCTCCACCATGAATGTATAAAAAATAAGCTTAAGGCTAAAACCATATCTTAAAACTATCATAAAACAATGTCTCATGCATCGGGCAGCAAATTCGTAACCATTTGCTTTTAAAGGTGGACGTCTGGTTCCTATCACCACCGCTGTAAACAATTCTGACTCTAAGTTTCTCTACAACAGAGTATTTCACACCAGACCACTCTGAATGACTTTTAATTATGGAGAGAATTTTGAAAAGATTGGTGGATTTCCCCTTTAGCCTTTGGGTTTATCTTTGGATAGCAAGAATAATGCAGAATACTGTTTCCTGATTCTCAGCCTTTGAATCTTCTACATGTAAACGAGATCTGCTGCCTGTCATTCATGTCTTTAAGGCTTATATCTTAGATTGTAACAACCTCTGCTCTTCTGGGAAGGCTTTACACTAGATGTTGGAACATTGCTATGAGGATTTTATTGAGCATTAGTGAGGTCAGGTACCGATTTTGGATGGTCAGTTGTGAATCACTCCAGCTCATCCCAAAGGTACTGGATGGAGCTCCATCACTCCAGAGAACACAGAACACAGAGCTTTATACTGGGAAAGCTCAGTGATATCAGAATAATTTCAGTGTCGACAGGTAATTGCTCAAAAAATTATCAAACAGATTGGAATGTTTAGATTTGGCGGATAGTTCAAGCTGATGCTCCCCACCGTGTTTATGATGGGAGAGCAGACCCTTTAGCCAGTGCTGCTTGACTGTGCTGAAATGTCTGTGTTTTAATTTTCTCATATTTGTTAACCTATTCTGGGTCGTATTTGGGGCGACGCCACAGACGTCTGTAACCGGAAGTCCAAGATACCGTTATTGTTGATGATAGCCAATGCGGGTATATAACATAACAGAATTAGCTGTCTCCTCCAAGCATGTTGAGATGTCCAGTGATGTCACATGTCTCGAGGAAGTGTACACTAGCCTTCGCCCACCCAGCATTGCAGCATACTGTGATATTGGAGACCTAGCTAGAGGGTGGAATTGGTAGTGACCAAACTGGGGAGAAAATTGGGGAAAAAATAAAATAAAATAAATGTCATATTTCTCTGTAATGTAAATTATGATGACTCTGGTTCTAAATTCTACATTTTATGAGTGTTTATGCATGGTCATTTCATTTACGAGACAAATATATAATATTGGATACTGCCATTGGCCTACAGTTCCTGTATAATCCTTACAGTATCCACACTCAGTATCCTTGCTTCACACCCCTCTAGCCCACACTTGGCATTGGGCATGGTGACCTTGGGCTCATGTGTGGCTACTCCAGAGCATCCCATTGCATTGGCCAGAGCTTTTCTGTGGAGATTATACAAGCTGTTGTACGCCTGTGTTAGCAGTGGGCGCACCTTAAAGCAGCTTGTTCAATGTGGGTGTAGTCTGTTTAAATATGTAAGCCGTGGAGATTTGAATGACAGGCAGTAGATTATTGTCTTGTTTACTTGCTGAAAATCCAAATGTAAACAAAAAAAAGGCTTCATAACTTTAACAACAGGCCTGAATTGCGTTTTTCTTCCCTCCTACAGAAAAGGTGTTAAAGCTGTTCCAGCAGCGATGGCTGGTGGTGATAACGATGAGGAGGAGTTGTCCCCAGATGATGAACACATCATCAGCGCCAGTGAGGAGGAGGTAATACCAACCCTGTCATCAAAGCTGCTGGCCGCAGACAGTAGACACTTGTGTTTTTTTATTTTGTTTTGTTCTGTTTTTTTGTTGTTATTTTGACCAAGAGCTTCATCCTTTCAAGACAAGAGAACTGCACTGATAAGCAACAAGTAATGAATCATCAGGCTAATGACACATGAAAGGCTTGGCTAACACCTCAACACTCACTCTTAAAACTAAAAATAAAGACTCCTAAATGATCGTTGACTTGGATGCACAGTTCAGGTAATTAGGATAGAATCTTTACATTGAGCTGACATTCACAAAATTCAAGAGATTAAACGGGTTCGTCACACACATCTCATTTACACAAATGGTATTGGAATTATCCATAGTTGATACTAAATAATTTATAGTAGATACTAAATAATCCATAGAAGGTACTGAATTGTTTATAGTAGATACTGAATAATTCGTAGTAAATACTGACTAATTCATAGGGGATACTTACTAATACACAGTAAATACTGACTAATTCACAGTAAATACAGACTAATGCAGACAGTAAATACTGACTTATTCATGGTGGATACTGACTAACTCATAGTGGAGACTAGGGGTGGGAATCTCTAGGCACCTCATGATTCGATTACGGTTCAGAGGGCTGCGATGCGCTTATAAAACGATTATTGATGCATCTCGATGCATCTTTTTTTTCTATACATGATTTCTATTTTCTTACTGTCTGAAGACTTTGTAGCTTTAAAACTTTAAAACAAAGTATTTGTAATGCTCCATAATGCATTTACACCCAGTATCTTTTATTGATAAAACAAAAATGGAAGTGATGTGGCAAGTGAACTAGAAGGCTCTGATTAACTGCTCTTGTTTGGAGACACTGCTGCCACTCATCTGCGATAAAATGTGCTGTTACGTTGAAATAAGATCCAGTGGTAATGGATGACCACGGAGCACATTATATATTCTTTTCTGGCGGAGTTGGAAGAAAAGCGGCTATAGCCAAATCTTAAAGCAGAGCGAAGTAAATCTGTGTTTTCGTTTATATTTTTTAGCCCATACTAGGACATTAGCACACACTGAGACATACTGGACATTAAATGTTGTGGCTCCCAAGCTGGTTTGATTTTTGTTGAAAGGACAAAATGGCTCTTCTTATCATTTGTGTTGTGACTCCTGACCTAACCTGGCTTTTAATGCAGAGGGAGCCGGTCGGATTTCTCGCTCATCCAGTAGTGTTTTTGTTATGTGCCTCCACAGACTGTCCAGGCGCTGCACTTACCCACTTCCAAGTTCAGCCTTTTGCGTTCCGTCAACATTACGTTATAAATTAAATATTCAGAAAATCGATTTTTGACATTTATGAATCGATTCAGAATCGTCCACGTCTGCATCGCGATGCATCTAAGAATCTATTTTTTCCCGCACCCCTAGCGGATACGGAATAATTCGTGGTGGATACTGATTAATTCATAGTAGAAACTGACCAGTACATATTGAATACTGATTAATTCACAGTAAATACTGAATAATTCATAGTGGATACTGAATACTTCATAGTAGATACTGACTAATTCATAGTAATTACTGACTTATTTATAGTGTGTACTGAATAATATATGGTAGATACTGACTAATTCATAGTGGATACTGACTAATTTATAGTGGATACTGACTAATTTATAGTAAATACTGAATAGTAAATACTAAATACTACATAGTATATACTAATTAATTGTACATATTAAATAGTTCATAGTGAATACTAATAATTCAAAGTAGAAATAAAAAAATGTAGTAGGTGCTGAGCAATTAATCAGTAGAAAATAGATAGTACATACTGAATAATAGATGGATGGATGTTCCTTATTGATTATTAAAGGGAAATTTGGGTATTAGTGAAATATAAGTATTAAGATTAGCAGGTGAGTAGGAAACCTAGGGTTTAAGGGATTAAAGAAGGAGTGCAGTTGTAAGTATTTCCTTTGAGGTGTTTATTCCTGTAGTTTGAGGATAGTATGTTTGTGCTGATTGTGTCTGTATGTCCGTACAGGAGGGCAGCGACGATGAGAGGAAACACGCCAAACTGCTGGAGGCCATCAGCTCTCTGGGGAAGAGGAGAAGGTCAAAATCCCATAAATCTGTTATTTTTGTTTTCTATTTTTACATCATTTGAAAACACCAGCTGCCCTTTACATTATGTGAACATTTCCAGACAAATTGACCAATAAAAATGTTGCAGAATGAATTGGGGTAAATTCTCCTACTTTAATTTACATTAGAAGTGAACAGTGTTTTCCTTCTCTTGTAAAGTTACCGTTTCAGAGTTATGACATGTTGCTCTCAGTGCTGAGAGATTTAGGAGACATTTTCTTTCAAGTATATGATTAGTGGACAGTCAAGGCATGAATAAATTATTTCCAGTTTGAGTGCAGCTCTGAATGTTTTAAATATTTTCTGACTTTTTCACCCTGACTCCTGCCTGCAGGATGAAGCAGACAGAGCGGTCAGAAGCAAGTGTGCAGGTTTCTGAATTCTCGGTCAACGCGGATGGAGCTGGAGAAAAGGTCAACCTCTCTGACCTGCTGGGCACCATGGACAAAACACCTGGAGCACCAAACAAGACCAAGCAGCAGCTGAAGAATCTGCAGAACCGCAAAGAGACACTGGAGCTGCCGCTCAGCAAACAGCAGACAGAGAAGGTCAGTGTTCATTATAGTTGCTGTCTGTGTAATTATTGAATAATTCATTGTAGGTACTGAATAAGTCGTAGTGGACACTGAAAAATTCATAGTGATTATCAAAGAATTCATAATAGATACTTTATAATCAATAACAACTTCAGTAGTTCATAATAGTTATTAAATAATTTATAGAAGGCACTGAATGATTTATAGTGGTTACTAAATAATTCATACTAGTTTCTTTGTTTCTGAATAATCTTAAAATTGAATAATTCACAGTATAGAGACACTAAATAATTAATAGTGATTAAGGAAGAATTTGTTGCAGATACTTAATCATTCATAATAATTGTTGAATAATTCAGAATAGTTACTGAATAATTCATAGTAGTTACTGAATAATTCCTAGTGGATGCTGAATAATTATTAGAAATTGTTGAATAATTCATAGTAGACACTGAATAATTCATAGAGATTCAATGAATTCACAGTAGATATTAATGTTTTATAACAATTGTTGAATAATTTGTAATAATTATAGGCAAAAAATATAGTAGGTAGTTAATAATTCTTAGTAGTTACTGAATAATTCTTAGAAATTGTTGAATAATTCTCAGTAGATACTGAAAAATTCATAGTGTTTATGATAGAATTAATTGTAGATACTTAATATTTACTTTTTTAAATAAATAGTTACTGAATAATTAATAGTGGATACTAAATTCTTAGAAATTGTTGAATAATTCACAGTAGATCCTGAGTAATTCATAGTGATTAAATTCATAATAGTTACTGGATATTTAATAGTAGCTACTGAATAATTCATATAAATTATTGACTAATCCTGAATAATTCAAACTTGACGAATTTATAGTAGATACTAATGTTTCATAATAATTGTTGAATAATTTGTAATAGTTATTTAAAAAAATATAGTTGATACTAAATAATTCGGTGATTACTGAAAAATTCATAGGAATTTTTGAATAATTTATAATAGACACTGAATAGAATTAATTCAGTATATGATTAAGACTGAAGCCTTTATTTACAAATATATGACATACATGCTAGTTTAATATCAGTTACAGAATAATTTGTGGTAGTTTTTGAATAATATGTTTGCAGGTCTATATAATAATCTATAGCAGTCTATATAATAATAAACCTGTTCTAAAGGTCCCAATCAGCTCTCATACCGGTATTTCAGATCAGATCAGAAGCTCCCCAGTGCTGATTTTGTGTGCTGATGTGTTGTAACTGTCTCTGAGCAGATCCAGAGAGAGGTGGCATATGACAAGAGCAGTAAGGAGGTGTCCCGGTGGGAGACTGTTATCACTCAGAACCAGAAGGCAGAGCAGCTGGTCTTCCCACTCAGGCAGGACCCAACAGGACCTAAACGCATGGAGCAAGTGGTGGCCGGCTGGAAGGTGCGTACTGTTTGAGTTTGTATGGTGTTTTTCTGAATTTTTTATCCATCAGAATAAATATGTCAGTTCTGCAACAACAGCAGCTTGTAAATAATGACAGCAACTTTGTAAGACCTCTAAGTGTACAGTGTGCAACTTTTCAAAGTAGATCATCACACTCACACTTTTTGACACTGTATGACACACTGCTCTCTGTAAACATGGACACGTCACAGAGCCAAGAACAACTTTTAAAGTCTGGATTTTGTCCATACTTTAGTCTATTCTTTTTAGACAACAGTATGTTAGAAACCACATAATCGAGTCTATTAGAGATGCACTTTAATTTTAAGTCCTCCCTTAATTTCTACAGTATAACTCCTGTGTAATGTAATGCTTATTTGCACAACTGTACAAATGTTCATTTTTACAAATGTTCATTTCACTCTGTATATAGTTATTATACTATATGTCTGCACAGACCTGCATATGTATAGATATTCGTATCTGCATATGTACAGATATTAACACATCTCTTTAAGGTCCTTTCACTCACAGTATTCTTTACTATTCTTTATACTATTTTCTGCATTTTTATGTTATTTCAATCAATCAATCAAGCAATCTATCAATCAACCTTGATTTAAACTCAGAGAACATTGAGGGAGAACCCCATTTACAGTTTGGCTGAGCCAATACAGAAATCAGGGATTGAGAAGTTAAACAGTAAAAACAAATTAAATGCTAAAAAGTAATAATAATCATAACAGTAAAAAAAAAAAACTATAAACCATTAAAATTACAGCAGTATAGTAGCTAAATGAATAAGCTAAAATTGGGATAAATAAGACATATAATTAATGAAAAAAGATGTAAAACAAAAGCTTAGCAGTATTCAAGTAAATAAAAATAGAATAATAAAAATGAAACAATAACAAAACATACAAAAAATTGTTTTAAAAGTTAAACTAAAAAAGTGAAACTAAAACTAAAAAAAAGTTAAAACAGTTGCAGGCTGATTGGAGGTGATGTTTTTGTTCCTTATTTAAATATTCGTTAATAATCTGTGTGTTTGTCTGGTCTGTTCAGTGTTGTATGTCATACATGTCTGTACTCAACAAAAAAAAATTTGCATGTTTAACATACCAAACATGTCTTGGCTGTGGACGTCTAGGCCTGCTCTGTAGGCAGTATGTCAAACATCTGACTTTGTATCTCGAAATTATGATGTATTTTCTTGAAATAATGACTGACTATTCTCAAAATATTGACTTAGTATCTAGAAATAATTTGCTGTTGTCTGAACAAAATCTCCAAAACTTTACAGGAGAAGGAAAAAACATACTCTACTTTTAATGTAAGTCAATGGAACCAGACTTTTTCACAAGTAATTTTGGGTAATTTCTTTTGGTCCATTTATTATGAAATTTACACACAACGTAAAGGATTACGAGTACTTTCAAATGACAGAAATGGAGAAAAGCAGCAAATTACTTATTTTCTCAAGATTCTGACTTCCCAGAATAATCAGTATTTAGACTGAAATTATTTCAGGATAGTAAGTCATTATTTGGAGCCAGTATTTTGAAAAAAACAAGTCATTATTTCTTGAAGCTAATTTTGACACGCTGCCTCAAAAAGAGGGGGAATATAACGGGTGATATATATATATATTTCTCTTCTACCTGCGTGCATGGTTCCCATGCTTTACTGATCAGCTACATTTGCAGCAAGGGAGAACTTTAAGATGATAACTGTGTGATTTCTTCTCTTTGATAGGCTGAAACTCCACTGGAGAAGGAGATCTTCAGCCTCCTCCACAGCAACAATCAGCCCATCCACGACCCCGTGCTCACCCCAGCAGAGGAAGCTTCCATCAAGGCTATGAGTCTAGAGGAGGTGAGACTAACCATGGCTTCATCATACTGACGTGGCAGTGGGGTGTTTAGCATAAAGGGTTTAAAGTTTGGCCCAATCCCATTTCTTACTTTTACCCCTACCCCATGTTTTCGAGTGTCACCTCGCTCCTTAGAACTGAGTTACAAGGGGTAGTGGTTGAAATCTTCCCTATGAAATGGGACCCTCAAATAAAGAAGAGCATTACTTCATTAATAGCTACTAGTGCTGCTCTGTAGGCGACCCTGCCAGTCTGCAGTGATAGCAGAGGAGGGTAAAGTTCAGCTCCAGTTACATTTAGGGAGTCATATGCCTTCAAAGAGGGGGGACGGGACTATTATTTATTATCACCCACCCCTAATTCTTCAGTGATATGAAGCTGAAGCTTCGCCAGCTTCTCGTTCGAATTTTCCTGTTTCAGCTTAAATGGTGGAGCAGTTCTGAAGCCTCAGGTGCCAAAATGTAACTGCTGCACCATTTAAGGTAGAACGAGAAATTTAGCTTGCTAACTAAGAAGACATCAGCATAGTACTAGCAATTTTTTTATGCTTGTTATAAAGAAAACGACCATAATACATTGAAACGACATTAAACTAAGACAGTACAGTGGTTATCGTAATTTTTTAACAGGGAAAATTCTCACATTTGTGTGTTTCTTTGGTCACTTGCCGGTTTTTCCTTTTTTCCCCTCATAGCACTGTTTGGAGTGTGTTTCTGAAAAACCTCCATTTGGAGGGTCATGTCGCCCTAACACTTCGCCCTACCCTCTCAACAAAAATGAGGACACCTTACCCCTAGGCGTGAATGCGCAAAAGGGTGGTAGGGGCGAGGGGTGAAATGGGACTAGGCATCAGCTGGACTACATTCATTGTAAAATTGTAGCTATATGGAAGGTGTTTCTGATAAAATGGCCAGTGAATGCATATTCAGGATTGTTAACTCTGTGAAGTTCAGTGTGTGTTGATCCTGGATGTAGCAGATGTTGGGGTCCCGATCGTGCTTGATGTAACAGTGCGGTTTGTTTTGCAGGCGAAGATGCGCCGAGCCGAGCTCCAAAAGGCCAGAGCGCTCCAGTCTTACTACGAGGCCAAAGCCAGGAGAGAGAGAAAAATCAAAAGCAAGAAGTGAGTGAGGAAAATCAGATCACGTGCCGAACAGCAGCGACACAAAGAGCAAACAGAGCTGCTGAGAAACTTCACCGACAGTCGTGATTCCAAAGTTGTTGCTGTGAATTAACAGTGATTTAAAATAATAGACTGTTTAACAAGAGCTGCAGATGTTGAATCTCTCTCTCTCTCTCTCTCTCTTCCTCTCCTTTTTCTTTGTTCTGTGTTTCATTCTATTTGTTCTCTTTTTCTTTTTCTCTCTCTCCCCACTCTCTTTTTATCTTTCTTGTTCTCTCTTTTATTCTGTCTCTCTCTTTTATCTCTCTCTTCCCCCTCACTCTCTCAATGTCTTTTCTTCTTGCTTGCTCTTTCGATCGGTTCATTTTCCCTCTATTTTGTCTTTTCTCTCCTTACTCTCTCTCTCTCTCTCTCTCTCTCTCTCTCTCTCTCTCTCTCTCATTTTCTCTCTCCCTCTCTTTCTCTCTCTCTCTCTCTCTCTCATTTTCTCTTTCTCTCTCTCTCTCTCATTTTCTCTCTCATTTTTTTCTCTCATTCTCTCTCTCTCTCTCTCATTTTCTCTCTCTCCCTCTCTGTCTCTCTCTCTCTCTCTCCCCCCCTCTCTCAGGTATCATAAGGTGCAGAAGAAGGCTAAGAGGAAGGAGTTTCTGAAGCAGTTTGATGAGATGATGAAGACGGATCCTGCTGGTGCTCTGGAGGAGCTGAAGAAGATGGAGCTGTCCAGGATGGAGGTTTGCAGTTTAGAACCCTGCATTATATAAAGAGCATAACTGGCCAATAAAACTCGACTCATGAAAGTTTTTCTTAGTCTGAGTTTGTGTCCCTGATCATATTAAGCACAATTCATTATTTCATATAATTTTAAAATCTGAATGCTTAAGACTTTTTTCCTGCCTCTAAAACGTCTTTTGGTTGTTTTTTGATTGCCAAAAATGGAGATACAAGGTTTTATTCCAGCAGCAGGGATGTACAGTCAGTGTTGTGCAGCCCTACTGCGTACTTTTTTGGTGATTTCGGTGATTCTAAAGACTTTGTTTCTGATTCTCAGGAAAGGATGTCACTGAAACATCAAAACAGCGGCAAATGGGCCAAGTCAAAGGCCATCATGGCGAAATATGATGATTCGGTAAGGAAAGTTATCTGAAATGTTCTTTATTCTTGTAGTTGCAGACTATAAAGTGTCTGTTTACATTCCCTGCTTGTTTTCTATACTCAATCCACTCCTTTGTTTCAGGCTCGTAAAGCCATGCAGGAACAGCTGGAGATGAATAAGCAGCTCACCCAGAAGCTTGTGGTGCCTTCAGACGACGATGAGGAGAAAAACGGCGAAGAAGCGGAAGCTCTTCCAGATTTCGTGAATGATCCTGAGCCGATCTTGGACTCCGTTAACCCCTGGATGAGGGGCAAGCTGACCAAAGAGCTTTCAGAGCCAGAGGTCACTGCTGTCGCAACGGAAATGACAACTGAAGCTAAAGATGAGAGACCGAACGGCCAGCAAGAGGAGCAAGAAGAGGATGAGGAAGAGGAGGAGAACGAGGAAGAAAAACTGCTGAGGGAGTTTGAGAGGAAGCGCAAGCTCCGACAGGATGAAGACGACGATTTGGTTCCAGTTCCACAAGAAGAGAAGCAGGGTGAGCGTTTTTCACTGTGTTTTACGAAACCACCATATTTAGCCTAACGATGAAAAGCAGGCAGAGGTATCATTAATAAACACATTATTACATTTTTATACAAAAATAATGATCATAGGTCAGGGCTCGGCAACCCGAGTGTTATACAGAGCCATTTTGTCCTTTCAACAGAAATCAAATCACGTTGGAAGCCACAGCATTTTATGTCTGTTTTACCATCTTGGCTGTAAATATGTCTCAGTATGTGCTGAAATACTAGTGTAGGCTAAACAAAAAGCAGCTGTATCCACTTTTCTCACATCTCCGGCAGGAAATTTTCCTCAAAAGTTGAACAGTTTCTTGTAAAATGTCTCTCAGTGTTCGATGTTTTACAAGGCTAAAGTCAGCTTCTCATTCGCCAGCTTCTTGTTCAAATTAAATGGTGCCTGAGTTGCCAAAATGTAACTGCTGCACCATTTAAGATGGAACAGGACAATTCGAACAAGACGCTGTGAAGAGTGTAGCTTCAGACTTTTTCGTGTTTGACAGTTTCTTGTTGCAGATTAAACGTATCAGGAAACCAGCTGGAGTGATTATAGATGCAAATAAGTCGATTTGTGTCCAAATGATTGATGTTTGTCTTAAATATCTCTCTTTGTTGTTTCATTAACTACTAGCTTGTTGTCTAACTGTTGCCTGAGTTGCTATGGTTACCAGAAGTCTGCGCGCCAATCTTCAGGGTTAAAGGGTGAATTAGCAGTTATACATTAACTCCAGTGTTTAAGACCATTTATTGTTAAACTGTGTTGAATGATCAGCAGAGCTTTATTTTACTGTAAAAGAGGATTATTTTATTTTTACCTACAAATCTGATTCTGCTGTGGAGCCGCAACAGGGCAGTAAAAGAGCCGAATACAGCTCCAGAGCCACATGTTGCCGACCTCCGTCATAGACGTTATTTATATACAAGGCATAAAGCAAGAAAATTTCTGTGCTAAATTTTTTTTAAAAAATACACAGTTTGTAGAAATTTAAAACTTTTGTAGTGCACTCCTTTCTCTCTTCCGTTTCTTATTTACCATCCATTATTTAACATCTGTTCGCAGCCTACCAGAGTACAGTGGGGCAGAGCAGCAGGGTCTTTACTATAGACATATCCACCCTCAATTGACTGCTTTTTTATCTGAAGAGCAATCGGTGGCTGTAATTTTTGGGGGTTATTTTGTTGAGGGCGGAGCTGCAGGCGCTGAGAAAGTTCTGCTAATCAAACCAACCTGTGTGGAAGAGTAAACTATGAAACATGACAAAAAATGTACTGTTACACTCTGAAACTGACTCTTCAGGGGAACACGGCTATACACAGTGACTGATGTGAGACTCATTACACGGCAGCCAATTAGAATAGGGGTTATTTACATACACTATTGCCAAAAGTATTCACACACCCTTCCAAATCATTGAATTCAGGTGTTCCAATCACTTCCATGGCCACAGGTGTATAAAACCAAGCACCTAGGCCTGCAGACTGTTTCTACAAACATTAGTGAAAGAATGGGTCGCTCTCAGGAGCTCAGTGAATTCCAGCGTGGTACCGTGATAGGACGCCACCTGTGCAACAAGTCCAGTCGTGAAATTTCCTCACTACTAAATATTCCACAGTCAACTGTCAGTGGTATTATAACAAAGTGGAAGTGATCGGGAACGACAGCAACTCAGCCACAAAATGGAACTGGTCGGCCACGTAAAATGACAGAGTGGGGTCAGCGGATGCTGAGGCGCGTAGTGCACAGAGGTCACCAACTTTCTGCAGAGTCAATCGCTACAGACCTCCAAACTTCATGTGGCCTTCAGATTAGCTCAAGAACAGCGTAGAGAGCTTCATGGACTGGGTTTCAATGGCCGAGCAGCTGCATCCAAGCCTTACATCACCAAGCGCAATGCAAAGCGTGGAATGCAGTGGTGTAAAGCGCCACCACTGGACTCTAGAGCAGTGGAGATGTGTTCTCTGGAGTGACCAATCACGCTTCTCTGTCTGGCAATCCGATGGACGAGTCCGAGTTTGCTGGTTGCCAGGAGAACGGTACTTGTCTGACTGCATTGTGCCAAGTGTAAAGTTTGGTGGAGGGGGGATTATGGGGTGGGGTTGTTTTTCAGGAGTTGGGCTCGGCCCCTTAGTTCCAGTGAAAGGAACTATTAAAGCTTCAGGAGACCAAGAGATTTTGGACAATTTCATGCTCCCAACTTTGTGGGAACAGTTTGGGGACGGCCCCTTCCTGTTCCAACATGACTGCGCACCAGTGCACAAAGCAAGGTCCATAAAGACATGGATGAGCGAGTTTGGTGTGGAAGAACTTGACTGGCCTGCACAGAGTCCTAACCTCAACCCGATAGAACACCTTTGGGATGAATTAGAGCGGAGACTGCGAGCCAGGCCTTCTCGTCCAACATCAGTGTCTGACCTCACAAATGTGCTTCTGGAAGAATGGTCAAAATTCCCATGAACACACGCCTAAACCTTGCGGAAAGCCTTCCCAGAAGAGTTGAAGCTGTTACAGCTGCAAAGGGTGGGCCGACATCGCATTAAACCCTATGGATTAAGAATGGGATGTCACTCAAGTTCATATGCATGTGAAGGCAGACGAGCGAACACTTTTGGCAATATAGTGTACATCAGTCTTAAAGGACCAGTAACCTAAACAGCCTGTTTAAGGGATAAAGAGGTTGGACAAATGAAATATGACTGTTTTTGTTAAACCCACACAAACATTATAAAGGACTTCTGGGTAAAAAAAAATCAAATTCAACAATTATGTAGGATGTGAGCTCATTTACATTTTGGAGAAAAATAAAACAATGTGCTGTATGCAAAATTGTGGCACATTTAATATTGTAGTTTTTTTAATTAAACTCAGCAAATACATAGAAATTGTGCACAAAAATGCCATATTTTTAGAGAATGTCAACTTATTTTCACTTCTGCATAAGACTGTACCTCCTGCTCTGATTGTGTTCTAATATTGTCCTCAGTCCTGACTTGTAACATGGTTTTTGGGCTTTACATGCCATATTTCAACAATCTTTATGGCCACCATCCACAGAAATCACCTAAAGCTGCATTAATTCATCCCAATAGTGAGAATCGTCTCAATATCCCTGACCTCTTCTCTTTTTGGACAGGCTTCACTTTTGACTTCAGTTACCAGTTAATGAGAAATCGTGCTTTGTGATCCCTCCTTGTTATGCACTCTGCCTGCCTGATGTTAGTGTTTTTCCCTTCTCCAGGGTGAATTACTGCGCACTTTAGTGCTTTCCCTGCACTAACGCACCTAATCCAACTCATTCAGCTCACAGATGGCTTGATAATTAGCTGGTGAGATGTGTGCAATGACTCAGAGGCTCTAGCACATCTTGATTCCACTCACAAAGGGCTTGATAATTAATTGATAATTAAGTTTAATAATGCGTATTAAATCTGTGAAAATGCTGACCAGTTCAGAGCTGTGCTCTACACCATCTCCTCTTATTGTGTTCTTATTTAGTGAAAGGTAAGGCCTTGTGTGCGTGGCACAGATACGCGCCTGAGAACATGGAATATGAGGATATAAATATCCTTCAGCAAAAGCTTCTCCATATAAGTTTTACCTTCTCTGTGTTCCTTTCTGGTAACATTAGTGGGACGTCACAGTAGGCAGGTTCCCGTCAGTGGGAGATTTTGTGAAAAACATTTCAACGCTGGTTTGTTTGACGATGGAAACTATCAGTAACATTTCTTAAATGTCAATTATCAGTAATGTTTCTTAAATGTCAGACAGTTTTTTTTAATTTGATTTTGTTGTTTGTCAATACTTGAGAATTAAAATGTCGCATCAAACTATATGCCAATGTTTTTAACTAGAAAATAATGCAATTATATTGTTGTGGCAGGATTTTCATCAGGAAATATAGGAATTATCAATAAGACTGCTCAATATTAATCATTTTTACTATACTCTTTGTTACATTATACGTAGGCTAAGGAAAAGGCCAAAATAATGCACACAATTTAAATAAACACACATTTTTTGATTGAAATATGTCAAACACAACTTTATTTACTCAATAAAACAGAAATAAAAGAATGGCATTACTGGTTAAAATCCTTTTATTGCTTGTAAGTCAGTTTAAATTGGTTTATAAGATCAGTTATATGAAAAATATATAAAAAAAAAAATTAATAAAAATGGACTTTTTGTTAAACGTTTTTGTTTTTTCCCCGTATTGTGTACATTTTGTGTTGTTTTATGTACAAAACAGTTCATATTTACATGACAGTTTACCTCTCTTTATCCCCAATAATTGTTTAATTCTTTAGGACAGATATATGTAAATGAGTTCTGTTCTGATAGGCTGTTCTGTATTGCGGCTCATTCAAAAGCAATACGGATCGAAACACTCTTTATAACGTTAGTGCAAGTGCGCGGAGCTAATATGCTGTAGGCTGCTGCAAGCAAATACATGTAAATGTGTTGTTTTTTGTGACGTCACAAAAACAGGCTGACATACATGTACTTTGTGTAGTGAAGAATGAATGGTATTAAACTCATTTCCAAGAAATATATTTTCTTCTCATTATACAGGCCCTTTAATGCATTTTTATTGAATTGCTTTCAATAATCACATACAAAATGTGTATAAAATGAATGGAAGCTTTGCAAATTACAAACTGTTTCTTTCGCCGTAGCGTTCCCTGTGGATGTAGCTGAAGCAGAACAGGTAGCCAAAAAAGAAGAGGCTGCTGGTGAGGCCGAGATAGAAATTGCAGATGATGATGATGATGATGATGAAGATAAAGAAGAGGAGGAGGAGGAAGAAGAAGAAGTCGTCGTCTCTGAGTTTAACAGCCTCTTTAACAGACTGATGAAAAGCGGCAGTGCGCCCACAGTACCAGAGCAGACTGGGGCCGAGGGGGCCGAGCTTCTGGACGAAGGACTCGTCCGGGTCCGAAACATGGATGACCTGGAGGCCCTACAGCAGGACGTTGTTATGGAAACTACGCAACCTGCACCCACCTCAGCCACACCTGCTCCCAGTGTGGAGGCCAAATCTGGGCCTCCGAAGAAGAAGAAGAAAAAAGGAATTGACCCAAACGAAGTTCTGACCAAAGAGGCCAAAGTCATTAAAGTGCCTTTAGCACCGACTGTGCTGGAAGAAGAGGAAGAGGAGGTTAGTGAAGATCTGCAGTTTGTTTTCCTTTTTATGTTTGATGATTCTTAAATGAAAAGTTCTTGTAGATCCCCCTTATTCTAAATATAGTCGATCAACAGTGGGGGGCAGTGGATGTTGGGGAACCAGCCTTGCGACCGGTACGTGACTGAAGTGCCCTTGAGCAAGGCACCTAACCCCCAACTGCTCTCCGGGCGCTGCGGATACGGCTGCCCACCGCTCTGGGCAAGTGTGCTCAATGCCCCCTAGTGTTTGTGCTCACTAGTGCGATGTGGTGTTTCACTGCACGGATGGTTTAAATGTGAATTTCTCCGTTCCCTAACATTCAGCCCACGACTGCCCCAGGTACATTTTTAATGTTTGTACCTTGGAGGACAAAAATCTACCTGGACGATACTTTTCTTTCTTTCTTGTATTAAAAATTATTTCAGTGATTTAAAATTGTTGTTGTTGTTGTTGTTGTTATTGTTATTATTATTATCATTATTATTACTATTATTATTATTATTAATGAAGAATATTACTGATTAAAATCAAAAAAGGAATTTCTGTACAGGCAAATATGAGAAGTCTGAAAAACCCTTTACATTTACCTTCAGGTCCATGCAGAGCAGACAGCCATCATCAAAGAGGCCTTCGCAGGAGATGATGTCATCTCGGACTTCCTAAAAGACAAAAGGAAGCAGGAACAGGCGGGGCAGGCAAAAGTGGTGGACCTGACCCTGCCCGGCTGGGGGGAGTGGGGGGGTATCGGCCTCAAACCTTCCAAGCGCAAACGCAGGAAGTGAGTAGTGACGCCTCTTCTGGCCAGCAGACTGTGAACACACTTCATTGATTAACAGAGCTGCATGATGTAGACAAAATGCTCGTATTGAGATTATACTGCTACATATCACGGTGCACCTAGCAGTATATTAGAAATGCATGGGTCAGTCAATAATGTGATGTGGTCCAAGCTTTGCATGCATTGTTATTAACCAAAAATAATTTTTACACTTCATCAAAAACCGACAGAAACTCCTCTGGAGCTATCGTTTGCCGTGATGCTTAGAGCACACATGAAACAACACTGAATAGAGAACTCATTCGCATATTTCTGTTGCAAAAGCCAGATCCACAATAGCGATCAAAGGGCCAGTGTTATGTGAAATTTGATTTGCTTCATTTTTTGCAATAAGAGTTTGATGTAGTATGTTTCAAAACAATACCTTTCAGTCCCAGTCTATTCAGCCCATATGTCCATATATGGTAACCAAGCTTCAAAAACGGCCTGTTTTAAAATCATTGTTACTGTGATGTCACAAAAACCAATGTCTTTGTACATTTCCGCCTATCAACCCAGCTGAAATTAAAAGTAGAGTTTTAGCCTGAAGTGCTTTTTAAATGAGGCACCGTACAGGGCAGCCAATTAGAACAAAGCTCATTTACATATCGCCACAGTCAGAACAAAACCTTGCATCTCTATTTTTTGTCGTTTTTCATTTTTTCACGATTTGAGACGCCAGCTGCACTTTACGTTGTCTCAAGATCTCATGGTGAACAGACAAGCAGAAATGCTCTGAAATGACTTTTAATAAAATCTTTTTACATAAGCTTCTATTGTAAGTTAAGATTTTTTGCTTCTTCTGTAAAGTTTCTTTTTTGGAAATATGAGGTTTTGAGTCGACAGTGGAGATTTATCAGTAACAAAAACAGCCTTTTTCATTATGAAGGATACAGAGAAGTCACACAACAATGAATTATGACTCTTATTGGTACATAAAACCACACAAATGTTGTAAGTGGACCTAAGAAAGATGGAATCTAAGAAAAATGTAGGATTCACTTCTATAGGAGGGAAATTATAAAAGCCTCCCTTCCATCATATTTTTTTTCAGATTTCGTCTGAAATTGCCTGCTCCTCCTCCAAGAAAAGATCAGAACCTGCCTGCTGTCATCGTCTCTGAAAAGAGGAACAGTTCTGTAGCCAACCATCAGGTAAGCAGAAGCTTCATGAGTTTTCAGGGCAATCACCTATTAGGGATTCACTGAGGGTCCAGATATGTCTATTGTAGGGCTGTCAAACGATTCAAGTCTCCTGAAGGTGCCGAAGGTTTCGCTGTAAAAGGCATTTAAAAGCTGTACTTTATGAGAGCGCAATTGTGGATTCTGTCTGAGATGCAGATGAGATACAGACTACAGACAAGTCGAAGGGTCAAACTTGTGTGTGAATGTGTTAACAGCGTTTGAAAAGGAATAAATTTAATCATCTACAAACCATTACCACATTAAATATGACACTAGTTTTTATTTATTCATTTGGTTTGTTCAGCTAGTTACATTTAATTGTACATACTTGAAATAATTTACCCACATTACCCAGGGATTGATTGTGAAGTATTATAATTAAGTGAAGGTAGATGAAGTCCATTTTGAATATTTTTCTTCTTTTGAATGTTTTCCTGGTTCACCGAGTCTTGTCTGTCTTGTTTTTCTTGCTAAGCCTAAATATACACTATATGGCCAAAAGTGTGTGGACACTGCTAATTACTGAGTTCAGGTGTTTCAGCCACACCCATTGCTGACAGGTGTATAAAATCAAGCACATAACCTTGGAATCTCCATAGACAAACACTGGCAGTAGAATGGGTCGTACTGAAGAGCTCAGTGAGTTTAAACGTGCACTATCACAGGATGCCACCACCGCCACAAGTCACAAATTTCTGTCCTGCTAGATCTGCCCCGGACAACTGTAAGTGCTATTATTGAGAAATGGAAGCATCTGGGAGTAACAACAGCTCAGCCACAAAGCAGTAGACCACGCAAAGGGCCGGCAAGTTCTGAAGCACGTAGCTTAATGGACAACGTGAGGTCCATAAAGACATAGTTTGGTGTGGAGGAACTCCAGTGGCCCGCACAAAGCCTTGACCTCAACCTCACTGAGGTTGTGGTCAAGGTGTCTGACCTCACAAATGCTCTTCTGGATGAATGGGCACAAATTCCCCCAGACAAACTCCAAAAGCCTTTCCAGAAGAGTGGAGGCGGTGATGGGTGCAAAGCAGGGGTGCAAAGTCCATATCAATGCCCATGTTTTTGCAATGGGACGTCTAACAAACTCATGTAGATGCAATGGTCAGGTGTCCACATATTTTTGGTCATACAGTGTACCTCAAATTATTTCACTGTCCCCTTCTTCGCTCTGTCCTGCAGGTCAGTCAGCTGCCGTTCCCCTTCCAGAACAGCACTCAGTTCGAAAGCTGCATCCGCTTTCCGGTCGGCCAAACCTGGAACACGCAGACCACCTTCAAAAAACTGACCGCACCCAAAGTGGTCACCAGAATGGGTGCCATCATCGAGCCCATGAGCAAAGAGGACCTTCCGCCGGAGAAGGAAAGCTCTTGGGCGGGAAAGGAAGCAGCCATCGTACTGGGCGAGAAAGTGGAGAAAGAGACAAAGAAAGCAGGAGGAAGAAAACCACTGCAGCAGAAGAAGAAGAAGAGCAAACAGTAGAGAAAGAGAGAAAAAGAGCATTGACTGGCGATACTGATGTAATACGGGCTGTTTTGGCAGCGCCGTGCGTTATAGTGATTTGGATTTCATTGGCTATTGAGCTCGAGTCGTCTTCAGTGAACTATACTGAAAGAAAGGAATAAAAGACATTGATTAAACTGCCTCTTCTGTACTTAAGGACAGATTTAAAGTAATGAGATTTTTTCAGTGTTCTCTGTAGAATCAACTCTACCGAGTCATCCTTTTATTTACTTCTTATGAAAAGCAGAGTATAAAGGCATTGCTGGGCTTTTCTTGCCCTCTTTTCTCTCTTAAAGGGCCTATATCTTACAGTTTTTCCCTGCTTTTTTAAAGTTAACCAATTTGTAAACATTGATATGTTTTGAAACTTCAGCATTCACATGCCAGTCTATGCAGTCTATTTATAGACTAAAGCAGGCTGTTTAGAATTCCTTGTTTTTGTGATGTCACAGAAACCATGCCTGTACATATATCCCCCTCATTCAGCCTACAGCAGGTTAACGCTGAGGTTTTAAGGAGTGTTTCACCCTGTGTTGCTTTTGAGTAAAGCGCCATACAGGACGGCCAATCAGAAGAGAGCTCATTTGCATACATCATTCTTAAAGGTACAGTACCAATTACAGTCTGAGGGATAAAGAGAGGTTGGAAAATGATGTAAGGTTGAATTATGACTGTTTGTGATATGTAATTCCACACAAATGCCATATGTGGTGCACAAAAAAAAATACAGGAAAAATGTAGGATATGGGCCCTTTAACCATGTGTCTCTGTTCATGTTACTGGTTCCTGATTAAATTGTTGTTGCTTATGCTCATCATTTCTTGTTCTGTTGCCTCTGGTGCAGTTTTTTCCCCTCAGTTATGCCATAAAAAGTAAGACATTTTTTGTCATACTTTATTTAAATATTCCAATTCTGCCCACTGCGTTAACCAATTATTCTTATCACTTTGGACAAGGGGGCTATTTAATTTGATAAGAGAAAGTAATCTGGTTTCCTGTAAGAATCCATGTTTCCTATTCTTTATTTATTTAACAAAATTGACACCCCCATCTTTGCAAATTATCTGATGATTAATTATGATTTATTATTATTATTAAGCCAAGGCAGTAGTATTTGTTATCTTCTTTAAAGGGGAAAAAATCTGCATAATTAAATGGTTAAGACGCATTAACTTAAGACAGATTAAATGTTTAAAACAGTCATTCAGGGTGGTTTGGTGTGAAATGCTCAGTTTGAGAGAAACTCATCGAGTCAGAATTGTTCACAGTGGTGGTGATAGGAACCAGACGTCTGCTTCTAAAAGCTCCCTCGCAAAGTTATTGCATGAAATAGTTATGAATACACTGCCATTGTTTTATGGTAGTTTTGAGAAGATTTTGGCTTAAAACAGTACATGCAGGGCAATGTTAGGCCAAATAGTCCCCAGATTATTTCATGTTGTCTACTATTTTACCATCATCAACATTCCATATAACAACTAAGAAGAAACTGGTGTTTTGAATAACTGATTACATCTCAAACACTGAATTATGGAGAACTTTTGAATTTGGCAGAATTATCCTTTAAGCATTGTTAGGTGTGACATGGGGACAGTCTACCATTCAGGGTGTTGTTGGGCCAAATAGTCCCGAAAGAAAACATATTTTCAGATTTATCACTATATTTACCATCCTCAAAAACTCTTACTACATGTAGGTTCACTGATGGTTTTGCAGATTTTGAAATTGGGTGGCATTTCCCTTTAAAGGTTGTTTGCAGTTGGTCGTTAAGGGAGGGGCAATAAGGGAAAAATATATCATGATACTTGAAGACATTTGCACAATGCACAATTTGTATCACTTTAAAAAGGCTGAAAAACTACACACTTACAAATGATGGTTCTTCAGAAGTTCCTTAGTAAAGAAAATAGTTCAATATAGAACCATGAACACTCAAAGAACCCTTTTTTATGCTTAAAACATTCTCTGTATGGTGAAAGTGTTCTCCAGATTGATGGACAATGTTCTGTAGAGGGTTCCATACAGAAACTTTTTGAAAAGGGTTCTTTTATTATTACAAGCTTGACATCATACCAGTAGCAGAACCCTTTTTAAAAAAGCTTTTTCTCCATCAATGTAATGAACGCTTTCTCCATGCAAAAAACTTTTTCAATCATGAAAAAAACACTCTTTGAGTGTTCATGTTTCTATATAGAACCATTTTCTTTACTACAGAACCCCTGAAGAACCATCATTTTTAAGAGTGTGTCAGTGCAATGACGTTTTAAAATCTAATTCAGGGCTCTTGCAGAACAAAACAGGATTAAATATTCGGCCAAAATTAATTAACATAATAAGATGATGTCATAATGGGCTCCATCCAATCAGCTACTTTGTTACTATGCAGTTTATGCAGTTAGTCTACACTGGCTGATGTTACAGACTCTCTATAATTGGTCTACATCTGTATTTTTATGATCCATGCAGATGTTCAGTGTTCTAGAAGTGCTGATTATACCAATCATATACTCAGAAAAGAGCATCGTGTAATTATCACAATAACGATATCTTTCCCACTCCTACACCTCGTTATTCTTTGCTAATGGTTTTAGTCAGGAGGATTTTGTAAAACACACTAATGGACTAAAGTATTGAGACACCGCCTCTAATTATGGAGTTCATGTGCTTCACCCACTGCTAACAGGTGTATAGAATTAAGCACATAGCCTTGCAGTCTCCGTAAACACTGGCAGAAGAATGAGTCGTACTGATGAGCTCAGTGACTTTAAACATGCCACTGTCATAGAATATCACTCTACACAAGTCAGTTTGTGAGATTTCTGTCCTGCTGGATCTGCCCTTGTCAACTGTAAGTGCTATTACTGTGAAATGGAAGTGTCTAGGAGCAACAACAGCTCAGCCACAAAGCACTAAACCACACAAACTCGCAGAGTGCAGAAGTGCACAGTGCCTATCCTCTGTTGAATCACTCACTAAAGAGTTCTTAATTGTCTCTGGAATTAACCTCAGCGAAAGAACTGCATGTTGAGAACTTCACAAGAAGGGTTTCCATGGCCAAGCAGCTACACACAAGCCTAAGATCAGAATGCACAATGCCACGCGTCAGATGGAGCGGTGTGAAGCGCCGCCACTGGACTCTGGAATAGTGAAAACGTATTCTGTGGAGTGATGAATCGCGCTTCTTTATGTGGCAGTCTGGGTTTGGCGAATGCCAGGAAATCATTACCTGTCTGACGGCATTGTGCCAACTGTAAAGTTTGGTGGAGGAGGGATGATGCTACGGGGTTGTTTTTCAAGGGTTGCCCTAGACCCCTTAGTTCCAGTGAAGGAAAATCTTAATGCTTCAGCAGCAGAAGATATTTTGGACAATTGTATGCTTCTAACTTTGTGGGAAGAACCTTTTCACTGTACAAAACAAGCTCCATAAAGGCCTGGCTGGGTGAGTTTGGTGTGGAAGAACTTGACTGGCCCTCACAGAGCCCTGACCTCAACCCCATCAAAAACCTTTGGGATGAACTAGAACGGAAATTGTGAGCCAAGCCCTCTCGTCCAACATCAGTGTCTGACCACACAAATGCTCTTCTGGATGAATGGACAAAAATTTCCACAGACACTCCAAAACCGTGTAGAAAGCTTCCCAGAAGAGTGGAAGCTGTTCTGGCCGCAAAGGGACCAACTCCATATAAATGCCTATGGGTTTAGAATAGAATGTCATAAAAGCTCCTGTGGGTGTGATGTGTAGGTGTCCCAGTTCCTTTGTCCATGTCGTGTACGTATTTCTAACCTCTCGGAACCTTTTGGTGAGAGTTTCATGTAACATAATGAATGGAAATGGGGGTTGGATTTGTATCAAGCAGTGCAGACAGCATGGGCGGGGCTAAAGAGGGAAAAATAAAACCTAAAGTGATGTGATACACCCTGAGGTAAACCAACAACACCACATTCCCGCTCACAGAATGACTCAACTGACACATGATACACATTCAGACAGTTCAGTGACCTTTACATTCATGGTTGTAGGCAAAGGTTTGTCTCCTTTCAAATGACGTTTTGTTGATTTCTTTGTTGAAGTAAAAATAAGTTAACAGAGAAATATGTTAAAATCAGCAAATAAACAGTACTTTTGCATTAAAATGTGCAGAGGTGTGCTCTCTGTAGAGGATGTGTTCATTTACTTACTTACACTCAGAAAGTCAACAGAAAGTGTATTTTAGTGGGGCGTCCAAACTTTTGCATACAACTGTAGCGAATGTGACAGAAGACAGTGAGCAGAATACCTTATTAAAGATTTTATTACTGATGTTTTTTGTAAATCTGATTGGTTTAATTATTCTGACAGTTATACATTTTTATCATTGTCATTATTATTTTTATTGAGATCCATTAGCATCATCCCAGTCTTTCATAGACACACCAGTAACCATTTAATACACTCACTGAGCACTTTATTAGGAACATCTGTACAACTTCTCACTCATGCAGATATGAGAGAGGTCAGTGGAGAATGGCCAGACTGGGTCGAGCTGACAGACTACGGTAACTTCTCTGCAACCACTCTGTACAACTGTGGTGAGCAGGAAAGCATCTCAGAATCCAGAACGTGTCAAACCTTGAGGTGGATGGGCTACAACAGCAGAAGAGCATGTTGAGTGTCAATGCTGTCAGCTAAGAACAGAAAACTAAGGCTGCAGTGGGCACAGGCTCACCAAAACTGGACAGTTGAAGACTGTAAAAACATAGCCAGGGCAATCATCGTTTGAATGCCACAGCCTATTTGAGTGTTGTTGCTGATCATGTGTTTCCCTTCATGGCAGCAATTTACCATCTTCTAATGGCTACTGCCAGCATGATAATGCACCATGTCACAAAGCAAACTGGTTTCATGAACATGACAATGAGTTCAGTGTTCTTCAGTGGCCTTCCCAGTCACCAGATCTGAACCATTTCGGATGTGATAGAACGAGAGATTCACAGCATGGAAGGGCACATGACAAATTTGACTAAAATCTGAAAGGAAAGTTTCATGCTATGAAGAATTAAGGCTGTTTTGAGAGCAAAGGGAGGCTTTACTCAGTATCAGTATAGTGTTCCTAATAAAGTGCTTGCTGAGTGTAACTAATTCAATAACTCATTCAATAACTTCTATGAATTACTAGTTACTAGTATGAATTAATTCGTATTCATAGATATTAAATGAATTATTTAATATCTACTATGAATCATTCAGTATCTACTAACAATTATTTAATATCTACTATGAATTATTCAGTAACAATTATGAATCATTCAATATCTATTATGAATTATTTAGTATCTAATATGAATTATTTAGTATCTACTATGAAATATTCAGTATCTACTATTAATTATCCAGTATCTACTGTAAATAATTAATATCTACTACGAATTATTCAGTACCTACTATGAAATATTCAGTATTTATTATGAATTATTTAGTATCTACTATGAAATAGTAACTACTATAAATCATTTATTACCTACTATGAATTATTTAGTAGCTTCTCTGAATTATTCAGCATCTACTACAAATTATTAAGTACCTATTATAAATCATTTAGTATCTACTATGAAATATTCAGTAACTACTATGAATTAATCAGTATGTACTATAAATTATTCAGTACCTACTATGAATGATTATTGTTATATACTAAACTCACACTCCAGTAAAAGTATTGCAAATATAATGTAAAGGTATCTTTCTAAAAACAACTTTAGTTGAACTACAGCGGCAGCAGGTCTTTACTGAGTATCTTCTAGAACTGCAGTGGAACTTCTTAGTCCATCGATCAGCATTAGGAACTGAAGTTTGTCGGAGTCTGTTCTTCTGTTTCTGGTCTAAAATGAAAAGCTAAAGTGAGACAAGTGAGCAACAGTAAATCAGAACAGGAGCTGAACCAACACAGCAGAATGACGTAAAACTAAAAAAAAAGAATGAGAAAATAATTGTTCTGACTGTAATGGAAAAAGTAGATCACTTTTCTTGTAAATATAATCATTTGAAAATACTCAGGAAAGTACGAGGCTATGTAAATATTACTTGAGTACATGAAACTGCGTAACTGTCAGCATGATCTCACACTGGGCCTTGATTTGTAATAGTCAGGACTTGGTTTGGTAAGTGGATGGATTATATTTAGAGGAGTGTTGTCACCCAAGGCTGATGTGATATGGAAAAGAACGAATGGGATTTTGGAGAGTAAAATCTGCATTTTTTCGGCTAATTTTCAACACAACAAAGGGGCTCTTTGTGTTTTTTACTGAAAAGAGCATGAAGCTCTCTGTCAGTGAGGAGATTTCTTGGAAGCAGGAGTTTCACCTGACAGGGCATGAATAGTGGATGAGGGGAGGGAGATGAGCGATGAAAGAAATTAACCTTTTTTTTCATGCCGCTGTGACTCAGCACAAAGTTCCCTCTAAAGCCAGCTGCCAGAGGACTGTCCAGTCTGTCCCACCTGGGGAATATGTCCATGTGTCTCCGTTCACTGTAACTTGGCCGTAGTTTGACATGAACGCTGTGTTTTTTGGAGTTTTTTTGCTCCAGGCCGTGACCCCTGTGCTGGGTTTTGCTACCGGAGCTCCGGCCTCAGTCTGTGGGAGCATGAAGCCTGAACATTCAAGAGTTCAGCCTCAGCCAGGCCAGCCTCCGTACACTATCGAAACCAGCAACAGCACTTTTCAGACCGGACAGCCTCTTACAGGTAAGGCTGAAAGAGGAATTCCACTGATTTTATTACATTTCTGCATAATTCATTCAGAGTAGTTTGGTGTGAAATGGTTCACTGTAGAGACTGTCTTTACAGTGGTGGTGAAAGGAACCGGGGTCACCAAAATCCAAGGCCAAAATCTTCACTAAACTATCATACAAAAGTGTCTCAGACTTCAGGCAGTGTATTCATAACCATTTCATGTACTAACTACTGTATGTCTGGGAGGTTTTGGAGGTGGACGTCTGGTTCCTATCACCACCGCTGTGAACAGTAAAATTCCCCTTTAAGAATAAAAAAATGCTCATGTACTTTCCAGATGGTTTCATCATCCAGACAATCTATTTTTCCTTCACGAAAATAGTCTGTAGTCACCTGCTTTCTTCTGAAATGAGGGGTATTTATAGTGAGTTTGTCCCCTTTGCTGCAGTAACAGCCTCTATTCTTCTGTAAATGCTTTAGTCTAGATTTTGGAATATTGCTGTGAGGATTTGGTTGAGCATTGGTGAGGTCAGGTTCTGATGTTGAATGGTCAGTTCTGGATCTCAGCTCAACCTTAAATGTATTGGATGGAGCTCCATCACTTCAGAAAACACAGTTCTACTGCTTCACAGCCCAATGCTGGGCGGCTTTATACCCCTCTAGTTCATGCTTGGCACTGGACATGGTGACCTCATGTGCGGCTGTTCCAGAGAGTCCCATTATATTGGTCAGTGTTTTTCTATGGAGATTATACAAGCTGTATGCTCATAATTACACACCTGTGACACCTTAAAGTAGCTGAATTCACTCATTAGTAGAGCTGTCTGAATACTTTTGGTAGTGTGTTATAAGGCACGCTCTTAAAATCATGGTTCTTCAAAGGTGCTTTAGCAAAGAAAATGGTTCTCTATAGAACTATGAACACTCAGAGAACCAGTTGCATGAGTAAAGGGTTCTTTGCATCACACAAATGGTTCTTCAGATTGATGGAGAATGTGCTGTAGATGGTTCTATATAGAACCTTTTGGAAAATGGTTCTATGTAACACCAAAAAGGGTTCTTTTATTGTTAGGATGTCAAGCTTGTTACACCAGAAGAACCCTTTTTGGTGCTATATAGAAGCCTTTTCAAAAAGGTCCTATATAGAACCATCTACAGCACATTCTCCACCAGTCTAAAGAACCTTTTGTGTGATGCAAAGAACCCTTTAGTCATGCAGATGGTTCTCTGAGTGTTCATAGATCTATATAGAACCATTTTCTTTACTAAAGAACCCTTGAAAAACCATCTTTTTTAAGTGTGCACAATTTCTATAGTGCTGTATGATATTTCTTTCATAATCCGTCTTTCTTTCACCTCTTATAATAGTCCTATAGTGCTGTTTTATGGTGATCTATAATACTAAACCACTAAGCTAAAATATATTAATATAATAATATATAATGAATACTAATGTAATAAGGTATAATAAATATACTTGTCTGTTCTTATAGGAATCCTGTAAAAAATACTGTACCGATTTCATAAGCGATACCTGTGAAAATGAAAATAAATACTGCCATATGTTAAGAATTTCCACTATAGAATTCCCAAATTTCCCCAAACAAACTTTGCAAAATCAATTTTGACTTCTTACAAGTTTCTAAATTCCGCAAGAAGAAGTTCAACTTGCACTTTACTTGAATTAAACTTGGCCATGTTTATATAACATTAGATTGACCTGTTCGCTCTCACTGCAGGCGTTGTCGCCTCCTAGTGGACATTTACTGCTATTGCATAATGTTAAATGCAATACGAATCCTTTACTACGCGTTTAAATTGTGCCTTTTCTCCAAATCTGGTTAGGAACAGCGTTGTTGACGTGGTGGTGGTGGAACTGTCTTACGGATGCTGATCTGTTTCTAACTGTTCCAGCAGAAAAAGAGCATTTAAGAGTGAGGGGCTGTGCCTCTGCGCACATGAGATGTACTTGGTGTTGGGATCCACAGAAATACTAAAGATACAGCAGACAGTTTTTCATCAGCACGGAAGGTGATTCTGAGGCTCTGGGCAAAAGACAAGAATGGGGCCCTCTGGACTCGCATTTTTAAATTAGTTGATGCTCTGGGCTCCACCACACTGCAAAAAACGGTATCTTGCCAAGTGAAATTAGTGTAAATGTAGTCAATATATCTAATATTTCTCATTTTGAGATTGTTGTAAGGGTATTATTAGATTATCTCACTATACTGGTAGATCATTTTGCCTGTTTTAAGGAATAGTGCTTAAAAAAACTTTGTGTTTAATTAAAAGTCTACGTCTCTTTGGTATTTATCATTTAATTTGATCTACGTCATTGTCTTATATGATTTTAAAGTAATACTCATAGCTTTTTCTATTACTATTAAGCTTTATCACTTGTCTGTAAAGCACTCTGAGCTGCAACTGCTAAGAAAAGTGCTTTCTTTTATTATTATTATTGTTATTATTATGAATATTATTATTAAAACTAGTAGAATTATCTGCTCATATGGCTCCTATAGTAAAGTAAATTAAATTCAAAATAATTTTTGAATAATTACCCAACACTGGAGCTATCTACACTAACATTAAAGAGGAATTCCACCAATATTTAAAATTTTCTGAAAGTCCTTGAGATGTAAACATCATTCCGAGTGGTTTGACGTGAAATGGTATATTGTGGAGAAACTTACAGGTTCAGATTTATCTACAGTGGTGGTGATAGGAACCAGGGGTCACAATGTCTAGAACACAAATACAGCCATTAAATTCTCCTTCCAAAACCGTCAGTGAACCTACATGTACCTTCAGAGTACAAATACATTTTAAGCCAAAACTTTATCATAAACCATCATAAACAGTGTCTCAGACATCAGGCAGTGTATTAATAACCATTTCCTGTAATAACTTTCTGTAAGGGGAGCTTTTAGAGGTGGACATCTGTTTCCTATCACCACCACTGTGAACAGTTCTGACTCGGTAAGCTTCTCCAGAACGGAGCATTTCAGACCAAACCACTCTGAATGACTCTGTTTACATCTTAACCATTTAATTACGTACAGTTTCTGAAAAATCAGTGAAGTTCTCCATTAACACTAGTGTTATATACAGTCTGCTGAGCCTGTGCAATGCAGTAAAGTGACAAACGTTTGGCTTTCTTTCCCATTTTTGCTTTTTTCTGCTATGCTTAGATGACTTAATCTGATTTTACCTCTCAACATCCAGAAAATCATACTGAAGAAGCTTCTCTCTAAACTGTACACTACCTCTTAGATGCCTTGTTCATACCAGTCTGTCGTCATGCAGTTGTTATCACATAAACATGAAATAGTCCATTATAACTATAAACAGGGGGTGGGGCTGCATTGAAATGAATGCAAATTATCATTACAACAACTTATAACATATATGGCAATATACATTTTTAAAATATATTTTTTGGAATAGATTATTTAACATCAACACGTACACTATATCTAATTTGGGGCCCCAGGCAGCTGTGTTGTGTTGTGAGAAGTCTAAGAAGCCAAATTTTGACAAATGGAGGATCAAACTAATTACTTAGTGCAAGAAAAAGTGGAGAGTGAATCCTCGTCGGCAAAGAAGCGAAAACATAAAGGAGCAAAACGAAATCAGGACAGGTGACAGTAGAAAACATGGATAAACAGTGGTCTTTTCCACATGGAAATCACCGGTGAGGGACAGATGTGTTCAGAAGGTTGTCTACCTGCTGGACAGGTCATTTACTATACCAGTCTACCGGACGGCCAGGTAGGTTCTACTGCATGCTTGGAAAGGGAGGAGAGAGGGAGGGATATTTAGTTGATTGCAAATTGCAACCTCGCCACTAGATGCCACTAAATCTTACACACTGCACCTTTAATGATGATGATTTTCTTGTTTATTTACTGTTGTTTTTTTTTTTCAGTGATAATTAAAGGTCCTGATTACGGTGGAGTTTTACTGGAGGCTCGCTCAGGATCCAGAACCAATGCTTTGGGCAGCTGGGAGAGTCCACCAGCTAACACTAAATACTTACAGGTAAAACAAGCTTTTTCATAATCTTAAGTATTTATGTGTGGATTAAAAAAAGCTCAATATGAGATTAATATTCCTTTTTGATGTAATTAGTCATTTTCAGTATGCATATCATATACTAAATGTTATTAAATGTGAGTACGCTTACACTAAATTGGGATTAACAGCTAATGACTGGCCTTGGGTGATCCTCTGGGATGGTCTTTTGTTGCGTTTTGGGTTTGAGAAATCATTATAGATGCTGGATTATGTTTCTGCCAACGGTTCCTGATGCCACGCATGTTGGCATATACAGCCACATTCAATAAGTAAAATGAAAGAGTGACTGTTTTCTGCTCGGGGCTGTTTGCAAGAGCCAAACAACGTTGCAGACTAATACACAGTAACAGAGACAGTAGTTAATCACTGTCATAGTGATAAAAACAATTTTATGGCTAACATTTGGAATCATGAAGCTCACTTTCGTCACCTGACATTAAAAGGCCCACAGTCTGCATTTTTTTTAACCTTTTTTCTTCCCCACTCCCGACATACAACATTTGTGTGGTTTTATGTAGCAAAAACAGCCATAATTCATTTTTACGTGACCTCTTTTTTTATCCCTTAGAATTAAACAGGCTGCTTTTGTTACTGTCCTTTAAGGCTTATATGGGTCATTCTACAGAAACGTCCACTTTTTTATCTATCCATAGGTGTCACTGGTGTTACTGATCGTCATTGGTGTTACAAATCAGAAAGGTAACACCAGAGACATTTTTAATGAAAAATGCGTTTTACAAAATGGCTGCTACAGAGCATCAAACCACATGTCGTCAATCATGGAATGTCCACTAAAATGTATGTAATTTAATCCATTTGTATTCTATTTTTCACAATTACCTCAGAATAAAGTCGGTCACACCAGTGACTTCAGCTAAAAGCTTCATATGAAATCATGAGCTAAATGAGAAAATCTCTGATAACTGAAAGACACAGTGGACTCACCATGTGCTTTCCTTCATAGATCCTCAGAAAACAGGTAAAAAGAAGTCAAGTAACGTCATCAGTGTGATTTTTATTTCAAAATAAGAGATTTTTGTAACACCAGTGACACAACTCCTGGAGACCACAACTGTATTTTATAATATTTATTTGTTTTCATGTCATTTAAATGATAGATTTTATAGTCATGTTTAGATTATTGCATTTAAAATTGCAGAAAAACATGTTTTTTCCTTCAAAATATGGCCTCAGCCTTTACACATGACTGTGGGGACGAGCTCTTCTGTGGTGCTTGGAATTCTAGATAATTGATTTAAAAACAATATTGCTAAATTGAGGCTCAAGAAGGTGTAATTGTTAAAATAACTTGTTTTATTTTAAAACATAAATAAATTGAAACCCTAACATGGTTTTCAAGTGTAATGTATCTGTAAACGCTAGGGACACAAAAATGGAATTGGAAAATGGAAAGAAAAAAAAAATTCTATAAAATGACCCACACATGTAAATGACATCTATTTTGATTGGGTGCCCTGTATTGTCCCTTATTCAGAAATTAGCCAGGGTTGAAACACTCATTATAGCTTCAGTGAGGATAGGCAGTGCTAAACTGCTGTAGGCTGAACAGGCAGAGATACATAAAGTGTTAGTTTTTTGTGACATCACAAATATCTTGAATTCAAAATGGGCTGTTTTTGCAGCTTACTTTCCATATATGGACTGAGGAGAGAACATTTTGAAACGTTAACAGTGGTTACATACATACTGCTAGCAGGGAAAATTCAGTTTTCTATGATATGGGCTCTTTAAAGGCCTACTTGTACAATTTTCAACCTCTAATTTCAATGTTTTTGCCTGTACTTAGACAAGCACAGAAAACTCATTCACTCTAAACTCATTTATGATAGATGCCTGGACTGAAGCAGCTGCCCATTGACCTCTATTATAAGTGAGTTTAGAGTCAGCGGGTTTTATAAGTACAGAGAAATGTGCAGATTACTGTAATGTTTATACTACAGATACAGGTTGAAAATTGCTGGAATATTCATTGCTGTTTTTAGTTTTCCCACTGCAGCTTCATGTGGTACATTTTATATTTACTCACTGTTTCCTTTTCACACCATTAATCTTTTTATTCCTCAGTGCTCAGGAAACAATCAAGGTGCCATCACGCATTCCAACGCCAACATGAAGAGCAACCTCACCGTTTACACCTGGATCCCTCCAGAAACCTCCAACAGCATCTATTTCGTGTGAGTGACCAGATTACTGGACATATACAGTACTGCACAAAAGTCTTGCTCATCTAAGCAATTTTGTAAAGCCAATTTTCTTGATTGTGTTTCACCATTTCCAAAGCTTTCCTCGAGGAAGTCCAGTATTTACAGTTTCCTGCCAGTGCCTAGTTCATTCAATGAAATCAGGTGTGCCAGTATCAGATTTGAAGAAAACTATGCAATTTCTACTCCTTTACAGATTTTGAAAATGCCAGCTGCTCTTAACAACAGGCTAAAGTATCATGAAGAGTGGACCAATAGAAAAGCTCCATAACATTATGACCACCTCCTTGTTTCTACGCTCATTGTCCATTTTATCAGCTCCACTTACTATATAGGTGCACTTTGTAGTTCTACAGTTACAGACTGTAGTCCATCTGTTTCTCTGCATACTTTGTTAGCCCTCTTTTACCCTTTTCAGTGCTGCTGGAGTTTTTAAACACCTCAGTGTCACTGCTGGACTGAGAATAGTCCACCAACCAAGTTCCTGTATGAATGTGATGTGACAATAAATGTGAATGGTTTGATATATACACACATACATTTTTAAGAGGGTGGTCTCTGACTATAACATTATATTGGGCTGCATAAATATTTTAAATATTTTAACAGTCTTATTCATTTGAAAGGGTTTATTTTTTTCATTTTGCTTTGTTTTTCAGGGCCACTGTAGCCAAAGACCGATCCGTTTACTGGTTAAATGTCAAGTCAGCCACTCTGACCAGAGGTAAGAAACACCCTTAAAAATCCAACTGTCTTTTTCAGTAAATGGGAGACATTTTGATGCATAAAGACTGTAAATACATGGTAGAAAACTATTATAGGAAACATACATATCCCCTAATTACTGTTCCCTACTCTGGAGCACCATATAGAACACAATTATAGAGAGCGGAAATAATCCCTTACTGCCAGCTGCTACACTGGAGCACCGTAAAGAACACTATTATAGAGAACGGAAATAATCCCTAATCACTATTCCCTACACTGGAGCACCGTAAAGAACACTATTATAGAGAGCGGAAATAATCCCTAATCTCTATTCCCTACACTGGAGCACCGTAAAGAACACTATTATAGAGAACGGAAATAATCCCTAATCACTATTCCTACACTGGAGCACCGTAAAGAACACTATTATAGAGAACGGAAATAATCCCTAATCACTATTCCTACACTGGAGCACCGTAAAGAACACTATTATAGAGAACGGAAATGGCACCTATTTACTATTCCCTACATTAAAAATAAGCAGCACTACATATTATATCTATTATAACTATTATAGGGTCCCTAATAACTATTCCCTATGGCATCACTGTGCCAGTGTGAATAATTTATAGCATGGAGCATTATGGGTATTTCACATGTGCTAGGATGTTCTCCACTATGTTTTCGGACCACTACAAAATCATTTCATCATTTTGGCGTAATTTTACTGTTTGTCTGCTATTCACTCTATTTGTGACCTTTGACCTGTTTTTTGTCCCCCCTCAGATGGAGCTGTGGGAGCCGGCTCTGCTGCTGATCCTAAGATGGCCACTGCACCTGTGCTTCTCGTTCTCACCATGCTGGCGTCAACGTTGTTTCAAAGCTAGGAACAAAGAAACAGCATCAGGTTACCAGCAATTCAGCCTTTGGGAAACGACACCATGCACTTATATATAATTACCAATAAACACACGTACGTACACGTGTTCGCTTTAGTGTGTGGCTTGTTCTGAAAGAGATCAGTGACAATGAGAGGAGAGCAATTACAAAAACATTGTTTGGATTCTTTTGTTTGTGAGTATGTATATCTATATGTTTGTGTGTCCTTAAACGGGCATTCCGACTTAAAAACAAGAATGTCATATTTTATTCATCTTGATATGCATTATTCTGTAGCGCAGCATTACAGAAAAGATACATTTGCATATATTTTACAGTCAAGAAAATACATGACAAATGTGTTGTAATATAGTCACAGTCATATTAAAATACATTCTTTAAATTGCAATATATTCTCAAATGTTTTCCAAAAAAAATACATTTTGACGTATGTTAAGAAGAGTAGACTTTAGTACTCTACAATCCATTATTTGTTAAAGTTTTTATGGTAATAACAAATTACAACTAATCCAATTACTTCAAACAAGAGTTCTGTAGATTCATTACTCTTAACCCTTTAATGTTCTGCTCAACCATTTGGTAGAGCACATTTTGAGTCACTATACAGTATATGCCACAAAGTGCCATCTCGACCATTTGGTAGACGTGAATATTTTTAAAATTATGGGGTCAAAAAAAATGAAAAAGAAAAACACAAATTGTTTTTATTATTGCCCCAAACAAAAAACAAAATGCAAATATAAATAAATAATCCATTGCTTTTTTCTTGGTTAGGACATTAAAGGGTTAAAATACTTTTAAATTAATTTTTTAGTAATGTGACATATATTTATTGGGCCAATTTCATATATATATATAAATGATTTTATATCATTTTCATGATTTGTTATGCGGTTATTCTTACTCATATACCCATGACACAAATCGCTGTTGTCGGAAGAAAACCTCGTATCTCCAAACTTTAAAGGAGAAGGAAAAACCTACTTTACTTAATGTAAGTCAATGGAACCAGACTTTTTTTTCCCAAGTCACTTTGGGCTGTTTCTTTTGGTCCATTCATCATGAAATTTACATGCAATGTAAAGGGCAAAAGATATTTTCAAATTATGTCAAAAACTATAAAACGACAAAAATGGAGATACTAGGATTTCTTCTGACAGCAGCAAAACCCATCATACAACCACTGGGAATCCCTGTGGTTTTAATCAATCCTAATGCTAGCCTAGCCACTCTGCTATAGGCTAATAAATATAACCAAATATTACCATTGGTGTAACTCTTACCTTGAAACCAGAGACACAGTTTAACCCTTTTAGTCAGAGACTATACGCCAAACTGAGGTAAGGCATCTAGCCTAACTTTAGCCTTTAGCTTATTGTCCTCCTCATCTGATGCCTCATTTTGTTTGAGCACCCCATTCTCTTCACTGTAACGCTGATTTGAGGATCGTTACCAGCAAAACAGCAGCAGATATTTAGCTGCTTCCTAATTTTAGCGCTCAGGTTTCCTTCTATTCACTAGCAAGCAAAAAAATAATCCTTAAACCAGAAAATCTCAACTGGGCAGAGAGGCTGGGCAGCGCTGCAGGATGCTAGCAGCCATGTTTACAACAGATGTAGCTATGGTAATTTTTCTTTTGGCCACAGTGGGGATGTTTTTTAGTAGCTGGTGAAAGCAGGAGGAAGCTAACGTTGCTGCTAAGGAGCCGATTATCTTATTACAGCTGTGGTAACTGACTTCAAATCATCATTAAGATGCTGATAATGATGAACTCAAACAGAAGAAATGATTTGTCAGGTGAGGGGCACAAAGCTAAAAGCTGAAGTTGCCTATACTGAAATCCGATCTACAGCAATATATGGATTTTAGTCTTAAAAAAGATGGTTCTTCAAGAGTTCTTTAGCATGGGGAATGGTTCTATTTAGAACCATTTCATGCTTAAAGGGATGTTTGTATGGTGAAGTGGTACTTCAGATTGATGGAGAATGTATTGTATATGATTCTATGTAGCACCAAAAAGGATTCTTCCATTGTTACAAGCGTGACATTGTGACAATAGCAAAACCCTTTTGGGTGCTAAACAGGACCATTTTGCAAAAAGGTTCTGTATAGAACCAAATACAACACATTCTCCATTGATCTGAAGAACGATTTTAGCATGCAAGCAACCATTTAGATATCATATGTTTCTATTCATATGGAACTATTCCCTTTACTAAAGAACCCTTGAAGAACCATCCTTTTTTAAAATATGAACTTCCCTTATATCCAACTTGGATTTTACCACATAAGGATATACATGTGACACATACGACATTTCAGTCAAAATTAAACAAACACAACACAACTATTAAAAAATATATGACAGAAAACATTATTCATATGGATTGAATATGTCACTAGCTTCATATTACTTTTTATAACATAACTTTTATAACTTTATAACTTTTTTGTATTTCATTTTTGTTTTTTGTTTTGAAAATCTTTCACTGTTTGTAACAGATGTAGATAATTTAGAATAAATATGATCCATATTTTATTGTTCTATTTTATTTATTGATTCTAAATGCATATATGTCCAATATTTGATATTTAAATATACACTGTAAAAAGTGTCTCATCAGATCTACCTAAGAAAATGACTTCATGTGGTAAACAAGCAACAGAACTAGTTTTATTCAACTTAAAAAACTACATTGAGAGAATCCGTCATTTAAAGTATTTATTTAGGTTTAATAAAACTTTAATTTACTTGTTACCACATGAAGTCATTTTTTAGGTAGATCTGACAAGACACTGTTTACAGTGTACACTATATGGACAAAAGTATTGGGGAACCCCTCCTAATTGTTGAGATAAATATGTTAGGAGCTTCACAAAATGGGTTTCCATGGCCGAGCAGCTTCACACAAGCCTAAGATCAAAATGCACAGTGCAAGCGTGGGATGTAGTGGTGTAAAGCGCCGCCTCTGGACTCTGGAGCAGTGGAAACGTATTCTGTGGAGTGACGGATCACGCTTCTCTATCTGTCAGTCTGATGGACGAGTCTGGGTTTGGTGAATGCCAGGAGAACGTTACCTGCCTGACTGCATTGTGCCAACTGTAAAGTTTGGTGGAGGAGGGGTTATGGTGTGTGGTTGTTTTTCAGGGGTTGGCCTAGGCCCCTTAGTTCCAGTGAGAGGAAATCTTAATGCTTCAGCAGACCAAGATATTTTGGACAATTGTATCCTTCCAATCTTGTGGGAACAGTTTGAGGAAGAACCTTTTCTGTTCCAGCATGACTGAGCCCCAAAGCAAGGTCCATAAAGGCACAGCTGGGTGAGTTTGGTGTGAAAGATCTTGACTGGCCCACACAGAGCCCTGACCTCAACCCCATCGAATGCCTTTGAGATGAACTAGAACACAGATTGTGAGCCAGACCCTCTCGTCCAGCATCAGACAGTGCACACAAATGCTCTTCGGCATGAATGGGCAAAACTTTCCACAGACACACTCCAACATCTTGTAGAAAGCTTCCCAGAAGAGTGGAAGCTGTTATAGCAGCAATGACAACTGGCACACTATGTATATGACCATATATTTTGGAATATATGACTATGACTGTTTATGATACATGTGCATGTATGACCATATATTAGATTTCCTACCAGATGTTTCCTCACTTTGGCTTCTGTTCTCTTGCATCTGTTTTGTACTGAATAAAGACAGAATTGCTGTTTTCTTCACCGTTTCATTCAACAACTGTGGAAAGAGTCACACTAACGCTAGCTTGGTTGTATTTATTGGCCTATAGCTTTGGCTAAGCTAGCAGTCATGTAGGCCAAGCACAGCTGGGATTCCCAATTGTTGTTGTGCAATGTGTTTATGTAATGTACAATACATATATTAAACAACATTAAACTCTAGTTTGAGGCTGGAATGTCCCTTAAAGAATAGAAAAGGCCATAAGAATCTAAAAATGTTCAGGTATGGTTTAGGTATGGATACAAATTGTATGCATAATAAAAAAAATGCTATGGAAATGTTTATTATAATAGCTTATGGATGTTCCTAGAATGTTGCTAGGAAAAAATGTCTGTTATTCCAGCTTTTAAAGCCATTCTGAGATTATCCCAATTACTTTTTTTCAGTTGGGAAACTACTGCATCACCAAAGTGCCTGAACAAGGTGAATCACTTGCTTTTATTTTTTTATAAGTACAAAGTTTTGTAATGTTAAATTGTGACACTTTCTGTCAACTATAATTAAAGAAACGAGCAACTTCTTTCAAAAGTAATGTGTGAGTTTATCTCAGTATTTCACTTTTACAGTGGAATTAAATCTGATTAGAATCTAATTATCATAAATTTGTGCACCATAATTGCTAGATTAAGGTGTTGGAACTGATTCCGACGCCCTTCGAATGTGATAAATGTGACAATGTGACAAATAGCTTTTTGGTAATTTTCTCATTGTTTAAAGTTGGAGGAATAAATTAGCAAAAACACATGCCAAAAAGGTTATTTAAAATCAGCGCTGCTGCTCCGACGCAAGAGGAAAGGGGAACTGGAAAAAGTTGTGAGTGAAGAACTCAGCATGACGTTCGAATGTGAGAGGAGGCCAGCTGAGATCATGTGTCTCACACGCTCTCGGGCCCGGAGGCCCAAGGCATCTCCGGCATCTCCCACCACCTAAATGTTAGTGCAGCAAAATGCCAACATGTCAGTACCTGCTGCGCATAAACCAGCCACAGTGAACCTCCACTTACAGACACATGCTGATCTGAAATCAGCCACTAAAATATAGTTTTAGGGTCTTAGTGTGACATTTGACCCAAATATCAGTAAATATATACACAAATCTAAACGGACTCTCAAATGTCTCCCTATTCCCTATATAGGACACTACATGGGTCATGAAATAAGGCCTTCTGCACCCAAACAGTGCATATATATATATACATATATATATACATATATATATATATATATATATATATATATATATATATATATATATATATATATATATATTGTAAGTGCAATTTGGGTTGAGCCATGTGTACACAGACCCCTACTGGTGTAGAAGCCACAGGCCTGGTTTCAATAATTGCACACTGTGATTTTCCAAAATATATGCATACTTACAGTGAACAACAATCATTCAGAGTAGTTTGGTGTGAAATTGTAAATTGAAAAGGTTGATTGTAGAGACTACAGCCATTTTATTTACTATCCAAAACCACCAGTGAGTCTTCTAAGTTTTATATCATCGTTGTGGGAAGAAAACCTCGTATCACCAAAATGGTAACTTTACAGGAGAAGGAAAAAACATACTTTACTTTTAATGTAAGTCAATGGAACCAGACATTTTTTCAGGTCATTTTGGGCCGTTTCTTTTGGTCAATTCTTCATGAAATTTAACAACGATGTAAAGAGAAACATACAATTCAAATTATGTCAAAAACTGAAAAATGAAAAAAAGGGGAAATATGTGGTTTTCTTCCGACAGCAGTGATATGCAATGTTGATGATGGTAAAATAATTAAATATCTGAAAAAATAAGTTTTCTTTGGGGACTATTTTGCCTCACAATGGCCTGTACCTCACATTTTAGGCCAAATCCTTCTCAAGACTATCATAATATATCAGTCATCAGGCAGTGAATTCATAACTATTTCATGTAGTAACTTTCTGTGAGGGAGCTTTTAGAGGCGGATGTCTGGTTCCTATCACAACCACTGTGAACAATTCTGACTTGGTAAGTTTCTCTAGAACAGAGCATTTCACACCAAACCACTCTGATCTAATTAACATGCAGACATTTTGAAATGTCATATGTAAATTCACACAAAAGACATAAAACTAATATATGAGAAAAATTCAAGTTCTGGGTCCTTTAAATCTATTTTATATGTAGGAAACTTTGATAAGGCTGTATAACTATTCTTCAACACTTCTACTTGCTTTTTTAACTCTTCCATGAGTATCAAGGACTTCAGAGTTTTTTTAATAATGCAGGAATCAGTTGCCATTTGCACAGGACTAGGTAATGCTCCAGCGAGGCCCTATCCACAACCTCAAATACACTGAGAGATTAGCAGAAGCAGGCTGTGACTCAGAGTTAGCCCACAGGCTGAGGTGTGGATCCTTCAGCTGCTGAAAGCCAAAAGCATTAACCCGGGCTATGAGAGAGCGCGTGAAGTCAGCGCGAGACTTACAGCGAGTACTCGAGACGACTGTGTCATTGGGCCTAAGCAGGAGATAAGGAGGAGTAAATATAGCAGCGGTAAGTGGCGTGTAATCCACTTCATGCCTTTGATTATCCTTCAATGGACGTCGCAGCACAGCATGCAACAGGAACCGGAGTGGAAAGAAAAGCAGAACTGTAAACTGAAAAAAAAAAAAAACTCACCTGTAAACTGGAGAAGCCAAAAAGCCATTAAAGGGCCATTAAACAGCCATTAAAGGGCCCATATGCTAGACTTCGCATACTTTATTTTTCCTCACCTAAGATCCACGTATTAAACAGGTTGTGTCTTTAATCATGGTTATGTAAATGAGCTCTCTTCTGATTGGCTGTCCTATGTCGTGCCCTTATTCAAAAAGCAGTCCAGGCTGAAACACTCCTAACTTCAGTGAGAGTGGGCGGGGCTAAACTACTGTAAGCTGAATACTTGGATATATGTAAATGTTTGGTGACATCACAAAAACAATCAGTTTTTGCAGCTTTTCCATAATGAGGTACCGTTTGAAACTTTCAACAATATTTACACACTTTTTTACAAACTTTCATTTAATAATAAAAAAAAATAAATAATAATAATAAAAGGAATTTTTTTCCATGATATGGGCCCTTCAAATCTTCCCCTAGTTGACAGGTTTGGGCTTAAGTCATCTCCCTTTTTATACAACACTTGTGCTATTAACTGATAGCAACATGTTGCTGACCACTAGTTGCTAGAATTACAGTAAGTACCAGCAGCTGTAAGTCACTGTTGCAACATACAACAATGTCCTAAAGCTGCTGGAACTACTTTTTCCAGCCAAAGAAATTGTTGACATTAAAAACACATTTGTGACAATGTTTGGGGGATTAATTTTTTTTTTAACTAGATATAAAACAAACACATGGTCACTAAATTTGGAGACTGCAATAAAGCATTTTCTGGTCTCGACATAAATGCAATTAAACAGTAATTAGGCACAAACGGCTCCCAACATGACAGAAGTTAAGCACTGAAGGCTCAGCAGTGCAGCCAACATGATTCTAGTACTGGTCAGTCCACGCTGACCTTGTTAAGTCACATGGCATGGGCAGCCAGCCACCAACGTAGTAGAACTGGCTTCTGTAGGAGCTTTATCTGACCTCTCCTGTTACTCTCGAGTTATTTCAACCCCTACTGAGGAACACATGCAGAAAAAAATGCTGGATTTTAATGCAGCCAAGTTTGAGCCGACTACATGCAAACTAAACCGAGATACAAGGGCTTAAATTTTGGCCTTTGACCTTAACCAGACATTCACACGCAAATTTAAACAGAAATACCATCCATTTTTTTCTAAACTTTAGTATGAATAGCTTGAGATGTAAATGAAGCAATTCAGATCATTTTAGCAAAAAGTGCACCAATTAAAAGAAACATGCCGAATTAGAGTTGTACACAATGGCCATGATGGGAACCAGATGTCCAAAGCCTTTTAAGCTGCTTAAAGCTACCTTCAATTTGTTACATGAAATGGGTACAAAATGTGGCTTGATGTTTCAGAGAATTTCACAAAGAAGGTCTTGGGTTACAATGTATTTTCTGTATAAACAAAAATCCAAAACCTCAGATAACATTCGTTTAGATAAACAAAAACTGCTATCATTACACTGTTCTAACCCCAGGTTCCCATTACTAGCATTGTAATGAAACCAGTAGTTGCAGTTTAATGGATTTTTTTTTTATAAACAAACTGTATAACTGTGGTTGTGTCAATGAATACGCTAAATAGAGATCGTGAAGTCAGCCGAACTTCTCGAACACACTAAACCAGCATTACTTCTAACAGATGGGCGGAAAAAGCTGTGTAGGTTTATTCAGTAGGTTGAATTTATTCAAGTCATGATTAAAAACAGACCAGCGGCAGAACAGGTGCAACACGTTCCAGGTTTTTGAACTTGAACAGGAATGATGTTGGTGGGGAAAATTCAGAATAAGAAGAGAATTGCGCACGCCTTTTTAAATATATATCATCTCTCCATTAGTAACTAGTAGTGTGCTACTAGTCAAGCCCCACAAATAAGGCAGAAGAGTCCAGCCAAATAACAATAATAATAATAATAATAATAATAATAATAATAACAATAATAAATGATAATACATTATGTTACAGGTTTTAACAACTTCAACTTTTTCCATTTTTCTCTTTTTTTTGTTTGAAGGTGAACGTTATTAGAAAAAGAAAGAAAAAAATAAACAGGTGTGTAGCTTAGATGAATTTCTTCAGTTCGTCGTACAGGACTAGCACGAAGGCGCCACCCATGCCTCTGAGAACGTTGGACCAGGCGCCCTTGAAGAAGGCCTTGCCGCCCTCATCCCGCGCAATCTTCCTCCAGCAGTCAATGGTGCCGGTGTACATGATGTCGGCTGTAAACACAACAGCAGGAAATTAGTCACTCAGGTATGTAAAGGCTGATGTTTAGGGTTTTGTACACAATTCTGGTCATCCTTTTGGGCTGTGTCAAATTTCCATACATGTAGCTATGAGAACAGTAAAAGCCTTAGAATCTCATTCACTTAAAAGGGCCCATAACCTATATTTTTCAAACACTTCATGGTGTTATGTACCAAAACCAACCACAATTTATCGGCATATTAACAATTTCCAACCTCTTTATCCTTTACGGAGAGGAAAAGGCTGTCACTATGCCTTTAAGTAAATGACCTCTGCTCTGATTGGCTGCCCTCTATTGCACCTCATTCAAAAAACAGTACAAGCTGAAACACTAATTTCAGCTTGAATGAGCAGAGCTAAACTGCTGCAAGCTGAATTGGAGGATAAATGTATATTTGACATCACAAAAACAGGCCGTTTTTGCAGCTGAGTCTCCTGTATGGACTGTATTGGAAGCATTATCAGTGTCTACACACATCAAACTGTAATGTTTGAAAAATGTTTAGTGTGAAAAATGTTCCATGTTATGGCCCTTTAAATTAAGGAGCGCAGGGACAAAAGTGAAACTGACCACTTTTTCCTCTTAAAGTGAAGACTGAAAAGCTTTACCTCCTTTGCGGCCAGACTGCATCATCATGCGACGACGGACTGTGTCGAATGGGTAAGATGTGAGACCAGCAACAGCAGTCACAGTCTGAGCGATCATCCAGCTCACAATGATGTGGGTGTTCTTGGGGTCAGGCAGCATACCTGCAAAAAAAAAAAAAAAAAAATTTCATTTATTTTAAAGACAAGTAGGTTGTATTAAAAAGGACTAACCTGCCACACTGAAACACCACTGACTCAAAGGTCTCTATACCATAAGTAGCCATTACAGAACAAAAGTAGTTCCGTACATCGTTACGGTCAAGAAAATTCTAGCACCGAAATGGTAACGTTACTAAAATTAAGAACTTTCGCTTCTCCTTTAATGACTCATTTAAATGGGCAATTTGGGATCCTTCACGAAATGTTCAGGTTAAGGTCAACCAGCTTTTCTGCACTGTGAGAAAAACTAACTTCTAATTTTGTTTAAGGGTAGACGATGCGCTTCTGCGAGTACTGAGTTCAATAAGCTATGCAGTTCAGTGAAGGCAAGGTGAAATAATTAGCTTCAAGTCCAAGCCATTTCCTTTCACCTCACCTGCAGAGATCCTTCGCTAAGACCCTACAGACTTCTTAAACGAGCAAGTTAATAGGATCAATGGGTAGGACAAAAAGTCACTGAAGAGCGGCCCCGTTGAACCCGCTTCGAACTCACCTTTAGCAGTGTCGTAGATGCCGAAGTAGGCCGCTCTGTAGATGATAATGCCCTGCACAGACACATTGAAGCCCTGGTAGAGTCCCTTCAGCCCGTCTGACCTGAAAATCTTCACCAGGCAGTTGCCGAGACCAGTGAACTCTCTCTCGGCGCCGGCTTTGCCAACGTCGGCGGCCAGACGGGTTCGGGCGAAGTCAAGGGGGTACACAAAGCAGAGGGACGTTGCTCCGGCAGCACCACCAGATGCAAGGTTACCGGCAAAGTACCTCCAGAACTGCTTGCGCTTGTCGATTCCATCAAGGAAGATCTTCTTGTACTTGTCCTTGAAGGCAAAGTTGAGGGCCTGTGTGGGGAAGTACCTGATGACATTGGCCAGGTTACCTCTCCAGAAAGACAGGAAACCCTGCTCCTTGGGGATGCGGACCACGCAGTCCATGATGCCTTTGTACTGCTTGTCGGCTGTGATCTGCTTGCTGGCATGCTGGACCTGTGGCAGCCAAAAGAAGATGAAATCAAATTCAATAGTCCAGGAAAAACAACAGATCTCAGAATTGACTTCATATCATGTCTTGGTGTCGCCCAATCTCAAAAACGGTCAATGAAGCACTTCACTTGCTCTTCTTGCGACCTTGTGGACTTGCAGGAACCTCTGTGACCCACAGCCACTTCACCTTTCTATAGCTGGAGTTATCAGGGCCTAGCCCTAGTAGAGGTCTCCCCTTGCCACGACCTTGGCACCAAACAACCTTCCCACGATTTATTACTCAACTTAAGAGCTTATTTCGGCTTTTCAGCAACGTTAGCAGTGGCTGTTTCTCCCATAGGCAGGTCAGGAACAAGATGTACAACCTCTGCATACCAAGATGGGAACAGCACTGGCAGTTACATAACCACTCGAGGCCCTTCTGACTCAACTGCTCATTAAAAATGAAACCAAATTCATTTAAAAACAGTAAGGCGTTTTCGCGGTAAGACACAACAGCACAGAACTGTCGTTTAAGGATGCCTGCTGATCATTTTATGTGCTAGCAGGCTGCGCTAACAATTACAAGGCTCCAATGTCACGTCAATGACTAGCATAGCTCCGCGGCTAACTAGCATTAGCCACTGCTAGCGCTGGAGGGCATCGTTAAGCTACCGCAGGTCATTTAAATGAAAATTATAAAGTACTGTTTACAATTTAGAGGACCGAGGAAAGCAATATCGTGAAGGTAAAATCATTCTACCCAGTTATACACTAAAATAAGTTAACTAATTAGCATGTTTTTCACTTCATCAGCTTTCTGGTTCGAATTTGTCCGTTCCACCTTAAACGGTGCAGACGCCAGAATGTAACCGCAGGACCGCTTAAGGTGGAACGGAAAAATTAGTAAGAAACTGACAAGTATTGAGAATGCTAGACACAAAAACGAACATAAACACAGTTTGTATGTATAAGTTTAACTTTATATACATTTAGCTCCCTTTGAATTTAGGCAAAACCCGCTTTTACTAAACCAATTTGTCGTTAACTGCTATTTTTTTAAGCTAGCTAGGGTTAGCTACCTTCTCATAACCGCGTTCCGTTCCACCTTAAATGGCGCAGCCGCTACAGTACAACCGCAGCAGCTTTTAAGGTGGAACGGGAACGTTTGAATAGGAAGGCAGTTTCAGTCTCTCCAAAGAACTTTTAGCCCACAGAAATGAAGTAAAGCGTATTTTCGTCGTTAGTAACGGCAGGGTAGCAGTGGAGAATAACAGAAGTAGAGTTATTCCACTCTAAACTAACGCGAAAGCCGGCAGATCGTCCGCGGGGACGTGGGCACCCTCCCCCCGCAGAGGAGCGGCTGATGCTCGGCGTCGGGTTACCTGAAGGAGCAGCTTCACTCTCTCGATGGGAGCAACAGCTGTCTTGGAGATCGCAGCGGCGATTCCTCCGGCCAAGAAGTCCTTGGCGAACGAGATGGCGGTCTCACTCATGATGCTGTGCGGCTTGCTTGCTTCCCCCGAGGTTGATGTCCGTGTGCCCGGCCTTCGCTGCGCTACCCCTCCGCTCCTTCAGCTGCTGTTCGGCCGCTCGGTCGAAATGGCCGATTTTATAGACGCTTAAGGATCTTCAGAGAACGACCCAACGCGAGACACCGCGGGATCTCATCGCATTGTGATTGGGCCGTCTGTCCTTCAGAAGCTCGAATGTCCTATTGTGATTGGTCCATCTGTTCTCCAGCCTATATTTATATATGCTCTTTAAAAAGGTGGTTCTTCAAGGGTTTTTTAGTTCTGTTTAGAACCATGAGTTCTATATGGAACCATGCGTATGTTTAAATGGTCCTTGGTATGGGAAGATAGTTCCTTAAGGTTGATTGAGGATGTGTTGTATGTGATTCTGTATAAAACTTGTTTATAAATGTTTTTTATACAACACCAAAAAATTTAATGATACCAGAACCCTTTTTGGTGCTAAACAGAGCCGTATACATCAATCTGAGGAACCATTTCACCATGCAAAGAACCATTTGAGCATGCAAATGGCTCTATACAGGACTCCCTTTACCAGAGAACCCTTGAAGAATCATCTGTACTAATACATTATCACATTTACAAGCACATAATAATAATATTATTCCATTGTATTATGATGATTTTATACATAATCAAGCAGGAGACAACAAAATATGTATTTTATTATTTCCAGTATTCATTTTTTATGTGAAAAACTCTAAAATATTGCGTGTCCTTTTGTCATTTTGCATTTAAAAAGATCAGAAAACAATACAGGGTGCTTTGTCCAAAAATTCAAAAAGAAAAATAATAATATTTTATTTCTCAAATAAAGGTGGTACAAACCATTACAAAGAAGAGATGTTTCTTGTATGTGTAAATAAACTATATCTTGAAAAAATATGAAAGTAGTATGTAAAGTCACAAACGAACCCTTCATGTATTTTTATGTGTTCCTACATATTTTTTACACACTCACATTCTGATTGGTCCGAAGCAGAAAACGTCACCGTTCTATTTATACTATATTAATACTCTGGCCCCGCCCCCTGATTCACAGAACACTGTGAAACAGTGAACAGATTGACCCCAAATAGTATGAATTATGGCATCGTACGTTTTGTACAGGACAGTTACAGGTTAATATGTACTTTACCACGTAGTGAGTGCACTAAACACAGTGACCTCAAGCTGACCGGAGCAAACGCTTCCTAGAACTGCTTCACTGAATTTATGAATGGAATATGAAATATGATATGGCGGTATTTTGCGGGTGATTCCACGATTGGGGTGCCATTAATGTCCCCCCTGATATTACATTAACACACATGTATGTAAAGTAAAGACAGGGACATCTTAAAAAACGTTTAGGTTTATGTTAACAAACATTAATAGGACCTACTTACAGCACACTGTGAACACACCTTGAAATATAATCATTAAAACACTTTAAAAATTTGATATCATATAACATTATCATTTTAATGTCTCATCCATTACAGATTATAAAAAATATACATTTTATTTCTGTCTCATGACACTCACTCAAGCCCGTTCCATAACAGGAAGCTGCATCATCTGAAAATCCTGGATAGAAGAAAAGTCCCATTATTTAATTCTTTTTCTTTCTTTCTTTTTCTTTCTTTCTTTCTTTCTGCGATGTCTTGATACTGAGTGTCACTTTGAAAGCGCAACTCTGTCACCCAAATAACAGATTGAAAGAAAATTCTCCAGATAAAAAATGTAAACATTTAGCTTGTCCTTAATGTCCTCAAGCCATTAGCATGGATGCTAGTTAACTATGTTTGTGTTTTTGCTCATTCTGTGCTAAAAATCTCAACACTGATATTTATTTCAGGCATTATCAGCAAAGCTACCTTGTCAAAAATGAGATAGTGTTCCTTAGATGCCTTTTTGGAAAGGCATCTTTGTTTAATTTTTTTAAGAGTTAAAATTAAAGGAATAAAATGGCTCCTCAGCTGTAGAATAACCCCATGATTTTGATGTCCGTGTTGAAAGAAATGAAACTCAGCTACTTCAGCATCTTTTGGTTTTTAAGCAGTACTAAAAACAAATATCTCAGGCCTACATGTGGGTGAAGCTGTATTAATTTTAAATATGAATGTCTATCCACTGTTTTTGTATGCAGGCCAGCTATGAACAAAATAAAGTTTATGTCACTGTCTGAATGAAGGGTTAAATCACATGACTGGATAATGTCCTGCCAAGTTGTATATATATAGTCCTGAACCGTGAACACGGTGGACATTCTCAGCTGACACTGTAGTGCAAAGTCAGCCAAGAATAGAGTTCAGTACAAGGGCTTTTGTCCTGTGTCCTTTGCATGGCTATGGCTGAGGCCTTGTGTCATTGCAGTGAAGCTGCCTCTGTACAGAGACTGACACCTAGATTAAGGTGTGAAAAGTGGTGAAACTGGTCCCAGTTAAAGGACAGATTGAACTGACTCTCTGACTCTGACTCAATGCTTGAGTGCCATCTATTTTGTACACAAATGTCTGATCCTGAACCAGCTGGTTTGCTTCATGCTATTAGTAAAGCAGGGAAAATTCCTTTGTGCCATTTCTGACTTTGACGAACGTTCTGACCCTGAACTCAGGCCTAGTAACAGAATCCTTAAGGAACCACTGTACTATTTTTCAGTATGGAAACTCTCAGCTAGATTAACTTAAGCCAAAAGTCAAGGCTGTGCATTGGAACACTGTTAAGTGCAGGAGTAGCTAACTAAAAGCAACATGCCGATCAAGTTAGTTTTACCATGGATAGTAAGGTAGTCTAATATGGATTAAAGGGGAATTCCACTGATCTTTCTAAATTCCTGCATAATTTCATGGTTAAGATGTACATAGTTCTAGAGAAACTTGTAGAGTCAGTACTGTTCACAGTGGTGGTGACAGGAACCAGACGTCTGCCTCTAAAAGCTCCCACACAGAAAGTTATTACATGAAATGGTTATGATGAATGATTCATCATCTAGAGACGCCTGAGACATTATTTTATGATAGTTTTGAGAAGATTGTGGTTGACAGCATTTTTTTCAAAATCCATTGATGGTGGAGGGATACATGCAGTGCGCTGTGAGGCAAAATAGTCCACAAATAAAACATGTTTTTTCAGGTTCATCACTCTTTTACCATCATTAACATTCCATATAAAAATCAGAAGACACGTGTAGTTTCACTGCTGGTTTTGGACAGTAAATAAAATGGCTATATTTGTGTTGTAGTCATGGCGACCCCTGGTTCCTATCACCACCACTGTAAAGACATCTAACCCATTTCACACCAAACCACTCTGAATGACTCCGTTTACATCTCAAACACTGAATAATGAAGAACTTTAGAATGCGGCAGAATTATCCTTTAAGGGTTATTAGGAACGGCATGGGGACAAACTAACATATATATATATATATATATATATATATACATCACCAGGTATGTTGGCAAAGCAACATTGTTATATTGTCCATGTATCGCAGATTGTTAAACAAGACTTTTCACAGTAATGTATTCATAATTGTTATTGAGGCAAAACCCGTAATCGAGTGCATGTACCGCAGAAATAACATTACCTAGAAAGTTACTGGGAGGTGTGTGTGCATGTGTGAGTGTGTGTGTGTGAGTGTGTGTGTGTGTCCCTTACAGTTAAAATAAACATGACGTCATGTGAGGAGGACACTGACAGGGGAGAAAGAGCAGCAGACCTTGTTGAATAACCAAACTTGATGCTATGGTGGCAAGTGGGGAGTTTTTTTTTTCGATGTTAAGGTTTTTTATTTTATTTTTTTGTTTGTTTTTATTTTTTTTATGTTTTATTTGCCTTTTTTTTTTTTAAAGCATTACACTATTGTGCACTATTGTGCTACGTAAAATATTTTCCCAAGGTTGGCTGGTCTGTTAAATCAAATTCTTATTCTTATTTCTTTAGGAACATTTAGTTTTCTGCAACACATGTTAAATAAATGAAGGTCAGTCTTTGACTTATATATATTTTGGAATTAAGCGACAACATGAAATGCTGGTGTTGTCCTTCTTGCCTCAGTCAATAACTGGTTACACTAAACAGTTTTCATGTAGAAAAGCTCAAAAAACACCATATTTGAATTCATATTTTACTTTGCATCTTTAAATAAGTTATCACAAATACATTTGGTCCGTGAGCATAAATGCATGTGCTGTCCCTTCTGATATTTCTATATTATTATGTAATAATAGCAGTAAATGTGCTTCAGAAATAAACCAAACTCAGTGCATTAGCACAATTTCTCACTAGAAAGTTTTAAAACTCTGCAAGGCTATGGCTTTAGGGCCATGCAAGAACTAGTGCAATACAATAATAAAGAGGACACAAAAATAGTAAGCCTATTCTGGGGGATTTTAAAACATACTGAGCAATATTCTAAACGTTAAAGCCTTCAGATAATGCTATTTCTAGGGTTTAGTGAATACAAAGAAACAGCCATGATATTATATCTACATAACATACATTATATAATGCTACATAGAAGGATTGCTGTAAGTAACCATCATGAAAGTAACATACTGTCACAGTCATATCAAACTTTTTTACACTTTTTGAAAACGCCAGCTGCCCTTTAAATTACATGAACATATCATGATGAATTAACCTACAGAAATGGGCTACATTAACATAAATTAAAGGAGAATTCCATCAGTTTTTCAAAATGTGTGCATAATAAAGAACTAAGATGTAAACAGAGTCGTTCAGAGTGGTTTGGTGTGAAATGCTCTGTTCTAGAGAAACTTGCAGAGTCAGAGTTGTTCACAGTGGTGGTGACAGGAACCAGACGTCCACCTCTAAAAGTCTCCCTTACAGAAAGTTATTACATGACACGGTTATGAATGCACTGTCTAGTTATGAATATCTATCACGATTTTGGCCTAAAACATTTTTCTGCCCATTCGGGTATATGCTGGGTGTTGTGAGGCAAAACAATCCCCGAAGAAAAAAAATGTATTTTTTTCACATTTTCCAGTATTTTACTATAAAAACTCAGAAGATTGTGTAGGTTCTCTGGTGGTTTTGGACAGTAATTACAATGGCTATCCCTGGTTCCTATCACCACCACTGTAAAGAAATCTGAACCATTTCACACCAAACCACTCTGAATGACTCTGTTCACATCTCAAACACTGAATTATGTAGATATTGGAGGTTTTAATATGACAGGGACAATGATGTAGAACTGAGAGTGCTCCCTGTTACATGTATAACACAAATTAGGACACAATATTTCAAAAAACATATATGAATGTTTGATCTATATCAGATCAGTGAGTTACAGTAGATCTTAGTAAACCAGTGTTACAGTTTGGAGCGTAAAATTAAAGGAATATTTCAGCAAAACATCAGATTTACACAGTTTTACTCCAAATGTGGTCAATTAGCCAAGATATTTCTAACGTCTGAAGTTTGCCTATTTTGTTTTTCACTAGAGCTACAAGGTTAATGTAGTGAACAAGTAACGGAATTAGCAATTAGCATCGTGCAAATTGCATGCCTCAATCATCTCCAACAGACATGCTTATCTGCTTTATCTGACGCTGTATGACTACAAAAAATGGCCAAAAATAGCTAACGTACAGGTGAAACCATAATAGCAGCCACCATTAAGCCTGAATTTAGCTTGTACGTTTGTCCGTTTTTCCATTTAAAGTCTCTCATCTGACTAAGTGAGATTTGAAAAATGTCTCAATATACAATATACAGTTGTTATGCGTAAAAAAGTCACAGACAGAGAGCTTGGGAAGACGTCAACGAAACTAGAATGCCCAAGGAAAAGTCTAAAAAAGCTCTATACTAAAACATTGCTTTAGAACAATATCGGTTTCACAGCCTTTCTCAGCGCTAACTCTCCATTACCGCTAACTCTCCAACTGTCACTGCTGATTCTAGACATACAAAAACATTTCTCTACTTTCAAATGTAACTCTAAAACAGTAATAACACTTAGAAGTTGCAGTTATAGCCAGCAATAGAAAACAGCATGTTGTAATTTTATATTATTTGCAAACCTCAACAACTAAGGAAGTGCAGAATTCACACCACAATTGTGTTTATAAGTAGAAGAAGAGATATTTTATTATTATGATTTGAATTTGCAGATAGTAAAACCATCCCAGCCTTGGAGACAGGGGGTCATTTAGTGGGGTTATGCCCCACTGACTAATCATCATGCCCCACTACACCTCAAGTGGTAGGGGGTGACTAGCAAGAGCACCCTCCAAGATACGTGAAGCCCAACCAGGTGGGAGGACCATCCTACCCACCCAGAAAGAGCGAGGACAATTATTATTATTTAATTATTATTGACGATAGGGCCAACCCTATTTTTTGGATGTGCTGCTCTCCTGGCCCCTCTGTTGTTTCTGGATGCCAGGGTGATGATTTAATTATGGAGCCTGAACCACCCTTTATATTATTTAGGGATGCCCTGAAATTTCAGCCACTGAAAAGTTTTGTCTGGAAATGGTAAAAAAAACTTTTAGTTTTCATCCAAAAGAGAAAAATGGCCAAAATTTTGATGAAGTATGTCTATAATGAAGTGCCAAAATCACAAATCCTTTTAATGGCAATGAAATTGAGAAATTGTGATTGAAATGCTGTTTGTTGCCTTAGCTTTCAGAATGTCTGAACAACAGCAGATCAACAGTGAAAAAATCAGACATCAGATGAGATCTGCAATCACTGTTCATTCTAAGTATTAGGAGGGAGCAGGAAGAAGCAAAATGGAGAGTCTCCAACACAATCTGCAGACACACACATTTTCTAAGCCGCTTATCCTTCTGGGTTGCGGGGGGTGCTGGAGACTATCCCTGCTGTCATTGGGCGGAAGGCAGGAAACACCTTGGACAGATTGTCAGTCCATCACAGGTCAGACACACAAACATATACATTCACACCCACACCTAGAGGCAATATAGCATCTCCAACTAGTCTGACTGCATGTCTTTGGACTGACACAGACACAGGGAGAACATGCAAACCACACACCAAACCCCACACAGAAAGGACCCGGACGCCCGGCTGGGAATCAAACCCAGGCCCTGCTTGCTGTGAGGCGACAGCACTACCCACTGCGCCACCGAATCTGCAGACACAATTTTTGACAGCCAAAATGTGAAGTATACCTGAAAAATTCATTGCCTTGCCTGTTGTTGAGGACGTTGGATTAGTACATTCTGTAGCCTATATACTGTAGTAATTTTAGTTTGTCTATTTTATATCAATTCGTTTTTCCTCTAAGCATGTCTTAAATTTCGGTTTCGGCCACTAATATTAGAGCCATGTTTTTTTTTTTCCCAAAGAAATCAGGAAAAACTCACAAGCGCTGACTTGAACTGGTCAATACAGAATGTCGATCAAATAAAAATGTGATTCATTAAGTAACCAGGTAAGTAACTGCATAATTACATAATTAAATGCATCACAAAATAACCCTAAACTATTAAACACACGAGTATCCTACTCACTGTGCTCCATTCAGCAGCAGCAGCGCGAGGGGGGATAACAGAGCTGTGTTAGCTTCACTCTCACTCGGCCAGCTACTGTTTCACATACTCTGACAATGAATGTATTGATAATCTGATTTCTGCAGTTATCTCATTATTAAGTGGTCTGATTTCTTAGATCAGATTAAGGTCTAGAACTAGAACAGATTAAGGTCGTTCTCAGCACTGCAGTAACACTGACGTGGTTCTGGTGTGTTAGTGTGGTCAATACAGAATGTCAATCAAATAAAAATGTGATTCATTAAGTAACCAGGTAAGTAACTGCATAATTACAGAATTAAATGTATCACAAAATAACCCTAAACTTTTAAACACATGAGTATCTTTAGATCATCTGTCATTACCAACACCGATTCCTAAAGGACTGGATATCCATTGGTAACTGATGTGTTGATCCTGTAGAATCCTGAATTATCAGTGTAGTTTTGCTCTATTTAAATGCAATTATGTTATTGCAAATTTAGTTACGTAGTTATTATTTTGTAATTTTTTTATGTCAAAAAATTACAGAAACAAGATTCTACTATAATTTTCTACTTAATCTCTTCTACTTACAAACACTAATGCGGTTTGGACTGAAGGTTTAGGATCTGCACTTTCCACACAATTTATCCACTTGTCAGAAATTAGTCAGAAATAATCCATATAAAACTGCAGAAGGCTTGGTTAACTACAACTACTAAGTATCAGCATTTGCTGGTGGTGTATTTAGTCCTTGTGTTCGTGTTCGTCTCCTGGTCCACCTGCGTCCTCCGCTGCTCTCTCTTCTTTGCTGCGTTTGTTCTTTTTGTGTTTGTGTCTGCGGTGGCCGTCTCCGTCGTCGTCGTGCTGTTTGCTGCAGACGAGAAAAAGAGTCTGGTTATTTTACAGCGTGTGGATCAGGACATGGCTGACGTTAATCAACAACATCAAAAGATTCCGTTCCTGACCTGAAGTAGTCAAGAAAATCTCATGTATGCAATTTCCGCCTCTTCCCCACTGCAGACGATCGCTCACCACATGTATGATGTCTGAAGTTTGCTTCTGTAGTTACTGGAGCTGTGAGGCTAATGTAGCTAACTAGTAATAGAAGCTTACAGTCGCTAGATTAGCACTGTGCGAACTGCAGGCTTAAATTATTGTTGAGTTGTTCAGTAATCACAAATACACTTGCTTATTTTATTTTATTTATTATTTCTTTGCTAATTTATTTGTCAAGGAGAGTGGCCATTAATAAACAGAATCAACAGACCTGTAATTTATCTAGAATTAGCACAAAATGCTAATTTAAAATAGTTTTTATGAGTTGTATCTGGCCAGATGTTAAGAAGCTCCCTAAAATAATAAATAAAACCAACCAACAAATAAAGAAACCAACACATTTGTGGTTTTTGACATTGCATGATGCACTGTTGTCAGAGAATGTGTAGAGAGGAGAAACTGCCACGTCAGTAATGTCTTCTGGGTTTGTCAAACACTAGAGGGCGCTCCCAAGCCAGTCCAAAATGAATGGGTTAATATGGAGCATTCAAGCAAAATAATAGTTTCTAAATGCTTAAACATTTTATATAGAAGAATATGTTCATTTCCTGTCCATGTACATTCAAGAGGTGAGCACAAACTGCTTGAGTTGATCAGCTCACCAGTACTCAGCAGCAGTGATGCCAACCAATCAGTATTCAGCAGCAGTAATGCCAACCAATCAGCACTTTGCAGCAATAATGCTATCCAATCAGCACTCAGTAGCTATAATGCCAACCAATCAGTACTCAGCAGCGGTAATGCCAACCAATCAGTATTCGGCAGCGGGAATGCCACCAATCAGTACTCAGCAGCGGTAATGCCAATCAATCAGTACTCGGCAGCGGTAATGCCAACCAATCAGTACTCAGCAGCGGTAATGCCAACCAATCAGTACTCTGAAGCAGTAATGCCACCAATCAGTTCTCAGCAGCAGTAATGCCAACCAATCAGTACTCAGCAGCAGTAATGCCAACCAATCAGTATTCAGTAGCAGTAATGCCAACCAATCAATACTCAGCAGTGGTAATGCCTACCAATCAGCACTTTGCAGCAATAATGCTATCCAATCAGCACTCAGTAGCTATAATGACAACCAATCAATGCTCAGTAACAGTTTCATCAAAGTTTTTCTCACCGTTTGGAAGACTTGTGTTTTCCGCTCTCTTCCTTCTCTCTGTGTCGTCTCTCTCTCCCAGTGTGCTCCTCTCTCCCCCGGCTGCTCGCGCGAGGGTGATGGAAGCGTTCGTACTCTCTCTCGCTCTCGCGAGCGTAATAGCGATAGCGCTCCTCCTCACTGTGCTCCATTCAGCAGCAGCAGCGCGAGGGGGAATAATAGAGTTCTGTGTTAGCTTCACTCTCACTCAGTCAGCTACTTACTCTTTCACATACTCTCACAATGAGTGTGTTAATAATCTGATTTCTGCAGTTATCTGATTATTAAATTGTCTGATTTCTTAGATCAGATTAGGTCTAGAACTCAGATTAAGAAATCTAATACAGAGAACTGGATTTGAGCTCAGTAATGGGGTGTTTCAGTGCATGTGAACCCTTACTCTGATTTCTTTCGTTTCTCTCAGTCTGTGTATGTGCGAAAACAAAGCGCTGTCCCAGAAACAGCAAGCAGTCTGTTATAAGCAAAATCTGATGCATGGCCACATTGGCACATAAATCATTAAAAGGTTAGGCAAATATTTCAAAATATGGCCATATACGTAGTGTACATACTATATATGTAAGTATCAAATACTGGGCATAAATGCATAATATATGGATCATGTATACACTGATCAGGCATAACATTATGACCACCTCCTTGTTTCTACGCTCATTTTCCATTTTATCAGCTTCACTTACTATATAGGTGCACTTTGTAGTTCTACAGTTACAGACTGTAGTCCATCTGTTTCTCTGCATACTTTGTTAGCCCCCTTTTACCCTGTTCTTCAGTGGTCAGAACCCCCATGGACCCTCATAGAGCAGGTACTATTTGGGTGGTGGATCATTCTCAGCACTGCAGTAACACTGACGTGGTGGTGGTGTGTTAGTGTTGCGCTGGTCTGAGTGGATCAGATACTGCTGCTGGAGTTTTTAAACACCTCAGTGTCACTGCTGGACTGAGAATAGTCCACCAACCAAAAATATCCAGCCAACAGTGTCCTGTGGGCAGCTTCCTGTGACCACTGATGAAGGACTAGAGGATGACCAACACAAACTATGCAGCAGCAGATGAGCTGTCGTCTCTGACTTTACATCTACAAGGTGGATTGACAAGGTAGGAGTGTCTAAAAGAGTGGACAGTGAGTGGACACAGTATTTAAAAACTCCAGCAGCACTGCTGTATCTGATCCACTAACAAAGTATGCAGAGAAACAGATGGACTACAGTCTGTAACTGTAGAACTACAAAGTGCACCTATACAGTAAGTGGAGCTGATAAAATGGACAATGAGCACAGAAACAAGGAGGTGGTCATAATGTTGTGCCTGATCGGTGTATATGGCTGACAGGTGGCTGAATTTTATGCATGCACGCATAAAATATGGATCATACATATACTGTATATCTGTTACGTGTTGGACACAAACACCAAAGCAAAAAAAAGCAAAAAATCCAAATGACATATAAAAGAAACGTATATAATATGAAGCTAGCATATATGAGTAATATATTCCATCCATATATGAGCAACGTTTTCTATCATATCTTTTTAAATACACATGCTACACATATATGTTTGTAACTGTGAAATGTGTCCCATATTTGAAAACAGGCAATT